>NC_136712.1:18149183-18506407 GCF_947650265.1 Symphodus melops
GCATGCAGATTTATTTCCTCTCAAAAAAAAAGAAGAAAAAAAAAGACAGGCCGGCCCACACGCTAATTAGGCGTCTTTTCTTTCCGAGCAGCTCAGGGGAAAGTTTTCCTCCTGCTCTTATTCTCTGGCATTGATTCAAGTGTGCTCCCTCTATTTATCACAAATCTGAATATTTCTCCTTATTCCCTCCAGGAGCAGCTTGATATCCTCATTAATTACCGCACTCGCTGCATTAATAAGTGAAGTCAAGCAGTTACTAAATGGGCAGTGATGAAATAAAAAGACATCCTGTCCTGCTTCATGTTTTCACTCGATGTGACTTTGGACGCTCACAGATCATGGACGATGTCTCCACGTCCGTCCAACGTGCAGAGAAGCTGTTTCTCCCTCCGAGCTGCTCAGCGTAGAGCTCTATGAACAGACTCTGTTTAAAAATATCATCACTTTACATGTTAGTCCCTGCCCGCAGTAAGACGTAAAACTCTCAGCTCTTTAAAATCCAAACATGATGACGGATTTCGTTTCATCGACAGGTTGTGATGAGAAGACGCAGCGATGATATTAAAGTCACATGAAGCACTTTGGGCCTGTCGTCGTCACTTTTATCTCTAATGTGAGAGCTAATGCAGCTTCTTCTCAGTCTCTTCACCACTTTGACAAACAAATGGAGCATTTAAAATCACACTTTGTTCATATATTTTCACCCAGCAGAGGCGCATTAAAGTCTTTGTATGTGCAGTTTGAACAGAAGGCCGAAGGTCAGAGAAGATTTATGTGTAAACTGCTGATGGATAAACTGATGCCTTCAAAGGTGTCTGAATCCAACGTGAACATAGAATAGATTTATAGATCATTAGAGAAGGGGGAGACTTCATACGTTAAACGTTTCCGAGGATGTGAGCCCATTCATCAAGCGACTGGCCGAATGAGCTTGTGTTAGATAAGAATCGACAAATCTCCTAATCACTGCTGATTCACTCAGCAGCCATGCAGACCGGCTCTGTTGTGGATTATGACGATGTAATCATATCAAACGGCGGGGGTCAGCTCGTAATCACGCTACAACTGAACTTTTTACTGTTTCCATTTCTCCCTGCGGGGTATTTTATCATCATAATATATCGTAATGTAAGGTTATGTAGTGTCTCTGCTGGTTGTCACTCGGGTGCTTCATGTTGGTCTGTCTTTGCCCTGGTGTCTCCGTGCAGGACGCAGCAGGAGCAGGCTGGACCGTTCCAGCAGTTTGCCACAGACTCGGGCGGTTGCATTAGCTCGCTTGAAAACCCCTCGCCGCCAAAACAGCCACAGATCTGACTTGTCATTTGTGACTGCATTGCAGTCGGAAGTCTGGACGTCTTCACCGGCGCTGACGTCCTGCTGTCCGTCACTGCTTGGCAACAGACACGTTGGCAGCGCGTCCCTCCAAGGTCACCCTGTTCCTTCTTTCTGTAATTGAGTTGTGCTGAGCTGAATTAGATTCCTCGCTCAGCAGCAAGTCGGATTTACATTTTCTTTTCGGGGGGTCAAAATGCAAAACGAGTTTTTTTCTTACTGTGACAAATCCAGGACATTTAGAAGCAAACAAATGTCTGCTTTTCTCTTCTCTTTGCTCTCAGTCGAGATGCCACCTGCGTCCTCTTCATTTCAGATTCTGTCTCTGAGGAAGAGAAGCTTCTTTTGCAGCATCACAGGCAAACGTTTGTTGTTAAGAAAATAAAATGCAGGTGTCAAGCATGAGCAAAGGAAAGGATAAAGCTGTGTGGCTTGTACTGTCCCCCTGAAACCAGACGTCAGCAAACAGAGCAAGCTGCTCTGTGTGTGTGTGTGTGTGTGTGTGTGTGTGTGTGAGCTGAAGTTAGTCTCTCTGTGCAGATAAAAAAAAACACTCTTTATTCTTTTATTGATTTCAAAATGCCCACCATGAGCCTCTTTCAGGCAGTTGGAGTCATGAATAATGTCCCAACATGAGGCACACTTCTCGAGGACTCTCACGTATTATGCATGAGATCACTTCCAGTCAGCGGCGTTCTGCAGGCACGGTCGGCTCCCGTCCAGCGTCCTCCTCCACTTGGCTCCATTCTGCATTGTCATCCTCCTTTAATTAACCCTCGGTGTCCCGCTGCTGACGGCACGTCTGATTGCGTTCTCCGAGGGCTTACAGGCCCGTCTTGATGAGGAGGGGAGGGAGGGAGAGGCGACGAAGAGGAGGGAGAGGAGGGAGAGGAGGGGGGAGTAACACCATCAACCCAACCAGCAGCAGGCAGCAGGGGGTGAAAGTGGAAGAGTGAGCTCGTCCTTCCCTCCTTTGTCTCTCATTCCCGTTTCCTTTTGGACTCCCAGTCGTCCTCGCGGCGTCCGCAGCTCCTCTGTCAGGTGTTTTGGCGTGATCTCCTCTGGTACGAGGTGCGGTAGGCAAACAGAGCACTTGTGTGACAAGACGTCAGGCGGCGTCCATCCAAACGGGAGGTGAGTTAAACTCCTCTACAGCTGCAGCCCATCGAGGCTCTGTCTTTGTGTGTGTGTGTGTGTGTGTGTGTGTGTGTGTGTGTGTGTGTGTGTGTTGATTTGAGTTGAGTCAAAGTGTCCTCGCCGGTTCTGACGGGCTCGGCTCTTTGTGCTCTCCATCAGAGATGAGGAATAAACGGAGCCTCTCGCCAGCTTCAGCTTCCTAAAAGGCAGAAGAAGAAGAAGTCATTAGTGAAGATGTCTCGCTGTGTTGAAAGAGCTCAGTGGCATTAAGTGGGATTATGGAGCCAGTAGATGAGGATGAGTGCTTTGCATTCACATTACACAGGCATGCTCTATACGTGTGAGTTTATAGAGAACTGACTTCTGAAAGCATTTCAAAGTTTGTCCTTGATAGTTGTCATAGTGACTGAGAGAGACCCGTTTATACACAGCATTGTTGTTTCCTACGACACCTGAAGTAAGCATCCGGAAAACACAGGAAAAAAAGTGCCAACAAGTTTGAGTTCATGTCTTTATCTGTCGATGCTTTAAAGAAATAGATTTTTTTTTTTGAGCTTTCATTGTTGTCTCGGATTCTCTTGTCTTAAATTAGTGTCCGTTTCTTTTCTTAGCTTTTAAAAAGAAGTTTAAGTTGAGCAACAATGACGTTCATTCCCAAGAAAGTGTTTTCAGTCTCACAGTCGTCACGGCAACACATTTTTGAGTAGATTTTCATTAGACCTGGAAACAAACGTCCGTCAAGGGGAAAGTCAACCGTCAGAGGTGAAAAGTCTCTCTCTTTAGTCCACTTTGATTTTCTGATCTTTTCCATCTTTACAGTTCTGGAGCCAATAATCGTTCCTTTAATCAGCTTCTGTGCATGTAATGCAACATACTGATTAACTTAATGATGACATGCTGTCTCACCGTCAAACGTCCCCACTCAGCCGTGTGAAGGAGCGCAGGTCAAAGAGCATGCCAGCTGTGCTCCATCATCACACGTGTTTATCATCATCTTGTATTTGATGCATTATTCTCTGCATCTTTCTCTGATCGGTCATGTGAACATATATGAGAATATGTTATTTGGATGGTGGGAGAAATATTAAACAGATCATACCACAAATGTTCATTGTGCTCAAACTGACTTTTTAACGTGGTGTCTTGATGTTTTCTGGAGCTGTACGTTCTCATCCATCAACAGGATGTTTTTAGCCAACGTTTAACGCACGGATCATCGGCTGATGTTTGAACCTTGAGATCTACTGATAAATAAGAACGATGTTTGATCAGCCATGTTTCCAAGCTGAAAGTGTCTCCAACCACCGTGACATGTCAGGGTGTTTTTCCTGTTTGGTTACATAAGAGGTCCTTCGTGGGCATCACATGGTTCCATCTGCAGACGTCCAGCCACTTTCATCGAACACGACTCACCCCCCAAATATCAGCAGCCCTGCTCCTAATGATGTCCTTTATCTCAGTGATGCTGTGTAATCACCGCAGTTATCCTTTGTTCATGCTGCTTAAAGCCTTTTTCTCCTCTGGGCCGCTGGAAGAACAAACCCCGATGTATTGAATACTGCATGAGGTAATGTTTGCATGGTCGACTGGAGCCGCAGCAGTGCATCCATAGCATGGGAGCAGCAGGAGAAAAATCAGAGATTTGCGATAACCTGCAGAAAAAGATAAACACATTTGAAAGGGTAGGCATCCAAGTCTGTGTTCTCTGCAGTGAAGTCCCAGCCTTCAAACTTGTAGCCTTTGGCTGGTAAGCAGCAGACTCTTTTTTTGGGACGGGGGGTTAAGAACCCTGCTAAAGGCGTGTTGGCTGCATCTGATAAGAAAGAGGGAAGTTGTTTTTATGGATTTTTGCAGGCTGAGATTTTCCCAACAGGTCCGGGTTCATGAAAAGCAGGTCACACCTTTTTATAGCACTGGTTATCAGACAGGTCCATACCATCCCGTCTGAAAGAAGAAAAAAAAAAAAAAGGCTGTGTATGTAGGTCAGTTCAGTCTGAAGCATCACAGTCGTGTTTGTCCAACGAACAGAACACCAGAGACATGCTGTGTATGTTCAGATGGAGTTTAAAAGGGGAGACTTTGACTTGTTTGGCGCCTTCTGCCCACTTCACTGCCTCGCTTCTGAAACGTGGGAGAGGAGCCAGTATCCTCCGCAGCATCTCCTCTCAGGCGCTGCACTCTGTACATTGTGGCTCATTGTTAATTTAGGAAGTTATGACAGAAAAAAAAAAAAAAAAAAAAGTCTGGCCCGCCCGCCCTCACTGTAGGGTTATTGAGTTCGGCTGTGCCATTTCTGAGGATTCGCCCCCACCCTGCAGGAGATGTGGTGAGGTGCTAGTGAAAACGTGCAAGCCTGAGGGGGAGGAGCTTAGCTAGCCACTGTTCTGTCCTGTCAGAGAGCCGATCCGGAGAGTCGGCCTGATGACATATTGAGCTCAGTTACAGTCAGCTGGGCTCTCGCCTGGTATTTGTTTTCTTTTGTGTTATCAAGCTTTGATCCCGGGACAACGCTGACGCTCCGCTGTGGCTCACCAATCCCAGTTCATCTCTGAGGAAGCTGAGCCAGAGCAGCTGCAGAACAAATGTGCAATTATCGAGGTTTTTCAAACCCTATCTGCAGCCTTTTATTAAAGACCTGATCAATATGGATGACTCAGCGATGACCTCACTTTGTGTTGGCGTGTAAGAGGTCCCCACTACACCTTTAAAGAGAGCTGGATGGAAACAAGTTGTGTTCTGTCTTTTCAGTTGGAGTCATTGCATCCTCTTTGACAGCAACATTAAAGGCTTTCTGCTGGTTTTTATTCTTTCATGTAATTTGAACGTGTGCAGCATAAACGTCACGGTGATTCAAAAGGGAAGCAACAAATGACCCTTGTCTTGTTCTTCCTGCAAAATTGTTTTCTTTCCTGGTTAAATGAAGGTTAAATGAATAAATCAAAATAATATTTGTAAAGGCTTCAAAGCAGTAAATAATCTCCGTACTGATCGTTTATATGTGTAAGGAGATAAAAGTCATCCTTCGTTCTTTTAACAGTCTGCGTGATTTCACTCACTCTGTCGGACATTCAATCGATGGAAGTGACTTCTGTTCACCTCACACGGTCTTTTACAGCGTGTTTCGACCTCGACAAAGATCTGTAGACCTTAAACCTGGAGCCATGACATCACTGCAGCGCTTTTTTTTTACAACCAATCAAATGCTTCCTTGATAGCACTTATCAGGTACCCATGTGAGGAAAACATAGATGCATTATATGAAGAGGTATGACACAAACCTGTTTGCTCTGCTCGAACCTGCCTCCTTCTGTCTGCTTCAGTTTGCATTTCCATTTGGAAAGCAGCTTTCTGACGACGCCTGTTTGTTTTCTAACACGACTCTGCTTAAAGCGCTACGTTAGCATCGTGCAAACACGGAGGGCCATCTTTATTTTGTCATCACTTGGCTCTTGAAGCCACCGCAGCTCATTGTAGCAATGAAGCGTCACAGACAGAGACAGTTTTAATCACATTACCCACACTTCATGCTTTCACTCCAGACGGAACTGTTTACACGTCGTCTTGGAGAGATACCACCCAGGAAGGAAGGAGCAGCGTGATGCAGGAGAGCAAAGCTTCTTCACAGCCACCTGCAGCTGCCTTTTCATTCCACGACGAGTCCACGGCTTACCCTCCTTCAACTCACTGATGTGTTTGCAGCCAGTTCATCTCAGTTTGGAGGAAATTAATAGAGAGGGAGAAAATCCCTTTCTCCCTTTTTAAGGAAGCTGGTATGATATTTCAGATGTGCAATTAGGCATAAGGAGCTATCAGCACTCGTGAAAGACCATCTGTGTCTTTGATCTCCCAAATTCCTTCTCCTCATCTCTCTCTCTCTCGCTCGCTCGCTCGCTCTCTTGCATCTTTTCAGGCTCTCAGAAACAATATTTTAGACCTAGGAGATGTCTTATACGTGTAGGCAGAGCCCTCTGTTCGTCTGCGTTTTGGAGCTCAGCCAATCGAGTCTGATTCATTTCGAGGCTCTGTTGTCTGTCACGCAGTGAGGGCCGGTCTCAGAGGAAGCTGCAGAGTGCGTCTACAACTCCCCCCCCCGTCACTTGGGAGGCCCGTTCGGCTGAGCAGAGGGCTAACTTTAAATCCGATGGTGAAGGTGACTTTGCAGCCTCGGTCAACAGTTAACCTCGACACTTAGACGTGATCTCAGCTCTCAGCTCAGGAGCAGTCCTCTGCTGCCAGACCATGTCGCCCGCAACTCCAAACAAAGCCGTAGAATCAGCAAAGACAGGAGGAAGTGCAGATGAGAGGGAATGATTAAAGGGGGGGGACGAGGCAGCCATCGATTTCCACAGGCTTTGTTTGTTGAAGCTTTGTGAGTCAAACACTCAGTTCAAGCCCTGTCTGATATCAGAGCTCCTCTAAACTCTCCTCCGCAGCTTGTTCTTTATCAAAGAGGCGCAGTAAGGCAGAGCTCCGATTGACAGCCAGCCTGCTATTTATTTTCATATGACAAGCTATTCTGCACTTCAAGCATCCATCTCTGAGGCGCTTTTCCAATAATGGCTTTGATTTGACGGGAAATTTAATCTGAGAATGACGGATTAAAGACGGCAAAAAAAAAACAAGAAATGAGTTTTGATGTTCAATCGCACAGACGAACCATTACTTGTCACCTTCTGCCTGTTTTACTTGTCATGTCGTGTTCTTCTCCAAATTAAGTAGAGACAGCTATAGCAAAGCCTTCCAGTCTTTGAACCTTTCTATGCAGTTCTGAGTCTCAGACCCGGTCAGACTCTGGCCAAGAAGATAAATGCTGCTCATTCTAAACCTGTCAAAAAAAGCTAATGAATTGTGCTCTGCACCAGTGAACAACTGGGCTGCAAGTTGTCGGCCTCGCACGGCATTAATCACAAACCGTTTGGTACAGGACATCTATTATTGTTTGCATTCAGACTCCTTCTTTCTGTTCCACTGAACAAGCTTCTCAACTTCAGGAAAGTTTGCATTCATTATCTTAAAACAGTGACTGAAATGAACGGACACCATGGAGCTAATGAATGGCAGTAAGGATGATAACTCTGACGGCTAAAATCGATCATCTGAGCAAACCGCCATTATCTCCTGCAGACGGACACGCCCGCACATCTCCCCCTCGCCCACGTCTCCCTCCATGCTTCCTTTATGAGCCTTTCAGGATAAAGAAAAGATTCTCTCATTTTCAGCCCGCCGTGCCAGCCATGAATTATAGACATTAAAACTGAATTGACTTTAAAAGAAGAAAAGTGCAATTAGCTTCAGGAAGTTGTTTCAGATGATTGTTTTAAAGAGTCCTTTCAAACGCTGGCTGGGATCAGTCGGACTGGGATGTCACATGGGGTGAAAGTAGTTTTGGATGTCGGTAAAGAAAATTGGCTTAATCTGTTTTTTTTTTTTTTTTTGTGCTTTCTGCTTCTCAAAAAAACCTCCATAAGTCTTCCCTCGACCATCTACACGTCACGCCGTCCAGCAGCTCACATGACATCTCACTGTCTGTACGTAGGATTCATTCAAGGTCTATAAAGCCCTGCACAGTCACACTCCATCAGGCCTTCTGACCGCCTGTAAGCCCTGTATGTGTGTGTGTGTGTGTGTGTGTGTGTGTAATAGAGAGACCGGTTAAAGAGAAGAGGGCTAATAGATTTTTATCGAAGGTGATTTATTGTGTCTGATATCTGGAATCGGTTTGCAGATTAGAGACATGCTGCAGGAGTTTTCAGAGGTGTAACTCTGTTGTAATTGAACAGTGTGTGTGTGTGTGTGTGTGTGTGTGTGTGTGTGTGTGTGTGTGTGTGTGTGACGATGGTCGCTGTTCGATCCAAATGTTCCTCATTTCTGCGTCTGTCAGCCTCCAACAGCAGCTGAGTGATTAGCACACTAATTAAGATCCTTCTATTCCTCCTCACACTCAGAGTTAATGAGAAGCTCGACGGTTAATGAGCCCAAAAAACAGGACTCAAATACCCACAAGTCAGTGGGCTCCTGAAAAGAAGCACAGCTGTTTGAAGAGAATAATTGGGCACTTATGAATGATCTGCTCTGTCTGCTAGCCGAGCTGGTGATGGACACTGAGAAAATGATACATGTGCTTAGTTTCTGTCCGTTAATCATGACATGCTGAATAAAGTTTTACTGCTTCAAAAAGTGTCAAAGGAGCAGAGTGTACGATACTGAATACTGAATGAAACGACAGAATGACCTTAAAGCCATAGGAGGTCATTTTCTAAAACTAGCATGATCCGTCTTCACTCACCCCCTCCCCTCTGTGCTCCCTCTAAAGCCCCGCCCCCTCACTTACACGCACTAGTGCCATTGGTCCAGAGGTGGATTTCAGCTCATGCTTTCAGTGTGGGCTCGTGCATGCATGCTGTAGAGAGGCTGTGATTGGTTTATAAAACGTGATCGAGTGCCATCATTGGCCAAAGTTTTTAGGTGTTTACAAACTACAAATTTGTTTTTCAGAGAACATTTTTTTTCTGTCAGGACCTCAAGACAACTTCAACCAAAATCTGAAAAAGTGGATGTGGAGGTATATTACCTACCCTGCCTTTAATATATGATCAGTCATGAAGGAAACCTGCTGTGTTGAAGCTTCTCTGACAACAATGCAGCAGCCAGTATGTCCTCCTTCTAACTTTAGATTCTGCTCCTGAATGCTCTGGATCTGATTGGACCAGAGAAGGTAGGCGGGGCTTTGAAGGCCATTTTGGACGCCCCTGGGTTTGCCAGATATGAGAGCAGTTATCAGGTGAACAGGTGTTGCGATGGAAGCGGGCAGTGGAACTGCTTCAGATAGAAGTGATTGTACCCGAGCTAAAAAGCCTCTGCATGTTTCTAATAAGCTCCAGCAGCAGAAAGCTGCTCAAACTAGGATCAATGTTGGAGATGAAACATGGAGAGAGGTTAGAACGCAGAAAGGCAGGGTGAGGGAGCAGCTCTCTCTAATATGTTGACTTTAGACTGCAGTACCCATTTTAAACACTAGGTAGCAGAGTTATATACTGCTCCTTTAACTTTCTGTTTTTTTTTTCTTCTCCACCTGTAGTTGGGACGACAGCAGCTCGGTGAGCAGCGGCCTGAGCGACACGTTGGACAACATCAGCACTGATGATCTGAACACGCCCGCCTACTCCGCTGTCAGTTCGTCACGCAAAAGCAAGGGAGCACAGGTGAGAGCACGAGCACTTCGCCGTAACTTAACCACATTTACACCAACCCTGTGTGATGTCATTCAGGGTTGAGAACGTTTTTTATCCATCCAAGCCAACATGGCGCTAAGGAGGACGACGAGGTATCACCAGGTCACAGCTTCTGTCATCGACGTCATTTACTGTGGCTGACAAAATGAGCAGGAGATATCAGTGTGCTTGATGTCTGAAACATGAAGAGCATGTTTAAGAGTGTTTAAGTTGTTGAATTTTGAGCTCTAAAATCACAGCTGAGCGAGTTAAGTAGAGAACCAAGGCCGTGGCTCAGCTCCCCTCCCCTCGCGGGCTTTCGCTGTATTCTGCCTGTTATCTTGGGCCCTTCATGAGATTCTCAGCAGACCGGCCTCTTTAGACACTCTGGTGTTGCTAAGGAGACCGGCCATCTGTCAAGGTGGGCTCGTCATCACTGCTGTGTGGGTGTGTTTGTATTCATCCCAAAAGAGGAGATCTGGACGCGAGTGACTCCAAAGATAGCTCCGGCTTTGTACACACACACACACACACACACACACACACACACACACACCCTGCTGCTCTGTTTGTGCACACACTTATATCTCTCTGTCGTGGCTCAATGTGTTGAAATAACTCTTCTGCAGGGTTAGCATGTTTCCAACTATTATCGACTCATCGCTGAGGCTTTCTTCTTTTATCAGTCGTGTTTCTGTTATTTTCAGAATTTAGAAAAAGTATTAAAAAAAGAAATCCCTTCAAACCTTAAGAAGAACAATCTTCATGTACTTTAATGGGCTTTCTTTGATATCTGTTCTCTCCCTCCAGTCACAGAAAGGCAGCAGGTCCAAGCATGCGGGCCAGGAGGTGAGCAGCAGCTGGGCCGGAGCCGAGGACTTAAAGAAGGTGGAGGAAGAGCTGGACGCAAGCATGGACCCGAGCGGCAGCTCCTCTCGATGGAAGTCTACCTCAGCCGCCTCCGTCTCCTCCTCCTCCTCTCAAGCCCAGGGCCAGTATGAGGACGCAGGTCAGAAGGCCGCCGCCCTGGCCCAGATGTCCCAAACGGGCTCATGGAGGAGGGGCATGACGGCCCAGGTGGGCATAACGCCACCCAGGACCAAGGGTGCGTCTGCTGCCCTCAAATCACCAGGTAGGAAGAAAGAGAGAGACGGTGAATGAGAGTCGAAGGCTGCTTTACGTCTGACATGTTGAAGGGTATCACAGCACCTAAACAAAACAGATGTTTATCACCTTCACTGAACCGATAATAATCAAAAATAATGTGCCAAATGAAAAGATTTTCTGTTTTGGGCTCCGTCGTTTGTTTCACAGAAGAGAAAAGCTTCAGCTACCGTTCCATCTGCGTGACGAATTTCCTCCTGATTGACTTGAACCGCCTCAGAGCAAGTTTCCCTTTGAGATCGAAAAACGTTCTGATGTTCTAATGACGAGGGAACAGACGTCAGTGTGTTCCCATGAACGATGATTTGGTCTTTTTAAACTGAATGAAATTACTTCTTCAGAGTGCGTTTGACAAACTTTGTTTTGTGTAGATAAACTTCACTCAGGCTCATGTTCAGAGCCTGAGTGAACGAACACGCCCCAAAACTAAAGCACATATTTCCTTGAGTTAGTCGTCTACTTTTCATTATGTGAAACCTTTAAATGTGTTTATAGAGACGGGCCTGACATGTGTTTTCAAAAGACGAGTTAGATTTGTTGCCTCTGCTTTTAAAGAACTGATGATAATTCTTCCTGATATCTGAGCTCGGACACTAAACAGTTTCCATTTTCACTCAGCTCAGCATGTTCAGCAGCTTTGTATTGTTTTTCAATGCGGCAGGCTGTTGGCCAACGTATACACTCGTTTGGCTTCTCCTGCTTTATGGCACCACAGGTGACACAAACGAGTCTGCGGCCAAGAAACTGCTGAGGCTAATGTTTTTTTTTTTTAATTGTGCTAATTAGTGTTCATGCGAATTGACAGGCAAAACTGATGATGCGAAGGCCTCAGAGAAGGGCAAGGCGCCTTCCAAGAGTTCAGCCAGCATCCAGCGCTCGCCTTCGGATGCCGGGAAGAGTAGTGGAGACGAAGGTAAGAAACCTCCCTCTGGAATCGGACGCCCACCGACCACTGGTTCTTTCGGATACAAGAAGATCCCGGGCGCCACTGGTACTTTAATCACCTCCAGCGGTGCAACGCTCGCCAGCGGCTCGGCCACTTTGGGCAAGGCGCCCAAATCCTCAGCTGGCCTCGGCAAAGGCGCAGGCATCGGCGGTGTGCGCAAGACCAGTCTGGATGGCTCGCAGCCCGAGGACGACGGGGTCCTCCTCAGCTGTGGCTCCAAAGTGACCCTGCAGTACCGCTCCCTTCCCAGACCTGCCAAATCCTCCAGTGGGGCGGCGGCGGGGCGCAGCGGGCATCGCTCCAGCTCCAGCAGCGTCGACTCAAACGTCAGCGGCAAGTCAGCGGGAGGGGCGGCGACGCAGACAGGTGCCAAACGCAGGGATGGGAAGGTGGGCTCAGACCGCTCCAGCCCCATCACCATCAACCAGACAGACAAGGAGAAGGTGTCTGTGTCAGACCAGGACGCGGCAGCAGGACTGTCCACATCGCCAAAGTCCAGCCCCACGTCCAGCTCAGCGGGCCAGTCAGGCCTCAGGCAGCCGGGATCCAAGTACCCTGATATAGCTTCTCCTACGTTCCGCAGGTCAGACACACAAAACATGCTAACGGCGTCTGTTCGGTCACTGTCCATCTGTGTTTGTGTTTCCAACATGGTTCAACCACTTCATCACATTCCCTGTCGATTAGCGAAAAGATGTTTTTTTTTACAGAACGACGTTTAATTTAGTCGCATTATTAAGTTTGATTCACAAAGTTTCAAACGATGTCATCGACACATCTATTACAGAACGGAGGCGTGCATTCATTCTTTGAGCTGATGTTTCAGGAGGTTTTTGTGATGTATGCCGGTCCCTTAGACTCCTTTATCAAATAAGGGCATTTATTGAAGAAGTCATGTGTGGTGGTAAAATCTTACCATGGCCTTAGAAGTACTCCTTCATCTCAGATATTCGATCTGTTTGGATGCACAAAATGAATATAAGACACTTAATAAATCAGATTTCAGCCCCTCCGTAGAGAAATTGATGAGTTCAGTCGGCTGCACAGCCGAAGGCTAACGTTATATAGATTGCTCCCCGGTGTGGGTGATACTGCAGATGCAAAATATCTTCACCCTGACGTTGAAGGATTTTCATGCAGGTCAGGCAGATCAAGCTGAGCTGTTTTGATCAGAACAGACAGGAGACAGGAGTTTCTCTGCACGCCAATCCCTGACTCATTAGAAGCGTGCGATCGGCAGCCGTGTCTAAACAGCCTTCCCATCCGATCCGTCAGCCCGACCCGTTTCATCTGCACACCTGAAGAGAGTGTCACCTATGTGCGTAATATGAGTGCGAGGACAGACTTGGACGGGAGCCGTATGAGAGCAGGCTGCCTGAGCAGGCGTGGGAGGCTAACAGATTAGCTTATTTAAAGTCACAGGGTTGAAACGGGCAAAAGCCGTGAAAGCAGATGTGTCGATGTGAATTAGTGCGAGCTCAAGTGAAGAAATGAAGAGAAGGTTGCTGTGAGGGATAAATGTGTTTGAAAGTGTTTTTTTACTTCTCTGCTGATTTGGGTGTTCGATGCGTGTGACCAATACTTTTCAAAATGTAGTAACCTCTTTTCTCAGCCTAAATCTTCGCCTGAGTGCTTCATTTTTCAGTGTGGATCTTGCACTTGCTCATCACTTGTCCTTTGAGCATTTCTTAATGACTGCGCCCACCTCTCTACCCCCTCCCCCCCCCCCCAGATTGTTTGGTACCAAAGCCAGCAGCAAGGCCAGCTCTCCGGGCACGCCCGACTCTGGCAAGTGCCCCTCATTGCTGGGCAGCCCGCACGGCACTCTGGCGAGACAGGCCAGCCTGGACTCGCCCTCCTCCGGCACGGGGAGCCTGGGCAGCGCTGGTGGCATGAGTGGTGGCAGTAGCCCCCTTTACGGTAAAACCCCAGACCTGTGCACGGACTCCCCGGCCTCCAGCCCGGCCTCTGGCCTCTCCCTGCCGTCCAACGCTCGGCCCTGGCCTGCCTGTAGCTCGTCAGCCGGCAGCAAGGACACACTGAGCTGCCAAAGCATGACCAGTCTGCACACCAGCTCTGAGTCCATTGATCTGCCGCTGGGCCACCACGGGCCCAAGGTTACACGCACCGGCAGTGTCAAGTCCACCCTGTCAGAGGGGTGAGTAACAGGGAATACGATTGGGACCAATCGTATTCATTGTTTCATTTGAAAACAGAGACACAAAGGAAACCCCCCCACCCCCCTTTAGAGGTGCAGGGAAAGCATAGACGTCAGGATACAATCACTCATTCAGCTCACAGTGTGGGATAAGTCAAGTTTCTTTTTCTGGCATGGTTTGGTTTTATAAAATGTATTCTTGCATAGAGCTCAGTTTGTTGAAGACAAAAAATAAAAGCCAGTTTTATTTATTCAAGCTAAAGTTTCCAGTCCATCCATGAAACCAAGCAAGTGACGGATACACGTGTGCACAGTTGGTAAACTCCCCGACTGATTGTAGTGCTGTTTGGGACCACAGCGTTTACGAAGGGTCCACATATATATGCCAGAAAAATAAAATCAAATAAATCCAGATCATGTCATTCCCATGAAGTCTTTATCAGGATGTTTTGTCCATTGTTTCGTCCACAGACTGCATGCAGTGCATCACACAGAGCAGAGTTAGCAGGGCACGACTTTATTTTCCCTCTCGAGTTGACTTCAACGTCTCAAAAATGAAACAATCGATTGAAATGTTGTCTGTGTTTTATTTCGTGTGGTCTGTTGTGCCGTGTGTCTCTATGTGTGTGTGTGACAAATGTCACGTCTGTAAAAGTGATCAAAGTGTTTTTCTCATGCTCTCCATGGACAGATGTGCTCTGGTGTTCATCTAATTCACTCATCCTCTGTGTTTTTAACAGCATGCCTCTCGACAGAAACACGCTTCCCAAAAAGGGACTGAGGTACAACAAATCTGCAGACAGTTCCCATCCTCAACTCGTCTTCTTTTACCTTCCTACTCAGATCAAAAGTCCACTTTTGCATGAAAACAATAATCCTGATGTGAACTGTCCACTTTGTTTGGAGGCATGGTGTGGCACCGTCTGCATCAGTGATTACCAACCATCAGCACCAAGAGCACGACTCTATTTAGAGGCAGGAGAGAGAGAGAGAGAGAGAGAGAGACAGAGAGAGAGAGTAGGCCATGACATGCTGGAGCTGTCGTCTCTAAACTGAAGGGGTCGAGGTTCGAGTCCCAGCTCCTGTGAGCAATGTGTCCAAATCGTCCTTGGGCAAGACACTTAACCCTTAATCCTCCTGCGTCAGGGCGTATCTGGGTCGCTGCTCTCGTGGTCAGTACCATTGATTCGCCCCATGAGGATAAATAAAGTTTAAAAAAACATAAATAAGAGGTAAAACAGTTAGCTTAATGCAAAAGTCAAAACAGGGAAAATCCTCAGCCTGAGGATGTTTAGTCATTGTCAAATAGCTTCTGTTTATTGGCTAAAAATGATATGTAAATGGTACAGCAGCACGAAGTGTTACATTAAGTGATTCAGGGTGTTAATAAAGTTTTAAAACAGATCATTTAAACTGAACGTTATGCACAAAAGATAAAGTAGTTAGCTTAAAGCTAAACGATGTCTCACATGCTCATGCTAATGTTATTATAGCGGACAGGTGAGAGTTAGCGATGTTGAATAAACACGTGTACTTACAGCTGCAGCTTTCACAGCTGCATCTGACAGAAACGGTTGGTAACCACTGATCGATAGATTATCAAATGTTCTCTTTTTTTTCCAAGTGTTGCGTTCACTCTGCACGAGCGTATGTCTGTAAACACAAAGTTAAGAATAGACCTAATGTGATTTTGTAGCACACGTCCTGAAGTCCAGATAAGCTTTCATTCGGTGAAAGTAAGAAAACGTCTCGTGCAGTTTGAAGGCTACATCTTGTGATTGTCTGTCTGCCTATCGCCGTGCATTCTCATCAGACTCTCATCTCAAGCTGTTAGAAATAATGCTAACACAGGCTCCAACCACAGAGCAGTTCGTCCTCATTTCCTCAGAAGTGCTCTGAAAATGTGACAAACATTTGATTAGTTAGCTGTGGGAGGGGGGTAGGACGGGTGCTTAGGGGGGACGCAGAGTCTCTCCTGCAGGTGAGCCGGTGCTGCTGCAGAGGGACTGGATGAGGCGTGCTGGTTTCAAACCATTCTGCCTTGAAAATAACAGATCCTACATCACGCCTGTAGGATGTCATGTTCTGTACAGACTGTTGTGTTTTCTCCTGACCTTAAATCTTAAAGGCTGTCTGTTCACATCTCAAAACCAGCAGCATGTTTTTCCTCAGCTTACATGTATAATTGCCCCATTTAGTTAATACATAAGCATATCTGTGCAGCTTTTTTTAGCTTTTTGTAAGCAGTGGAAAATACTGAGTCAAACCCTGACCCTTGGATATTTCAGCCTGTTCCATGTCAGCTCCAGTGAGGAACGAATGCTGCTGTGTCACACCATTCAAAACACTCTAAGACGCCCAATCCCTGTTGCGGAGAATCGTAAAGCACAGGCGTGGGGGCAGTGAAGCAGGGTCAGATGTGACAAGCGTAGTAATGGAGGCATTTGAAGGAAGACGGCGCTGAAAAGGGATGAGAGCAAACTCAATTATCATCCTCAGAGGATTAAATATGGCCGATTGTCATGCCTGCGATAAGGGGGCCTTCTGTTGCTGAGCCACTTCAGAGCCGGGGAGAGAGGAGATGAACGGCAGTGTCAGTGTGTTTGGCAGCTTTTTGCTAAAGCACTGTGTGTGTGTGTGTGTGTGTGTGTGTGGGGCTGCATGTTTATGCCATCTGCTCACATACTTCTATGATGTAGCTTTTCACTCGTTTCATCATGTCACTAAACTTTGTATATGTGAACCTCCAGATCTCTCTCTCTCTCTCTCTCTCTCTCTCTCTCTCTCTCTCTCTCTCTCTCTCTCTCGCTCTCTCTCTTCGCCTGGAGTTAACTGCGTCTTTGTGCGGTTTCAGGTACCCGCCCTCCTCCCGGCAAACGTCCCACGAGGAGGGGAAGGAGTGGTTAAGGTCCCATTCAACAGGGGGGCTTCAAGACACAGGCAGCCAGTCCCCACTGTCTCCTCCTGGAGCCGCCTGCACCACCACTGGAAAATACCACTACTCCAACCTGCGTAAGTAAATCTCCATCAGGTGACTGTACCACAAAACCTACTCGCAGTGGTAGAGCAGTTTACGTGTTTTTATGATGCTGCTTCTCAGCAGTGATTGTTTAAGGGGAAACGCTCATGCACAGTAAGTCTCAGATCCCTCGATGACAAACCAGAGATGGATCCTTGAAAGATGAATGCAAAGGCTCCAAACGCCAAAAAGTGCAGACCCTCCTCCCTCACAGATGCTTTTTCTAAAGACTTGTTTCACATGTGCATTTTATCAGACGTCTTTTTTTTTAATTGTTTGCAGTTTAGATTAAAGTTGGTTTGGTAGGTTTCGTCCATTCACATTTAGCTTGGCGTGCTGTTGTGTTATTTATCAGCTTTACAAACATACTGTACCATTTTTACACAAGATATTTAGTCCCTTGGTCTTATCATGACTTTCAACAGTTCTCTTTGTACAGCTCTGCTTTTTAGTTGCAGAAAAACATTTCCTAAAGGAAATGAACTAAAGATAGGAGTCAGAACTGTAACTTTTAGACGAAACAAAAAAAATGTTCATGCATTGATGAAAAAAACCATCTTGCAGTCCAGAAGTAAGGTGTCATACATCGTGGGACAGGATTTAAGAAATGAGCAAAGAAGATGGAAAAAATGAGTGTATGACTTAAACTTCTTTATGGACAGTAGTTACGACTATTTTCTAGTAGCATGTTCTTTTTAAGTGACACTGTATATCCTGTCGGCCCCTGATGGGGTAATGACAGATTGGTCCGACGTGACTGAGCTTTTAAAACAAGAAAAAGATGAATTGAAATGTACTCATTGAGTATTTATCCTCCTATCATAACTGACCACAGCTGATCTTACAGGTGCTAAAGTGGAGGGATCAGAGTCAACGTAAAGTTTGAACACTGATTTTTTTCGTCATTGCAGTGAGCCCCACAAACATCAGCCAGTACAACCTGGCACCGGGCAGCACCAGCATGAGCCGCTCCAACAGCATCCCTGCTCAGGACTCCTTCGACCTGTACGGAGAGGGTCACCCGCTGGGTGGCAGCGCCACCTCCCTGGAGGACCGGACACGGGCCATCAGCCGCTCAGGCTCCTTCAGGGACAGCACGGACGAAGGTAAGACACCCTCTCCAAAAAAAACTCCAAAAAAACAGACTTCCCGAATCGTTTCAGGGATCACGTTAAGAAACGTAGAGTCATAAAGTACTTTCAGACCAGATGAGCTCTCTCTGCTTGTTCAGAGTCTGAGCGCCTCTTCTGATCTTCTTGTGTATGTGATCAGAGAGAGAAGTCGCTATGAGCTGACTTTTACAAATCCCTTCTGTCTGTTGTTCATGTCTTCCTCCAGTCCATGGCTCCTCATTGTCTCTGGTGTCCAGCACATCTTCACTCTACTCTGCGGTAAGTGACCGGTTTGTTTTTTTCATTTTGAATCAATACCTCTTCAGAATTAGACTTACACCTGAGTACTGTACAACTAGAACATGAAAATCAAAGTGTATACTCTTTAAGCTGCTTCAACGCCTTTTTTCATTTTCTTCACTTTCGGTGTTTTTCTTTCTGCACTTCAATGTTGGAGTAAAGGGATGTTTCCAGACACAGCAGGCGGCTTACCTCAGAGGAAAAGCTTTAATAAACAGTAAACCTCTTTGTAACAGCAAAAACAGTAATAAGTTTGTGAACATTTATCAATATGTTGAATGAAGTTTCTTCTTCTAAATCCACTCTGATCCTGTATTTGATCATGTCTATAAACTCCTCTATTTCAGCCCTGCTCAGAACAGGCTGTTTCTGTGTCTGTAGCTTTAAATATGTAAATGAGCTGTGTCTGACCACGCCCCCTCTCTTGAAGGGCTCGGGTGTACTCGGTGCTTTCTGGCTCCATGTCCTATTGTTTACGGTGAGAAGGCAGACTCAGAGGGCAGAACAAACACCTAGCTGTGAGAGTGTCACCCACTTGGGGGAGGGGCTACTGCCCTTTGTGATGTCATGAAGGGAACATCTCCAAACGGCCTGTTTGAGCACACATTTTCTGATACTTTTCTCCTCATTGGGGGGTTTATAGACAGACTAGAGACACATGTTAGAGTTAGAGGAACACGGGGAAGAGGATTTTACAAAATAAAAGAATTATGTTTGAAATTATTTTTTGCCCGTCTTGTTCTTGTAAAACCTAAAGAATACCTTTTTATTCTTGCTTGCCTCTCAGCAGCAGATAAGACTGAGAGCTCTTCAGCCTTTTTGTTCAGTGAAGGAGGAGATTAGTTTTAAGGCTGCAGAATCGATTACCTCCCACATGCACATGTGTCTAATTGCATTGGAGAGGGAAGGTCTGGATGAATGATGCAGAGATTTTTATTTATAATGTTCTTTGTACATTTTGTGGTTTTGCTTTCTGATTTATTCACTTGCATAACCATCACTTTGGTTCAGGTATAGTCACCATTTGTCCACCTTTGCACATTCTATCTTTAGTGTCATTAAAATTCTTCTCATGCTGTGTATGTTGATTTAATTTGAAGGAAAACAGCACAGAGTAAATAATCTCTTTTTCTATTACTGTGCATGCCTCTCCCTCACAGACGGAGGAGAAAGCACACTCCGAGGTAAGGATCGGTTATATTCTGTCTGTCTGCATGCCCGCTTCTCTCTGCACCGTCCTGCTTCACGATCATTCAGTTTAAAGAACGTGCACCTGTGTAGCTGCGCTGCGGCTATGTTAGCCACCACTGTGTTGGTAGCTCGGCAGAAGCGTGTGTGTTCAGTGCCTTGCTCATGAGGAGGAAAAAGTTTCTAGTTTGTCGTTGTTACCTGGTATCGTTTCTTGGATGCACACGTCCTTCCACGTCATGCGCATGTTTTTGCCGCCCTTTAGATCGGTGGTTCTCAACTGGTGGGTCGCGGAGCCGTTTTTCAGTCGGTCTGCCTGGCCAAAAAAAACTAGTGTGAAAAAGTCTGCTGTTTGTTTTGTGCCGTCTCTTTGTTCTGTCACTGTTTCGTTCTGTCTGAGCTCTAAACTTCACCATCTTTCATGAAAATAAATCTGATTTGGGGCGCCGATAGCTCAGCGGCAGCGACAGCGCGCGTACCATGTTGCGAGGCCTCGCTCCTCGCGCGGGCGGCCCGGGTTCGCGTCCGGCCTGTGGCCACTTTCCCGCATGTCTCTCCCCCTTTCCGACTCTATCCACTGTCCTCTATCAATAAAGGCAAAAGGCCAAAAACAAATCTTTAATAAAATAAATCTGATTTAAAAACTCATTAGGACTTGGTGTTGGGTCCTGAGGCGAGAGAACCACTGCTTTAGATGACTGCTGGCTGTTTTTTTGTTTTTTTTTTGTCTGTGTCTGTGCATCTTTACAAATACTGTTTGTGTGTGTCACTGTTGCACTGCATCTAAAAAGAGTCCATCTTTATCGAACCAATCAAAGCACAAACAGTGATATTTGTTCAGCTACATTTTATTGCCGATCATTTTGAAACAAAAAAATACACAAAAAAAAAAAAGTGATGGTGGAAAAAATGTTATCAGGTTGTACAATGAAGCAGTTTAACCCTATGTTGCAATGCTTTTTATTTTCTGTGAATCTTTTGCATTTATTCCATCTCGATCATAAATAACCACCCAACCTTAGCGTGCTCCACATACCATTCTTTAATGACACTGACTCAAGTAATGCACGCACTGGCCGCTGGCTCTTCTTCGCTCTCTTCAACAGTTCAGTTTATCACTGATTCTTCTTTGATTTGACACATTTTTGGTTCTGCTTCTGATTTTTCTCTCCATTTCTCCTTCTAATTCCTAATTCATTAGGAAGCTTGGGTCAAAGAGTATTTCGTTTTAACCTGCCAGATTGGTGCCGTTGAAAATGTTGAACTTGTGCAACAGGCATGAAATTTGCTTACTCAGCAGCCCCGTCACCTCTGAACCAGGGCGACGAATCAGTGCGGGAATTTGATATCATTCACTTCAATTCCCAACTGAGCAATTATTAAAATCAGTCAGTTAGTTAATCAATCCATCAGCCAATCAGTCAGTCAGTGATTGACTCCAAACCCGTCTTTAACAGGTTTCTCTAGATGTTTCCACTCAGGAGGAAGACATCATAAATTCAAATGTTTTTAGAAAGCTGTATATTTGACAGTTAATGATACCATGTAAGCACAGCTGGATGTTACACATTAATATTGTCGCTGACTTTACTCATTGTACATCATCAAACAGGAAGTGAGGTTTTTTTTGAAAAATTGACACTGAAGGTGTTTCTGTGATTGTCGTGGTTAAAGCAGAAGCCTTCTAAAAAAAGAAGCAGATTGACTTTTAGTTTATTTCACTGAACTGAACATTCTTTAAGAACCAGACGTTTGTAAATACTGTTTGACCCATGTCAGGGATCCCTCACCTTCATCTCTCTGCATCGCTGCTTGAAATCTAACCGTGAGGAAAGAAACCAGTGCTGTGGCTTGTGATAACCTCTTTCTCTCCAGCCACATCAGTACACGCTGTCCGATGGAGAAATGCAACATAGTGTTAATTTTTTTTTTTACTCTTCTCTTTTCAATCAAGGGCCAAACAGTCCTAAATTCCACGGTAATCCCCCACACTTTGTGCTCACACTTCATCCCTGTCTCTCTTTCACACACTATGATCATGTAACTGCATCACAGTCATCAACATGGGAGATGCAACTTTTCACATCTCTGTGCCTTACCCATCAGTCACATTTCTGTTACGCTTTCTAACTTGAAGCTTACCTCTGTACTCTCTCTCTCTCTCTCTCTCTCTCTCTCTCTCTCACCCAACCAGCAAATCAGAAAGCTGCGTCGGGAGCTGGACGCGTCCCAGGAGAAGGTGGCGACCCTGACGTCTCAGCTGTCTGCCAACGTGAGTTTGTTTCCTTCAGAAAGCAGTCAAACCAGCGAGCTCATTTGCATGACAGAGCGTTTTATGGAGAGTGTTGGGTATCGCTGCTCTGGAAGGAATAGAAATCTTTAAGACGCCCACTAAATCCTTTTCCCGTGTTTGAACCCACGGCGTGTGTTTAAGCTTTGATTTTGTAGGTGCGTTGTTGTTGTTGTTGTTGGTTTTTTTGCTTTTCCTTAGATGGGATGTTTTCTACAGCGAGAGGATTGTCTATTTGCTTTTGTCCCAGCTGGGGGGGGGGGTTCAGTGAGAACTGGAGCCGCTCCCAGGTTCAGTCAAACAGAGTTAGACGGGCGCAGAGCGAGGAACAGGGAGATAAGGAAGTGAGTCCAGACTCCGGTACATCATGCGTGGGTGCAGCTGAGCGAGATACAGAGACCTCCGACCCACAGACAGAGCTGCCTTTGAGCTGTATGCAGATAATCAATCTCAAGAGTGGGACTGGACTCACTCCCCCCCCCCACCCCCCGAGATTTAATCGAGGAGTTGTGCAGGGACAGTCAAACAGCTGTCGGGTTTTTTTGGGTCACAACAATCTGATCACAGGTCTTTGATACTTACACGATCATGTGGAGTGGAGTCTGAAAAACTTTAAGGGTTAGCATCAAGCTAACAAATGAAGCTGCAGGCAGGATAGTTATTGTGCCTCACTAACGTCCCGTTTGATGAACGTTGATCTGTTCGGTTTTCTCTGTTCTTGACTCTCCCAGTGCACGTCTTCATTGGCTCCCTGTGGAGCATGTGTTCATGGCTACATTCACCAGATGACCCAACCTGCCATCTAAGTCAGACTCAAGTGTGTCACATTTCAGGTGCTGATGATAAGCGGTGTCACGCCTGACTGTGCTGGGCCTTATGCAAACGTTTACACGACATATGTGCTTCGCAGCCCCGTCTCTCGTGTTCCAGGCTTTCAAAAAAAAAGAAAGAAAAAAGAAAAGCAGCTTCACACTGGATGTACATGACAGCATGGTGGGCTGCTCGTCATATAAGCTCGTCTTATCCTCCCAGCGGGGAGGAAGAAAATGTACTCGCATGTTCTCCACCCACGGTTCAAAGGCGCCGGCTCTCTGTGACACTGTTGCATCATTTATGTTCCTGAAGCCGTGCAGATATACGTTTGAACGGGAGCTTTAACGGTTACAGTGGGCTGAGTGCCTCTAAAAGCACACACACACACTGACTGATTGTCTGTCCTTAAACACACAGATGGGCTGTGATGGGAAAATGGTATTTTCAAAATGTCACCACTCAAAAAGAGACATGGTGATTCCTTAATGCAGCGTTACGTAACTCTAATTCCCTTGCCGTTCATTCTTTGATGCCCTCATGCGATGTTGAGTAAACTAAAAGGTTTTTTTTTTATTATTATTTGGCTTTAACATCGTGCACTTTGGACTTTCTTATTTTGAAAAGGGCTCCTGTAATTGTCCCGACCTCTCAGAGGAACACACTCCTGAAAGTTTAACCATGAAAACAGTCTGAACTTTTAGTTTTTCGCTGTAAAAAATGAACATTTGGCTCATGTATTTTAATTTCATTAAACCCACAGAGGTATTTTTTCATGCTTGAGGTTATCCTGATATCTCTCATTTGCTTTGCCACTGCATGCATAATTTTTCCGATGATGTGTTTGAATTTAATTTGAATCTTAAATGGAGTAAGAGGGGCTGTCGTGTCTCCGACTAAAGGTTGGGGGTTTGATCCCGATGTCCACACTGAAAGGTAGGGTTGGTCATTTTCTTCAGATCAGCTTTATTTAGATTTGGGTTGAAATTGTCTTTAGGTCCTGATAGTAATTAATAACTCATGTGCTCTGAAAAGAAAACGAAAACAGTGCGTGAAATTCTGAGTGGAGATATCCCAGCATGCAGTTCGGTATCTATGATTTACTGCTCTTCCACCAACTGTTAAACCCCACAAATTCAAAATGACTGCTGGTTTCTTAGCGGACGAATCAAGCTTGTGAGGATTTTAACACATAGAGAAAAAAAAGACAAACGTTTAATCAGTAACGAGCGGCTGTCTTTATTATATTTTAAATATTTTAAATCATTTCATTGTTGAAGTACGGCAGCGTTCTTATTGTTGAGTGATATTCATCCAACAGGCTACGCTTTGCTCTGCTGAGGCGGGTTACGCAACACCCGGAAGAACGCATCGTCCCTCCTGAACAGTCAGCTGTGTTTTTTGTGAATTGATGAGCTTCCAAGAACAACTCCACGAGAACTCGAGTCCGTTCTTTTGGGTTCTAAATATTAAGAAACAGCCTTTGTGTTTGTTTTGAACTGGATTGCAAGTTTCATGTATTAAACGACTGTTTAAATGTTTTTCCCATAATTCTGTGGACATGGAGCCAAAATAGTAAAACCAACATCCAGTCAAAGGCATGAAGAGAAACACTCAGTATTTTTATCTGAGCCTATG
This sequence comes from Symphodus melops, assembly GCF_947650265.1. Taxonomy (NCBI): domain Eukaryota; kingdom Metazoa; phylum Chordata; class Actinopteri; order Labriformes; family Labridae; genus Symphodus; species Symphodus melops. The sequence continues at coordinate 18,173,489 of NC_136712.1, forward strand.
AAGCGGATACATTCTCCTGTCTGGATCCACGTTAAATCGGGTTGAAGAGTTCAAGCAGGCACCCGTCGTCCCCTCTCCGTCTCCTTCCTCTCTCCGCTCACTCCTCCTTCCCTGTGCCACCCGTGACCTCGTCTCGTCTGCTCAGCTCTCGCCGCCCCTCCCTGCTCTTCTTTTTGTTCTCATTATCCCTCACATCGTCTGTTCTTTGCCTCCATCTTTCTGTTCCCCTCTTTTTTTTTTCTCTCTTTTTTTTTTTTTGTCGACGTTAAAGGCACCTCGAAGTAGCTGCTGGAATAGACTTCAGGAGCTGTGATTGTGCCACGTCCTGTTAGCTGGTTTGGCTCACTGTCAAGTTGTGCCAAAGACCCCAAGATTAAAAAGGACGGGCTGAAAAACAGGGGGGTTCTGGGGTGGGGGGGGGGGGGGGGGGGTAAGTGTGTCTCTTTGGGCTGAGCCCCAGAAGCAGTACAGATGGGTCAGCCTTTGGGATGAGTTTGGACCTTGATCAGCACCTCCCACTGGGATGACAGGTGGACAGTGGGGGCCTGCGTCTGAGCTCACAGGTGGAATTGGAAAGAGATGTAGCGTTGGAGAGACGAGATGGAACAGTTGGCATTTCCAAAGGTCAGAACCTTTGCTGATTCAGTCAGCGACACAGAGTGGAGGAGGCAGCTCCGAGGACGACTGTTTAGAAATTCACAAGATCTGAAAAGTTCATATCGGGAAAGAAACAGAGCTGCACATGGGTTTGTTTGCACTGTCTGGAATAGATGCTGTTAAATTCAGGAGAAGGAAGTGATGTTTACGTGTGTGCGTGTGTGAGGCAGAGATTTTCTGATGTGTCTGGGCAGGCTGCCCACCTCTCTGCGACGCACCAGGCCTGACAGGTGTCTCAGGGTCTCTCGCTAAGGATGAGCTGGCAGCGCACACGCGCACCAACACGCACAGATTTGACAGCTTTTGCACAAGGACACACGAGCGTGAACATAAGGCACTCACCAGACATCCCGACATAAACAAACACTGAGACAAACACACACGCACAAAGAAAAGCCCAAACACACATCCAGACGCCCAGGTTCAACAGAGCAGATGGCGTAACGCCGCAGAGCGTTTTCCATCCTTCAGCGTGTCGCCTCCGTGTCTTCAGGTGACACATGAAGGCCGCTTCGATGGGACATCTGTGTCTTTCTCGTCACAATTTTCTTTGTCGAATCAGCCCAGGAAATATATGACAGTTAATTCACACTTCACATACAAAATAAATGCAGCAGTGAAGTCTACTCATCCTTAAAATCTGAGAGTGACTCTTTTTTGAAGTCCTTCCCCCAGCAGCAGCTCTTTATAGCACACTGGGAACGTCTTCAGGAGGTCGCAGATTTCCACCAACAAACTCTCCACACACAGTTCTGTGTTTAGGTTCTTTGATTTAAGCGACAAAACCCCTTTAAAGCCATGGACACAATCCAGCAGACCAAGTCAGGTTTTCTTCAAAAGAGGGGGATTAAATGTGGTTTTATGCAAAGGGACGTTTCAAGATGTGTTTATTCACTCTCCACATTTTATTTGAATTTATCTTTCCAGAGATTTAGTTTTGGTTTCCTCTGAAGTTTTTCATTCTCTGCTGTTTCTCATGAGCATGTTCTTTTGTGTGTGTGTGTGTGTGTGTGTGTGTGTGTGTGTCTGCAGTCTCACCTGGTGGCAGCCTTCGAGAAGAGCCTGAGTAACATGACCTGCCGCCTGCAGAGCCTCACCATGACCGCCGAACAAAAGGTACAAGAGCTTCGTCTTGAATTTGAAATGTACTGTGTCTGAACTCGGAGAGGAAAAAAAAAAAGGATTACAGGGAGGAGAAATGATTGGAAACAGGCGAAGGGTTGACAGTGAAGTAGTGCTGTTGGAAGTCACATAGTGGAGAGTGCCTGTTAGGATTAATGGTTGTTTTTTCAAGTTCACTTCCTCAAGCTTTTCATTTTACAGAAGTTTCAGTTGTTGCCTTGATGTTTCTCGAACTTCACATCCAACACGTACCAAACTTTTTATTCACATGCAGGTCGAAGTGTTTCCATGATATCCACGGTATGGATATAAAGGCCCAGAAACATTTCAAAATCAAAGTTTTCTCCAGAATTAAAAACCTCATAGTAAATGTAGAACCGGGACGTTTTTGTCTTACGAATCCATTTTGTGTCGACAGGATGTGTTGGAAACGCCTTAAAGCCTTACAGAGATCACACAGCGGCAGAAGCAGCAGCAATATGTTCAAAGATCTATCCCCACCACATGATATCATGAATGCTGTGATACACACACAGAGAGAGAATACTGACGGGCCTTGGCAGCTTTTTAATCCCCCATAAATTAAAGCGGGCCGGGATCTGCTGGGATGTCTTTGTTCAACAAGGCCTTCCCAACTTTTAATTAAAGCAGAAACCCTATCTGGGGTTTTGGGCAAAGCAGAATAGGAAACTCCCTCTATCTGATGGTGGTGGTTCAACAGAGCTGAGCGTTTTTTTTTTTTAAATTCTGAGCAGGTGGTGCTGGGGTCGGTGCAAATCTACAGGGAGAGCTGAAAATACCCCTCCTTTCTTTTTTTGGCTGGCATTTCCTCCAACCAAAAAATCCACGCCAGCGCCAAATCTAAGATGTGTTTCTCGTGACGAAGTTTGAGTTTGAGTCCAAAGAGCCGTTTTTTCGGTGCGTCACGGTTGGTTTTATAACGATCTCTCTCTCTCTCACCGCAGGAGTCTGAGCTGGTCGAGCTGAGGGAGACGATAGAGACGCTGAAGACCCAGAACACTGACGCACAAACAGCCATCCAGGTGGCGCTCAATGGCCCGGACCACCTACACAAAGGTAATGAAGACACTGTCTCATGATTGGATGTTTTTTTTTTAGCCTGATTGGACCCAGGGGGATTTTTGGTTGAGCCACAGTGATGGACATGAACGACACAGCTGCACCTGCAAACATTTCACATCCTTACCCTTCTATGATTTATAGCAACTTTCAGTCTACCAGAAGCTGCTTACAGTAGTTTCTTTCAAAATAAAAGCATTTTTTTTTATCCAAACAAGTAAAGTTACTCCAGCTTAAAAACCTGTTTTGAAATGCAAAGTAATCTAAAGTCAAATATGTGAGTTGATCACTGTTAACTTTCACTAATAATTATTGTAATTTTAAAGAATAAGGTTTTTTTTTGGCTGCACAAAGAATCTGCTGAAGAAGTGTTGACATGTTTAACATCAGTTTTAATCTTTAAAATGTGATACAGTCAGTATGGGAGACTTCAACCAAGACAAAATCTTTTTTTTTTAAATTGCAGTTCTGTGAGTGTCCACTAGAGGCTGCACCCAAAGAATAAGAATCCCCATTGTTCCCAGAATTTAAAAAAACAAACATATTTAGAGCCTTTAGAAATCTGTGCTGGGGCTCGAAATGAATCTTAATTAAGGCTGTGATCGGGTCGGTCTGAAGATCTGCTCCGGCTCTCCCTCTTTGCACGCTGCTAGATTGATCAAGAGTTAGCTTAAGATTGCATTTCCAATATAGCAGCCCCTCACCTTCGGTTTAAAAGGTCCTTTCAGAAAACCGAGGGGTGAGGTCAGTGACACAACATCCATGCACTGAACTTTTCATACAACTCACAAAAGTCTGTCCTTTGTAGACCTACGGATTCGACGTCAGCACTCTTCAGAAAGTATGTCCAGTATCAACAGCGCAGCCAGTCACTCCAGTATGGGCAGTCTGGGAAAGGATGCTGAAGACAAGAAGAAGAAGAAGAAGAGCTGGGTAGGTGGAGCGTGTTCACAAAGTCAAAAATCTACTGCTCAACTTCTCCACCCTGAAAAATACCACCCGAGAACGTAAACACACAAATCCCGCCAACAAAAAGATGATTCAAACATTCAAACGATTTTTTGTGTTCGTCGGTGAATCTACAGGTTTCAAACGTTTCCATTCAGTTGCAGCAGGCGTCAAAAGCTTTATATTTACACATTCACTTTTGAAGCCAACGTTAGAGAGGTGGATTTGTTACTGAGAGATCGTAAATCAAAGCTGTATGAATTATTCAGCAGCATTTAAGCTACTCTAAATATTCTCTATATGCCTGCATTAAAAGATTAAATGTCGTTTTTAGCATGAAGCCATATTTATGAATCTGTGATATCAAGCTTTTAGGTGCTTTTACGCCGACTGAAAGGGCTTCACATTCAGCGTGATACCTCAAATGTAAAGCAGATTTTGAATATATCTGCATAGCTTGATCTCAATGGGGCTGCGTTCGGTCTGAACTGCTCTTTATTTGTTTAAAACTGTCAATCAAAAGTTTCTAGACGAAATGAAAATAGTTTTGTTTTTTTGTCCCGCTCTTCTTCTCTTTTTGATCCCTTGTGAAGTTGTTGTAAAAATGTGTGTCAGTAATTTAAAAGCAGCCCCAGCTTATTATCAAGATGTGTTTGGGTACATTTCAGGTTGATTTCACAGGGCGTCCTATTCACCATCTATTCACACCATCACATCCTTGTTGCCAGGTTACAGTGCTGAGAGGCTGAGGTAGAGCTAACGGGGGGGATTGGGGGTGTCGTGCAGAGGAGTCAACCACCCTGCAATTAATGTTTGAAATGCACTTTGAATTTCATACACACAACAGCATGCAAATGAGGTTGGAAAGAAGCAAAGTGGGGCCTAGCGCTGCACGTGCTGAAGTTCGACTTGAAAACTGGGTTAGAGGTCAGCGATGTTTAGAGCTGATTGTGTCTCTGTCTGAGGAGAAGAGGAACACTTCTGTTTCTCTTAACAGCCACTGCCAAAAGTCCTGAGAGGGCTCTAATCCATCTTTATCCTCTGTCTCTTTTTGGTTAGCCCACCCTACCAAACAGTTATATTCCCTTTTTTTAATGCTACGGACAACATCGACACATAGCAACGAATCCAGACACCAAAAAAAAGTAAAATACGAAATCATTTCAGAATGTCTGAAAACCTTGAAGCTCTCCTCGTCTCTTTCTGTTTCTCTCTGTTCTGAATGTTTCTCTCCGCAGCAGCAGCAGCAGCAGCGGCGTCCCTGGCTCTGGAGCTGTTATTTTGCTGCAGCCCCCTGAGTCAGACACATGACATATTAGAAGTTCCATCTCAGCCAAAGTGCAGCAGAGCCACTCAGCAGGCTCTGCAAAAACGCAACCCCCCCCCTCGGAAAGAAATGCACGCATACAGCCCGAGAGTTCACCACTGAGGGTGACACCTCAGCCTGCTATGCTAACTTATTCCTGTCAGGCTCATGAATGCAAATCAACCCCCTTATTTAGGCCCTAATTAATTATTCATTTGCATAAATTCTGCCTTGATACACACACACCCATGGGTGGAGAGTTCAACTAAGGTAATCGAGGAGTGAGCAGAAAAAGCAGCAGATCATGCTAACTGAGTGGCACCATGAGAGACTGTGTAATGAGTAGGTAGAGTGTCCTTTAATAAGACGGGGACTTTGTGCACGCAGGCGTCTGATCTGCTGGAGAAGCCTTGAGCTGGATTCAGATTAGCTTCTGTGTTGTTGATGTCTGACTCTTCAGCCAGATATCAACTCATCATGAATTGAAAAAAAAACAAAAACCCCAAAGACAGACAACTCGGGCTTGTTCTCCTGATGCATCGTCTGAGAAGTAGCTCAAAGCCTTAATGCTGCACTGCCTTTGATGGCCATCAGGGGGAGACTTCACTGTGACTTCAGTAAACATTTCCCTGAGGAGTTTTTTATTTGTTTTGAGTATCGTTAGTTCAGTATGGAGTGGGTTTTTTTATTAGCATGGTCCCATGGTTAGAGTAGAGTCAAAAGTGATGATTCTGAGTGTAGCCGCCTACGCTGACACATCTCGATTAGGAAGCGTTCGCCAGGATAGAGTCCGAGCACGCATCACTAAACCTCTTATCCAAACATGGACTCTTCTTCTGTTTCTGGTTTCAGTCAGAATCCAAAAGGAGGATTTAAAAGTCAAGCAAATGATTGTATACAGTTTCTTCTTCTTATGAATTATGTTGATTGTTTGGGAAAACATGCTAAATGACCCGCAGCTGCGTCAACGAAGAAGGGACACCAAAATCACCTCAACACTGACAAATGACAAAAACGGCCGACATGTCAAATTGATTTATGCTGCATCGGGATGGATTTTAGCCACAGATGTTTCCCTCCTGAGTCGAGCTTTAAAAGAGGCGTATTGAGTGTCAAACACTGCGACTTGGACGTGGTTATAAATGTCTCCACCTGATAACAGGATGCTAAATAGACTCTTAGCATGCTCAGGAAATCAGCTTTATTTGCTACCACATGCGCTAGCTGCATTGAGTTTTGAAGAAGCTGAGCGTGTGTGTGAAGTGTGTGAGGTGTGTGAGGGTGTGTTTGTGTGACTTAATGGTGGGTGTGTTCTGCGTCTTCAGGTGGCTGATTCCATCCCAGCTCAGGTCAGTGGTTCCCAGTGTGTCTTCTCTGTGTGTGTGCTGTGGTGATCCTCCCTTTCTTTGCCCCTCTTTCTAAAATCTTTACTCCTTCCTCTTTCTCTCAGAGGACCTCCTTCTTCTCCTTTTCTGGGAACGTCAGCATGGATACAGACCCCCCCCCCCCCTCCCCTTGCAGTGCCCCCGTTTGTTCCTCCTTGTTCGTTTTGATTGCTTGTGCAGCCCCTCATTTTCAGGTTCATTAAAAGCCTTGACCCCTCTTCTCCTTCATTTCCATCTCGACTTACAGCTTGCTTTTGCCCCCCCTTTTTTTTTCACCTAACCAGACAGTGACTATTGCTTGGAAACAGCACGGAGTGACTTCCTGATCTGGCAGGATGTGATGTCACCAGAACTTATCTTTTAGGAGCTCGAAGTAGGCCGGTGGATGGCGTTATTAACCTCTTTCTTTCTCTCTGTTTGTGTTCTGTTTTGTGTCTTGCAGTTACGCAGCTCCTTCAAGCAGGCGTTCAGCAAGAAGAAAACCAAATCGCAGTCAGCCCACGACGAAATGGACGAAATGACCGACTCGCTTCCGTCCTCTCCCAAACTGCAGCACGACAACCGGCAAGGCAGCCTGGCCACGCTGCACTCCTCGCCCTCCACCACAGAGTGAGTTTCAACATCTGCTCTCACACACACACACACACACACACACACACACACACACACACACACACACACACACATCTCCACACAGGTGCACCTCCCCCCTCTCTCTCCTGAACACGTTCACAGTGTTTATTCTTTATTCCAGTCTAAACTAAGTTCAATGTCAATTCCTGTTTTGTTTCCATCTTCACTTAAATCTTTTTTTTTTTTTAAACCGCTTTTCCAACCTGTCCTCTCATCCCTCTCTGTAACATCTCTCCACCTGCTGTAGCAAGTGCGTTTGTGATAACAAGTCCTCTCCCATTTGGACGCCAAAGAAAAAGCACAATGGTCACGTTGTCTACAAGCACAGATCTCGGTAATAAAAAATAAAAAAAGGCAAGGTGTGGCATGCTCCAAAGGAGTGTGCGTACTTGCAGTGGAGTGTGTTGGTGTGATTACCTCTCTCATAAACTCTGCATGTCAGAGGGAATGATTTCTGTCCTTTACAAACTCGCCTCTGAATTTCTGTTTTTTGAGAAGTAGCACTTAAAGAAAGGAGAAGATGGTTCTTCACAGCAGAGTGAGTCATGTCTGACACTACAAAAGGAACATTTAGACAACCAGCATGCAGGTTCTGTTCAGATGTAAAGAGGGCGGAGCATGTGGATGTGTCAGTGTTTCTGCTCGAGTGTGACAGATTCTTAACAAATGTTATCTAAAGACTCGCTGCAACAGTTAGTACAATGTAAAAGATGTCTGCCTGTTTGTTATGAAAATAACTGAATCTTGATGAAGGGACTTGACTTTGACTTTGTATTGAAAGGTATAATGTGCAACTTTTGAAACCAACCCATCTCGAGCTGCAGGCTAATGTTAGCGCTCTTTAGTTAGCTCGTAGCTGCACATGTAAATTCACACGGAACGACCTCGATCAAAAAATGCTGACGTGAAGTTGAAATAAGCAGTGAGTGCAGTTTGTTATTCTTCTTTTCTCGAGTCCCTCACTTAAACTTCAGCTTTTATACGCAAGCCAGCCGTCCCGTCCATGTAACCACGGTAACCACAGTGTAGAAACGTCACAGTTTTCAGTCACAACGTTTTATCTTTCCTGTTAACACCAGTATATCTGACACCTCACACTTCTTTAAATCCAACACTACAGAGGGCCTACAGTACAAGTTTAAGACTAGACGTATTCATCCTGTTAGCAACACCTTCAGAACCACGAGTTAAAAAACCTCTTTAAATAATGTGAACTGGGAGGACTGGTTCATGTCCATAATGCCCCAGTTCCTCATGTTCCTCCGTGTTGTACCTGCCTGTGCTGACTCCAGCTTCCCTTCACCCTTCAGCTGTCTCCCTTAAAGCCAGTCGTTTCTTCTCCAGACTCTGCGTGTGCGTGTGTGCGTGTGTTTGGTATAACCCTCGAGGTGACCCCCCTCCTCCTCCTCCCTCTTTCTAACCCCGATCGTAGACTTTGTGAGTGCACGGAGGCCGAGGCTGAAATCGTCCTGCAGCTGAAGAACGAGCTGAGGGAGAAGGAGCTCAAGCTGACCGACATCCGGCTGGAGGCGCTAAGCTCCGCCCACCACCTGGACCAGATCCGTGAGGCCATGAACCGCATGCAGGTGAGATTGTGCTGATGGCAGAGCGTGACTGTCTCTGGTCTGTTGACGTATCTTCATCACACCACCGGTCTCATCAGACGACACTTCTCATTGACACTGTTGTACTTCCGGTTGTGCTTTAACGAGCTCAACTTAAATCTAATTGATTTGGCCTTAATCTGAATCTTTACCAGCAGACCTGTAAGTTAAAATGTGAGCTCCACTTTGTCACATTAAATACTGTAACATGTTAAAGCACTGATCTGTCTTTGTTTTGACTCGAGCAGCTATTTACTGATCTTTGACGGTGACCTCTCGAACAGGAAGTGGAATCTTGTAATCGCCCATGAAGCTGAATAACAATTCAAAGTGTTTTCATCCACGTGATACGTTTAAATGATCATTTTTTAAAATGTTGCACGAGGCTTCAGAGTGTAACGTTCAGAGGTGCTGTGTCATTTCCTTTCCTTAAAAAGGAGCACACGTTCAAAGACATCGCCGTGACGCCTCCCTTAAGTCGATCTGTGTAGATGTGGATTACCTTTTCTGTCGAAGTTAAAAGTCTCCCCTCAGATCCTGGATTGTGTAAGGCTCCTTATCTGAGACGCTCCCTTCAGTACAAAGAGCGCCTTGAAGATCAAACAGCTTCAATAAAAATTATTCGGTACAACAACAGTGACTGCAGGGAAATGTCCGTCTGCTGCTTGAGCTCAGCCTTAACAGAGTCTTTGACTGCGTCTCCATTGTTCCCTCCTTTGTCGTTAACAGAATGAAATTGAGGCGTTGAAAGCGGAAAACGATCGTCTTAAGTCCAGCGGGAACGCCACCCCGACGGCCACGCCCGTGAAGACAGCCCGGCCGCCCTCCGAGACCTCCAGCACGTCCTCGTCCTCCTCGCGCCAGTCCCTCGGGCTGTCGCTCAATAACCTCAACATCACTGACACCATCATGTCAGGTCAGTTCACTGTTCGCACTTTGTTCTGTGACGTGAGAGCAACAAGTGCGCGAGTGGTGAGAGACTGAAAATAAACGTGCATGTGTTGACAAAAGCAGAAATAAATCATCAGTTTGTGCTGCTGGTCAAGCAGGACCGAGAGTCCAAGAAGAAGATTCGATTTTAGCCGACAGGTGAATTTAGTTAATAAACCTTTGAGTGTGGCGTTATGTTCTTATATCTCATGGAAGCACAGAACCCACCGTACGGTCTGCAGGACGTGATTTTATTCTGCGGCATCAAGTCGGATTAACTCTCTCTGTACATGCCTCAGAAAAGTGTGAAGGATTTGTGTTTGCAGAGAGAAATGATCCGGAGGAGCGGCGTGATGAAACGGCTTCTCTCTCTCTCTCTCTCACTCTCTCTCTCTCTGTGTCTCTCTCTCTGTGTCTCTCTCTCTGTGTGTCTCTCTCTCTGTGTCTCTCTCTCTGTGTCTCTCTCTCTGTGTCTCTCTCTCTCTGTGTCTCTCTCTCTGTGTCTCTCTCTCTGTCTCTCTCTCTCTCTCTCTCTCTCTCTCTCTCTGTGTCTCTCTCTCTCTCTCTCTCTGTCTCTCTCTCTCTCACTCTCTCTCTCTCTCTCTCTCTCTCTCTCTCTCTCTCTCTCTCTCTCTTTCACTATACTGCTAGGACTCACAACACAGCTGGAGCACGCACACACACACACACACACACACACACACACACACACACACACACACACACACACACAGACACATGAACGTGCTGAGTATCCCTCTCGGCCTGCCCTGTTGAGAAGTGGAAGACTTTGCTCCCTCTCTCTTGTCCTGTAATTAACATGGAAGGCGCAGCTCTCCCGGAGGACTCGGGTCCTCGTTAATTGATGGAGGGATGAGCTGAGAGCAGCGGCGCGTGGGAAGACGAGTGGGCTAACGGGCTGTTATCACCCCAACACAGAGCCCGTCAGCTAAATACAAAATCTCTCCCCCTCCCTCCTTAAGACAGAGTGTGGGACACAAAGAGTGAAGACAGACTTCTGTTGACTGTAAAAGGAAGCAAAGAATTCAAACTTACACAAAGTAGAAAAGTGTTTGACAGAAACTCTGAGGTGTCGATTTGACGCATGTTGGTGTGTTTGTTGGAGGAAAGGTGATGGTGTTGTCTGATGCTTTTTTTAGATGAGTCCTTTGTTTCAAAGTGTCTTTTCTGTTGGTCTCACATCCTCGGACACATGAACCTCGTGTTGAAGAAGTTTTTCATCCTGACTGATTTCTCAAACATTATTTTGGATTCTACTTTAATTTCCTATCACGCAGACAGTCCTTCATGATTTATTCCGTGCGCTCCCTGTTCAACGCTCGGTATGAAAACATTGATTAAACACAAAAGTAATTATCACATGAAAGAAATCCATTAGCTACCGTTCACTTTGGAGTGTGTTTGTCCGTTTCCAGCTGTAATTTGCCAGCAGGCAGATAGAGAGAGCGTTTGTTTACCATGATTCATGGCTCTGACAGATTGAAGTTGCCTGTGTTTCCTAACAGAAGCTTTTTTGTTTTCAGACATTCTGCTGGACGACAGCTACGAGGGAAATCTACGCAAGGAGGGCCGGAGCGTACGAATCGTGGTCACCATCAGCAGAGGGCCAAAGACCACCAAGGTCGGTGAAGGATGGACCTTTATTTATCTTGTCCTCAGACGGCATCTATTCTCATCTTATTTGTTGTCTTCAGGGTAAACACAGTCAGGAGCACCTGATTGGCTCGATCGGTGTGAGCGGGAAAACAAAGTGGGACGTCCTGGATGGAGTCATTCGACGCCTCTTCAAGGTAAACAGACTCTTCGAGCTCTTGTGTTCCCTCACAGGTTCTTTTGCTGCGTGAACTGGGAAGTCGGAGCTGAGGAATGATGTCACAACATGGACGCCTACCTTGTTTGGTTAGCAAATAACAGACGATAACAACAAACTCCGTGATAGTTTAAAATGAGTCCACGGAGAGAACTTGCTCGATACTTTCTGTGTGATTGATTAAGCAAATAAACACAAATAAACAACATAAGGATATTTACAGCTGCACGTAGCGGCCATGTTGGATTCTAACTCGGGCTACTCCGACTTTCCGACCAGTAAATACGACTTCAGGGAGCGCTCCGGTTGACACTTCCGACCGGGAACTCAGAACTTCCCACTTCTCTTCAGCGTTCGACACGTCAGAGCAGGGGCGCTCTTTAAGTACCGGGCGCTGTCCGTGGTGCTGAAGCAGCAGATGGATTTGTTGCTCCTCTTTCGCTAAACGCTGAAGCTTCAGTGTCCACCACATGGCAACGTGCATGCGCTCCGAATCTGGGAATGACGTGACAGTACCCTGCAGTACCCATTTTAAACACTAGGGGTCAGTTACATATTGCTCCTTTAAATGATGAAGTTTAACTCATAGGGGAGCATTTTTTACAAGTTCCCTCTTTTGTTGTGAATTCACGGTGTTTTAAATCTTAGGAACACATTTATTGTGAAACATGGCTGTTATGAAAGTTTTTGCTTTTCCACTCAAATCAGTTGTGCCAAACTTATTGTTAAAGTGTGAAGATTTTTTTGCAGTACGGCTTCAATCCCAGTCTATATTTAAGGCTCAGCTGTGCAGTCCTTCACTCCGCCCCTCTCTCCCTGCAGGAGTACGTGTTTCGTGTGGACCCTCTGACCAGCCTTGGCCTCAGCTCAGACAGCATCGTCTGTTACAGGATGGGCGACGTGGTTCGCTCCCACACTTCTGAAGTGCCTGAGCTGCTTCCCTGCGGCTACCTGGTGGGCGACAACAATGTCATCAAGGTCAACCTGAAAGGTACGGCAGCAGGGGAACTGGGAGTTTCTATATCAGGAAAAATGCTCGTGTGGAAAGCGGGTTTTGAATGTCAAGGAAAGGAAACGATTTTGCTGTTTAAAAAAATACACTTAGATGAATTTCAGCTACAATTCTGTTCTCGTTTTGTTCTTTTTCTTCTGTCAATAAAAATAATGTCCCTCGTCGTTCCTGTCTCTTCCCAGGTGTGAAGGAAAACAGTATTGACAGTCTGGTGTTCGACACACTGATCCCCAAACCCATAATCCAGCGGTACCTCAACCTGTTGATGGAGCATCGACGAATCATCCTCTCAGGACCCAGCGGCACTGGCAAGTCCTTCATGGCTGCCAAGCTGGCCGAGTACATCATTTGTCAAATGGGCCAACAGGTGACGGAGCACAACGTGGCCAGCTTCAACGTGGACCAGAACTCCAGCAAGGTAGGAGAGGAAACGCCTACATGAAGGTTTTTTGTTTTTGGTCACTGTTGACTGAGCTGGCTCTTCTAGACCTGACGCTCCATCGTCTGTTATCAGCCAGGGAGGAGTTCAAAGATCATGATTAAGCACAATAAATGTTCCTTACACTCGACAAATTTAATCTATCATGACGCCAAGCTGGGTAGAATAGAAGCCCATGAAAAGTCCCTGCACATCACTGCTGTACAAACTGGTCTCTCTTCTGTGTTTTTCGACCTCTATGATCTCTGTGTGGTCATTTGCTCTACAACCGGACTTTTCATTCTGATGAGAAAATAAATGTACCAGCAGCTTAAAGGCCTTAGACGTTCGTCCTCTCTACACTTTGTTTAAATGTTGAACATATAATGAGAGATTAACATGAATAAAAATGGCAAAAACACACTCTGACCAAACTGAGTCCTCGTGGGAAATCCTTTATGTTGAGATTACTGCATCCGTCTGTGCTCTCTTCTCCAGGACCTGCGTCAGTACCTGTCCACTCTGGCAGAGCAGTGCAACTCTGAGGAGACGGCCACAGAGCTCCCCACTGTGGTCATTCTGGACAACCTGCACCACATTGGCTCTCTTAGCGACATATTCAACGGCTTCTTGAACTGCAAATACCACAAATGGTGAGTCACAAATGCACCACTCAAACATGAACAGTCCTGACTGTTATCTCAAGGTGACTCTTTCTTTCACAGTGGAGCTGTAATTTACAAAGCGAGGGCTGTGTGTGTTAGTAAGAATCTGGCAAAAGGATTTCATCATATTGCAATACAGGCAGAAGGCTATAATTCGAAATATTATGGAAATGACCACATACTGCAGTTTCCTGATGGTTGTCTGTTCATACAGAGCATCAAACATTTGCATAAAAAGTATTTTTTCATATCAGAGAGAACTGTTTGTATTTTGTTTCTTATAAAGCTCACAACATGTTTTAGCTTTCTTAGCAGAGGAATTCTCATTTACCTATTTCCATTAAAAGAAAAACATCAATTATTTGCATAAACTAACAAATCTTTACTTATCAGTTTGTTTGTCTTTTCAAGAAGATTCTGTATTTTTCAAGCCAGAAATATCATGGCGTATCTTTAGTATGTTAAAGGTCACATAATGTGCAAAATACACTGTAGGCTGTTTGGACATTTTCCCTTTATGACATCACAAAGAGCAGAAGCCCCTCCCCCAGGTGGGTGACACTCCCACAGCTAGGTGTTTGTTCTGCCCTCTGAGTCTGCCTTCTCACCGTAAACAATAGGACATGGAGCGAGAAAGCAGCGAGTACACCCGAGCCCTTCCAGAGAGGGGGCGTGGTCAGACACAGCTCATTTACATATTTAAAGCTACAGACACAGAAACAGCCTGTTCTGAGCAGGGCTGAATTAGAGGGGTTTATAGACATGATCAAACACAGGATCAGAGTGGATTTACAACAACACACTTCACACACATGTTGAAGAGGAGCTCTGAGACTTATTTATGTAGGAGAATTTGCACCTTTAATAAATGCGCCCTTGTGCGTTTTCACAGAATACAGCGACTCACACTCCGTCTGTTCATTATTAATCACTGTGTGGAAATTACTGTGAAGAACTTTTTTTACTCTGTCTCCTTCCAGCCCTTATGTTATTGGGACCATGAACCAGGGAGTGTCTTCCTCTCCTAACCTCGAGCTCCACCACAACTTCAGGTCTGTGAACTGCAACCTTCAATGACAGGGGCAAAAATGTCTCCTGTGCTGTTGATTAAATAATTTGTGGTTATGTATCCAATTGTTATTGTTTACAAAGAGAGTTGACTAGTGGTCTTATTGACTCTGTCAGATGATGAGTTTGATTTCAGCCGACTTCTGTCGACTTTTTTTTCTCCTTAAATTGAAGTTTTTCATCTCTCAGATAATTACTCCTGTTAGATGAAAATAAATAGACTATAGTGCAGAAATGTTTCTGCTTAGCATGGGTGACTGGATGATCATTTGTTAAATGTAAATCATAATAAAAAGCTTATCACAGCCAGATGCTCATTAAAGATAAATCTATTATACTGAGTAGAGTGGTTGTAAAAACCTTTATTCTGAAGAATGAGATGCCTTATAAACAGTATAATTATCTCTCTGTAAAGATGTTTACTCCAGTATTGACCCTGAAGTAACCACTGCAGGTCCTTTGCTTTTTCACCATCGATAATCTGTCTCGCTGCAGGTGGGTCCTGTGCACCAACCACACCGAGCCGGTCAAAGGTTTCCTGGGCCGTTTCCTGCGGCGGAAGCTGATAGAGACAGAGATCAATAAGAACATGCGCAGCAACGACCTGATTAAGATCATCGACTGGATCCCCAAGACCTGGCAGCACCTCAACGGCTTCCTGGAGGCTCACAGCTCCTCTGATGTCACAATAGGTCAGTCTCAGACTCAGCCTCTTCGCCTCTCTCTGTTTAGACTGTTAGACTGTACTGTGTCTAAATGGAGCCAGCGCCTGACCTCATTAGGTCCTTCAATAAAAACAGATTGTATTGAGGCTCTTATCTTTGGGGCGTTTTCGTCCCTGCAGGGCCCCGTCTCTTCCTGTCGTGTCCCATGGATGTCGAAGGCTCTCGGGTTTGGTTCACTGACCTGTGGAACTATTCACTGGTGCCGTACCTGCTGGAGGCGGTCAGGGAGGGGCTTCAGGTACGTCGTAGATACGCTTGAACGAACCCTCAGGGTTTATCACTCAAGATGGAAGAAGACTTAGCAGCCAATCTAAAAATCGATGTTGAAATCAAGCATTGTTGTTTCTCAGTAATTTGATCAAATAAGAACATGAACGAGAGTCTCAACCTTGGTCCTTGAGTGTCCACAAAAAAAAAAAGATTCTCCTTCAGGTTGGACTTTAAAAGGAACCAGCAGCCTGCTATAAAGAACAGACAGATCAATAGTTCACGTCTTTAGTGGTACACACTGTGTAGGGGGAGATTATTTACTCAGTTTTGACTTCATCAAGCTGAACACTTCATTCATTGTTTTTGCATGATTGCAGCTGTACGGAAAGAGAGCAGCATGGGAGGATCCGTCCAAGTGGGTGAACGACACGTATCCATGGAACGCCGCAGCTCTGCAGCAGGAAGGCCAGTCCCTGCTCCAGCTGAGGCCGGAGGACGTCGGATACGAAGGCTACAGCTCATCCAAGGAGGGAGCCTCGTCCAAGCAGGTGTCCCAGAGTGACACGGAGGGAGACCCACTGGTGAGCAAATAATTTATCCACCTGTGATCAACCATCTGAACCCTAAAACAGAACTATTCAGTTCAATGAATCAAACATGTGGAGTTAAGAATTCACTTCAGGGGTGCTGGTGGCGCAGCGGCAGCGCGTGCATCCCATGTAGCGAGGCTAAGCTCCTCGCGCGGGCGGCCTGGGTTCGCGTCCGGCCTGTGGCTCCTTTCCCGCATGTCTCTCCCCGCTCTCTCCCTGATTTCCGGCTCTATCCACTTTCCTCTCTATCAAAAAAGGCCAAAAATAAATCTTTAAAAAAAAAAAGAATTCACTTCAACTAAACCTGGAGGGGTTTAACATTCAATAAGTAGAGTGGCTTAGTTGTACTGGCTAATGAAATTAACCTTGGAACACACACACAAACAAACACACACACACACACACACACACACACACACGCACACACACACACACCAAGATGGAATATTCGAATAGTGAGAGACTTAAGTTACTGTTGGGGGTTATTGTGGCCCAAGAGGAGTTAAAGAGCAGTCATCCAAAAATAACTGGATTTAGTGTGTGTGTGTGTGTGTGTGTGTGTGTGTGTGTGTGTGTGTGTGCGTGTGTGTGTGTGTGTGTGCGTGTGCGTGTGTGTCCAGGGACAGCCAGTTTGAGCGCAGGTGTGCCTGGGTTAATTTTATGAACACTTAAAGAAATGCAGCTCTCGAGCAGAAGATCAGATCCTGCCCTCGTATCGTTGGGTCAAAGATACTGTAAAGGTTGGGAGTCATTACATTTACATGCATGACAGGTCATTTCAGTACGCTGCCTTTTTTTTTTTTTTTTTTTTTTTTTTCAAAGACACAAACAGAAAGTCAGAAAGTATGAGAACAGCTACAAGAAACAACCAAACACAAGTGTGGGCGTGAGGGAGCCAGCACATGTGAACACAAGTTATTCAGCTCAAATCAAATACAGCACATGCAGCATGAAAAAATGTTCATTATGTACCTGACTGTATCATATAACACTGTGCCGTGTAGTAGCGTATTGTATTGAATCTTTGCCTACATACACATCTAAAGATCTTCTGCTATAAGCCAAATCCAAACGTGATGACACGTGAAATGTCTGAGGCGTGTCTGATGTTGGTATGCATGTTTCTGTGTTTGTTTCTGTTTTCAGATGAACATGCTGCTACGGCTGCAGGAGGCGGCGAACTACTCGAGCACGCAGAGCTGTGACAGCGACAGCACCAGTCACCATGACGACCAGCTGGACTCCTCGCTTGAGTCCGCTCTATGAGACCCGTTTGAACCTCCATCGCTACGCAGCGCACGGACACATCCTCCATGAAAAGTTTTCTTAACCAGAATGGTATACGAGTCGTTTGACAGGAAACACTTCTTTCATAACCTGACAGAGGTGAAATATCTGATCAGATCATCAGATTTAAAGAGTGGTATCATATTTAGTCCTCAGAGATCAAAGTGCGAAAGAACCATTTTTTTTCCCACTGCGTTCAATTTGCACTGGTCATTTAACAATGGATGTATAACATTTTAAATTACGACTTTTCATAGAGGTGCAGACGGGACGTGTCTGACGAGGGCCAGAGGCTCGTCTGAAGTTGACCTCTGAGGAGTAAATCACGTCACTCGTTCTAAGTTGAACTTCGGGTGTCCAAAGTGTCGAGAGAAGAAGAGAAAGCCAAGAGTTTGTCTTAACAAAACTGGACTTTTCTTTTTTCTTTTTGTTATCCCAGATATATCTTCAGATGTTTACAAAGGGAGGGGGAGGGGGGGTTCAGGTTCTGTTGTTTATGTCTCTCCTTGTTTACAGAGGTGCTTCTCACACAGACACACACATTCATACATATGCACTTCAACACAGGCAGCAGGAGGACACCGGCCTTCAATCAGGGGCTTTAATTGGTCTAAACCCCGTGTGACCAACAAGGCACTTTTTATACTGCTGTAGGACCCCATGTGTCTGACCCACCTGTATAAGTGAGAGGAGGTTTTTAGATCTAGCTCCCTCTAGAGGCTCTCAACTGTTGAATTTCTTCAATCACATATCAGTTTAAATGTAATTGTTTGTGCTTTCAGTGAAAAGCCAAAAATCTGTTGCGTAACTAAACTGGCTCCTCAAAAGGGAGCACGTCAGATCGTAACTCCTCCCCTTGTTTACCACTACATCGTCTTAATTGGGGGGTCTTTGCCTTTCCTGAGCGTTGAGACAATTCTGCAACTCCACGATGGACACAGTTGATGTTGAAATTAGCCGAGCCTCTACAGTCAGTTTTTCATAACTGAACCCTGCAGCTCCCAGCCCCTGGTCCTCAGCGGTCAGTGGAGCCTCGTGGTGCTGGTCTCCCTCCCTGAACCTCCACAGTGTCAGGCACTGCCAAGCCGCTCCTCGCTGCCCTGCGTGCCAACAACAAGCACAACGAAAAAGCGCATTGTCTGTGTGTGGTGCAGCAACGTTGCTACTGTGAAGAAAGGAAGTAGACAAGTGCCAATGTTTCCCTTTGATTTACTGCCAAACGCGCACACACACACACACACACACACACACACACATCGGACCGTGGTTTTACACTTAGATTAAGTTGTTCTTGGCTTTCCACGCTCCACGACCTGTCGTCACTCTTCAGTTAGAAATGTATCGCGAAAAAAAACCCCGCACAAAGCGCCCGCGGTGGGTCGTTTCAAGTGACCGTTAGCTTAACTTCTTTCTTTACCAACAAATGTTAAAAGGATAGCAACGTTTGTCAAGCTTCAAATGTCCCTACATGTTCAAATGTAAGATGCAGAAAAACACCCTAAATATTCGTATTTAGCTGCAACATTTTTCATAATTGCTTAACGAGCTTGCAGCCTGCAGTACTTACTCTTTAGACTTCAGCCACAGAAGATAGCATCAAATATTCTGACCTTCCTTTGTCTCTGATCATCACCCTGAAAAAACACCACCTTTAATTAACTTTTATCTGAATCTCTAAAATGAGGACGAGATTGTGGTTGTGAAAAGCTCTGATGTGAGGATGAAAAGCTTGACAGGGCTAAGCTAACGGTCAGTTGTCAAATAATCAGAGGGTAACCTTCACGGAAAAATAAGCAAAAAAAAAACAACAACCTAACAAACATGAGCAGATATGATCCAGAGCTTTGATGAGAACACATGAGGAAGGGTGCGAGCTGACAGTGTCCTTTACGTGGAAGCTGCTCGTGTGCTCGTCGTGCTCAGCAGCTACATCCATCGGAGGTCTCCGTTGTACCAAAAAGAATCCAAAGTATTTCCAAATGCAAGATCAGTGCACGAGCTGAATAGTGGAACAATGATACTGGTGCTTTCTCACTGCCTTAATTGTGCAAAGATTTGGGACGTGCGTTCTGCATTCCCATTGGCTGTAGTGAGAAATAAGAGATGTAATGTTGGACGATGATTATCTGCTTCCTGCGACGTCAGAGAAGCTGATTGTAGTTTAAGAAAAAAAAAAAAAACACCCCTTTTTTTTTCATCATTCGTTGAAATCTCTTCCTCCAAACCGCCCTTTCTTGTTTCTGACATTTAAAGTATAAAAGAGTTGATGCTGTATTTGAATTCTATCTGACCAATATTGTAAAAACGTTTTAAAATAATAAATAAAAAGGGGGTGGGGTGTTTTTTTAAGTTACTTTTCGGCCCAGTTGAGCTGGGCTCACTTGAACTGACAGGAGCACAACCAAACGGACTTTGGGTTTTTTAGCCTGACGAGCATGTTTTGAAGCTTTTTAACGGGGATGCATTGAGAAGAGACCTTTATGTATGCGTGTATCGGACGGAAGCCATTTTGAATTTTGATTGTCCTCTCTTTGTTTAACAAGTGGGTTGGTTTTGCACACTATGAGGTTGGGGGTGGGTTGTATATACTTAAGTCTTGCACAGTGAATCAAAGATGCATTCTGCCCTGTTGATGTTACAATATGCTTAACCCGCTGAGTAAATTATTGTACAGAGAGAACAGAGTGAGGAGAAAAAAAAGAAATGCAAAAACCCCGACATGCTGTCTGAAGCAGGTGTGCGTCTCGTGGTTGGTTGGATGTTTCGCCTATGCAGGAGGTAACCGTGTACAGTATCAAACTGTCTTTGAACTCACAGAAAAGAAAAAAAAATCACATCCTGAAAACACAAAATAGGCACTTTCCCACTCTATTCCCCCGTCTTTTCCGTCTTTAGGAAGCACTTCCTCTCTGGATGTTTTAACCCGAGCGTACCGCCACGATAGGCTTGCAGGCTGTCCGAGGCACAGAAGCTGACCTGACACCGTACTGTATACATTCAACGACAACCAACAGGTGCTACTGGTCAGTAAAAGCCCGTCAGAGACCAAGACGTCATTTTTCTCTCAACCTCAGGACAATCCTACTCTCTACAATCCTACCTGTGTTCAGCTTCTCCCGTGTCTCTGCAGCCAAGCCTCGCATCTCTTTTGATTTATCTGACCACCCTGGACGACCTTGTGTCTGTAAAGGTGGATAAGGGGGGGGGGGGGGGGGGGTAAGCAGCCACTGCGGTGGCGGGTTGTTCCACACCGACAGTTACGACCATTTATATCACACAGCTTCGATCTCCAACATTTCAAACACTCTCCTGTTATAGGCGCATGAGTTCTCGAGCACGCAGAACGTTGACACCGTAAACAGTGTACACCATAGTCTCAATTATCAACCGGTATTTTTCCCTCCACATTATTACACTTTACAGTTCAATCTCAGTTAAGAAACCATAGCATTTACTCTGGGTTAAGAAAAACAAACGTTTCTTTTTGTTTTTGGGTGAAACATTTGTCCTTAAATGTTTTATATTTTGTACATTTGTATGTAACATATCATGTAAATAGACAGAGACAGTGATTTAACTCATCTGGAGGATTTTGTAGTCTTTGTAAAGCCCTAATAAATGGTATTTGGTGTCACACGAGCAAACGGCATGCTGAGCTTCTCTTTGTGTCCTATCTGTGTTTGTGTGGTGTATAAGTACTGTTACTGTTTACAATGATAACAGACACTCGAGCAGAGGAGTGGAGATCCCACCACTCATGATCGATCCGTCTTTGTTCATATTGCACCGACAAATCTGATTTTTAGCATCACTTGCAACGTGACACCATCGACAATAACAACAACAACGTAGATCCCATCAACCCGGAAGTTAACCAGCAAGAATAAACACAAACATGAAGTAAAACAAGCCCGTAGACAGACTGAAATAGACACACTTCTCTGTCATCCATTTTGCTGCTGTATTTGTTACCATAGAAACCAATGTGGATCAGACCTCGTCAATAAGAATGGGCAGATAGGATCTAGTCACTTGCAATTTGTAACTTTGGACTGTCAGTCAGTTTGATCTGATTCTGATCAGATTTGGGCTGCAGTCTGATCAAAAAACACATACACTACTGTTTTGAACCACTAGGTGGCGGTAAGACGCCGACTTTAGTTTCCAGCTGACATCAAAGTCAACAGAAGAAGAAGAGCTGTGGTTCAAAGATGGCCGCCGACTCTACTCCCTCCTCGGAGGCAGAAGGAGACTCAAACATGTTCAGGTCTAAAGGAGCTCCGCTGTCTCTGCCCAAACATTCATACTGGTTTGACTTCTGGGCCTTCCTGCTCTTTGACGTCGTGTTTTTTCTCGTCATGTACTTCATAGTGCCGTAAAACAGGTGAGTGGGCTTCAGAGAAGTTTCTGGTTAAAGTTTCCTTTAGCGGATTGGGCGGATACGGAAGTGGAATAACGTCTCTTATTTTGTAGGTAGATTTTCAGGATGTTTTTTTTTAAAAACTGCGGGATGTTATATCACACTGTGTTTAAAAGAGCGCAGCTGTAAGCCTTTTTTTTAACAATTAAAATGTGGACAATAATCTAAACTAAAGTTACCCTAAAGCTGGAGTGTTTTTCTGATTAAAGAGTAGACGAAGTCCGAGGAACTATTTATTATATTATTTATTTGGAACTGAAATCGAAGCAAAGCTTGAAATGAAAAAGACATGTTTGAGTTTTAAAGTAGAAAATAAAAACCTGTTCTTGCATTTCCTGTAAACAGTATTTCCGCGATGTTTACATCTGTCTTTTCTGGGTTTGATGTCGGCTTCCCTAAAGTAAAAAATGCGTCCAAACGATTGGACATTGCTTCTGTGTGGTCACGTGATTCTACCCTGAAAATAATGTTTAAAAAAATATCGACGTGAAAGATTATGTTGGTTTCGATTTATTGTCCAGCCTGATTTCTTCTCTGACTCTAGATGGAGCTCTGGTCCTGTCCTGTCAGAAACACTAACACAGCTTCAACATCCCCTCACTGGATGTCCTGATTGACTGCTCCGACCCTGAACCGGACCTTCTGAATCCTGTTATGATATCAGAGACCTGGACCTCGGCGCTCCTCTCTTCGAAGACCTGGCGCCGGTTTTCTGGGGACTGAATCTCTGCGTGGATGGATTCACAATATTGCCATGGGAAAAGATGCATTTCAAGCGCTCCAATTATAAATTGGTCCCAATAGAATCATTAGAACGGAGAAACGTTTCTACTCAAATGTATTTTAATGTTCCACGTGTTGTTCCTTTACCTGCTGAATGTTTGACATGTTTGTTCAAGGAGGCTGTAAACGAGGATGATTCCTGCTGCCTTTTTAACCTTTTTTTTATTCAAGCGACCTTTCTGCATTCCTAAAAATGTCTCAACATAAGTTTGAACGCCCTGCCTCTCTTTCTTTTCCTGTAATAATCTGTCTAACGAAACCGTGAGAATAACAGACACACAGTGATGTGATGCGAGGACGTGACTCCAGCTCACTGACATCTGAAAGTTTTGCACATGGAAAATAAAAGTGTTTTTTTTTCCTGAAAGCTGAATGGTGAATTTGTTTCCTGTTATGGTGAAATACACACTCGGCACACTTCCAGAGCTCTGTTATTATATTGAGTGACTGTAGATGGATATGTTTCATTTATCAACAAATGTATGAGGCCTCCTGTCATGAGAACGAGGAAACAAACGTTTTAGAAATCTTTCAGAAAGTTGTTAAAAACTGAAAATGTGATTTATTTGGCCAACAAATTGAAACAGCTGAAGACCAAAACACGTCATATCTTTGGTTTTGGTTTCACCTTCAGTTAACCTGGATAGAAAATTCCTCTCAAATCAACCGAACTTTGGCTCGCCCGGTCCGTCACTTCCAGGCCTCCAGACTGACTCTCTCTGCACAGGTTTAAAATCTGCTGGAGGTCATCGTCTTGTTGATGAACACATCTTTTTAGACTCAAATGTCACTGCGCTTCTCTGATGGGTCTGAAATTAATCAAGCCCAACATTCAACCACTTACAGTACATTTGAAAATTAGTGGATAACAGTAATAATTATATTTCAGCCTTACAAATATATACATACTTTGGACATTACAGAAAACAAAAACAAAGACTGGTCATTACTAAGGCCGTGTCATAAAGGCTTCTCTGATTTAGTTAAACACAAAGTAGTAGTAGTACACACTCCTCACCACTAGGCGGCGGAAATGCACCAATTCGTTGTTTTCCAACCGCCTTTAAAAGATCCATAGAAGAAGAATGAAGCTCACAACAAACGACCAGCAGCTTCTCTGTTTCTGATTAAATCACTTTAAAGTGACTTTTTTTTTTTTGGTGTCTTAAAAATGGAATCGAGCCGCAGTTCTTCTCAGGTGGAGACCACAGGTGGGTTCACTTCTTCACCTTTTCATGTGGTTCGCTTTCGTTTGCTGTGAGCAGGTGAAATCTCTCCGAGAAACAGAGCAAGGCGTGAAATAATGCACTGCCGAGGTGCCTCTGAGCAAGGCACACCCAGCTCATTCTGCAGTTAGCGCATGACCACAGGACCCTGTTAGTGCATGAGTGTGCAGCTTGTTCAATAATAGTGTAAAACTGAATCTCTTCTTCTTTCTTTTCGTGTATTACTGTGATAAAGTTATTATGCAGACTTTGGGTGTCAAGTTTGAACACTTTGTACAAAGAATCAGAAATATCAGAATCCGAGTCGTGTTTGATTGCCAAGTACATTTTATACATGAGGCCGAGAGCTGAGGGGAAGAATCTGTTCTCGTGGAGACAGGTCTCACCAGAGACTCTCAAAGAGTCCATGTGCAGAGGCCACTGTCCCAGCTGATCACCTTCAAATATCACTGAATCTAAGATGACCGGTAACATGTTCAACACACACAGAGTCAGTGCACATAGAAGTGTCATGCCCTTGATTGTCCTCATGTCCGTGTCGAAGCAGATGTATTCCTCCCGCTGTCATCGTTGAGGCTGTTGATCCCTCCTCTGCGGCTCCTCTCTGCGGCGATGTGGCAGGTGGCTCAGCGGAGAGACGTCCTCGATTATGAACAGCTGGATGAGTTTGTCACGCTGGTGACAGGTACCGTACCTGACCTGCTCAGCCCGAAGCAAAGAGCAAAGCTGCTTCTCCGACTGCGAGCGAGAGTGAGTGAGCAGTCTGTCTGTCACCTGACGTTAAAATGGAAATGTTTAGTTGATGCTTGTTGTTTGTTTTGTCCACGTGTTGTCTTCAGATTATTCTCGAGTTGTGCAGAAACGAGGAAACAGCCAAAACGGCGTGCATCGAGCCTCACCTGGAAAGAATCCGCCCGCCAGGAAACACGGGAGTAAGTGAAGGCTGTGCCTTGTGATACCTGGGCAGGTGCAGATGGAAGCACTCACAGTCACTGTGTTTCAGAGCGGAGATGCCGAGGTGGATGCTGAGGTGGCGATTTTTGTTGAGCTTGTTCAGACGCTTCTGAAAGACCCGGCAGAGAGAGAGCATTTCTACCAGGCAAGCCCGCTTCACACGTGGCTCAAATGCTATTCTTCTTCTTTATTTTTTCCTGATTTTACAAGTAACAATTTCCAATTTTTTTTAACCCCTCAGGAGGTTTTTCCAGCAGAATATGGTCTCAGTTATGACACAGACATGCAGCTGCTTGTGTGGGAGTTTCTCTCTAAACTGGAGAAACTCCTGCCTGTACCAGACCTCAGTCAGGTAGGAAAACACAACACAGCACAGAACCTTGAAACCTGCAGCGTATTCGTCATAGTCATTAAAACGTTGTCAGGTGACTCATCTTCCTTTACTTCCTTGTGAGCATGTTGAAAGATTGTTTTAAATTGCACGAATGTGTCGGCTCTGAAAGTTGGACTCTCCCTCCATCGTTCACCGCAGCTTTTCTTTCAAAGACTCGACCGATGATCTGAATAGTTTTCACTTCTGTCGATTATTAAAAGGACACAGATTGTTTGGTTTTCAAACACGAGGTGTCTCAAGCTTTCTGCCTCTTAAAGGATGTTTTTCTGTGTATCTCTACTGAATGTTGCTACGTGCTCATGATGGACTCGTGTTAGTAGATGATAAAACAGAGGAAGGTCTCTAATCTCCTCCTAAAGATTGATCGACATTTCCTACCCGGCGCTGCACGACTTAACGATCACTTTTGGGTGAGGATTTGCTGACTTGTTGTTGTTTCTAAACAGACTGTTTCATGGCTGACCTCTGGCCCCTCTGTACTCAACGACTGCTTACAAGCGCTCTCAAGTCCTGACGACCTGAGGTCACTGCTGCAGCACCACAAGTGCCTCGAGCACCTCGGAACAAAAGGTAAACCAGAAGAATCTGCCCTAAAATCACTGAGCCGTGCTCGCACTGAAGCAGGAGGCAATCATTAACCCATTCAGACCCGAGGACGCCAAAAACAAAAACAACACGCCCTCTAAAACCTGAGTCAGTTTTGAAATCCGCCTCCCAAGACCTGAAGGTTTTCAGAAGAACTGCTCCAGACTTCAGTGTTTACAAAAATCTTTGTCCCAGTATCAGGTAAAAATCTTAAAAATAAAACATTTGAAAGCTTAATACTATCGGCTTTAACTAAAAGTGAACATTTCCCTTGCACTCGTGCTGGTTGGTGTTTGAGACGTCGACGTCTCCTCAGGTCTACATGGGTTAAGTCAAACTGTAAATGTTGCCCCTCTTTTTTTAAACGCAGAGGACACATTGCATTTTCTTCAAAATCTAGATATCCTCCACATTTTATTTTATTTTATTTATATTTCTTCTTAGCCTGCCCTCTTTTTGTAGCCCCAACTTACCAGATATTATGCAACCCATGCTATCACTATTATGCCATTATTAATTTAATTCATTTCTTCTAAAAATCATTATTTATGTTTTTCTCTTTTTTCCTCAACCTTGATGCGTCACACGACCACATTCACACATTTCCTGTAAACCACCACAACATGACACTTGACTTTTGTATCGACTTCAGTTACATTTGTCTTTGTTAATGTTTTGGATATTTTGTTTTTCTTTCTGTATAGATTGTTGTTTTTATTTTCCATTGCTTTAGTTGTCATGTCGATGTGCACGTTTTTATTTTTGTGCTTGTCCACTTTATCACAAAAAAATTACAACAAATTTAAATGTGAACCCCAAGATGAAAAAAAGTAGCAGAGAATAATTCAAAAAGACTCGCCAGATATAAAATGAAGATAAAAACATTGGCAGAGCTGTTGTCCAGACGTCTGCTCATTCTTTAAATAGTGAGTAGTGTGAGTACAAATAATCAAATCCAAATAACCCCCTAAAACAACTTCTGTGTTTTGCAAAGGGACCACAGTGGAGATGTCCGCCCAGGTCTTTGCCTGCTCCGAGTGTCCGTTCTTCCACATGCAGGAGTCCTTCCTGCTGCAGCACATCGAGCACAGTCACCCCGAGCAGTACAGCAAACTGCAGCATGCAGAGAAACCCGAGGCTCCGAGGAAGAAGCTCCAGCATCCAGAGTTCCCCAAACCTTTCCCCATCCACGACAGGCCCGACCCTCACACGTGCCAGGAGTGCGGCAAGACTTTCACACGTGCCTCGGACGTGACTCGCCACCAGCGCACGCACACGGGCGAGCGGCCGTACACCTGCCAGGAATGCAAGAAAGGCTTCAAGAACTCCTGGGATCTGACCAGACATCAGCGCATTCACACCGGAGAGCGACCCTTCCTCTGCTCACAGTGCGGGAAACGCTTCACGCAGATGGGGCTCCTCAAGCTGCATTTTGAAAGAACTGCCTGTGGCCAGACCGGCAACCCGCCTCTTGAATTTATGACGGAGGTTGTAGTAGCAGAGGAGACATCAGAGAAAGAGGGCGGTGAGTATAAATGCCAGAAATGCGGCGAGAGCTTCAACAGCATCCTGGAGCGACTGCAGCACAGGCAGAGACATGCGGTGAGGCGCCAGTACAAATGCTCGCTGTGCGAGAAGATTTACAGCCGAGCTTCGGACCTCAAGAGACACCAGATGAAACACACCGGGGAGCGGCCGTTTGCCTGCGAGTGTGGGAAAGGGTTTACGCACGTCTGGCTTCTTAATAAGCATCGACAGATCCACACCAGGGAGCGTGCGTTCCCGTGCGCAGAGTGTGGAAAGAGCTTCACGCAGCTCCAGATCCTCAACCGACACCGGCTGACTCACAGCGGCCAGCGACCTTTCCAGTGCTCCCACTGCGAGAAGAGCTTCAGTCAGCTGGCCAGCCTCACACGCCACCAAAGAACCCACACAGGTGAGAGGCCATTCGTCTGCTCCACCTGCCAAAAGGCCTTCCTCACACACGGGGAGCTGGTGAGGCATCAGCGCAGCCACAGCACCTTCAGGCCGTACAGCTGCCCACAGTGCCCCAAGAGCTTCAAAACCAAGCGAGCTCAGAGCGAACACCTCAACACACACACAGGAGAGCGTCCGTTCGCCTGCGCCTGCTGCGGAAAGACGTTCGCCAAGTCCACCTCGCTCGTTCGCCACAACCTGACTCACACGGGCGAGCGGCCGCACCAGTGCTCCCAGTGCGGAAAGACCTTTCTCACGTCTGGCGAGCTCCTGCTTCACAAACGGATCCACACGGGGGAGAGGCCGTATCCCTGCTCCTACTGCGAGAGGAGGTTCAGGTGCTCCTCCGACCTCAACATGCACGTCCGCACACACACCGGGGAGAAGCCGCACAGCTGCCTGTTCTGTAAGAAGAGTTTCTCCACGTCCACCAGGCTGAAGAGACACGTACGCACGCACGTGGAGAAGGGAATAGTCGTGGAATCATTGAGTATTTGACCTGACAGGACCTCAGATCTATGATTACCACTTTGTCAATAAAAACGACTGTATTTATGTACCTTAACTTTACTTTCATTGGGTGACACTGGGAGTTAAAGTTATCTTTTATGAACTAAGGAATATAGTCAAGAGGAAAGATCCAAACAGACTTGCTAGATTATGTTTTTTTTCATTAAATTCTTTCTTTCCTACATTTTTTAAAAAATGATGTGAGTGCATCCCTCTCAAACTAAAGTGGTCTCATGTTCAGTGCATCTCTACAAGCGCTTCTGTGGTCTTTTCAAAGGGAACTCGTGCTGTTGCTCGAAGTGCTGAGTCAGTCAATATCTTTTGTGTAACCAGATAAACTAAGTGCTTTATGTCAGAGGGAAAACACCTCTTATTTGTTAGTGTCCCTTTTAAAAGAAAAGCAAAAAACCCAATGCGTTCTGGAGATCCATCAGTAACAGCTGCAAGTTTCTTTGGATAATGAGAAACAGAAAACGTGGTGACTAGTTCGTTTTAAAGACCTGTAGTAGTGAGTATGTTTAGTAATTCACTATCTGGGACTTTTTTCCCTTCACTTTTGGCAATGGACATTTAATATTTAAAGGTTGAAATCCCAGATGGAGGAATGGAACAGGCCTCACTCTACGTACATCTGAAACCCAGTGGAGGTGAAAAATAGATTAGGATTGGTAGTTTAATCAAGTCTTTCTTTTAGTCTGTTATGAGCAGCCGTTTAAAGGGAAACAGTGGCTTAGATAAGACAGTGGTGGGAGATAACATTGAGGTCAAAGATAGGAAAGGTAGCTGATCAAAGACGGGACGTTATGGATCTGGAGAGGAGAGGAGAGTGCAGGACAAGCAGTAGAGTGGAGCAGTGTCGGAGGTCAGGACAATCGAAGCTCCAGCAGAGAAACGGGAGCAGAAAAGAGGCCGCAGAGGACCCAAAGAACATGGAGAGCAGAGAGGCCCAGGGAGAAGGCAAAATACAAATGATCCGGAAGAAAGCTATCCAAAGATGGAACAAGACGAAGCAAAGGAGAACCAGTGGAGAGAAGTTCCACGAGTACGATCACTCTGTCGCTCTCAAGGAGGACAGCTCACTCCAGACATGTGAGTTGTTCTTACTGTAGATTGCTTGCTCATCAACATTGCTCGGACTTTATCGACTTGTATCTCACCTTGTCAGCTGGTTGTTATGGAAACAGGAGTGTCAGATTACCATGTGCCCGAAACCCGATTTACATTAAATGATCCATGGCTGTTGGATAATTACGCTCTAGACAATATTAAATGAGTACAGTTCATTGAACATGAACATAAGCCAAGACAATATTTTTGATGCCCGAGGTGCCTTCTGTGGTTTTTGTTGCTCAGACGTGTTCAGGTTTTCCGGTCGTCTATTCTTTAATAAGTAATGTTAAGTAATGAGGAGGCCGGGAGCTCTTTAAAGCAGCTGCTCTATTCTGATTGGCTAGAGTCATGTGCAATTAAAACAATCTGATTGTCAACAGGCAAGGTAGGGGCCCCAGACCAGTGAAGGGCTCCTTTAAACTACAGCATCTGCCATATAAAATGAGCAAATTTACATTGACAGTAGGAAACCTCCCTGAGGGGCTCCACCTCACAGCACTCACTCGCTTTGCCTTGTTTAAGCGTTGCATGCAATAGTAGTGTGAAAAGCAAAGTTTGTCAATGAAAGTCAACAGAGGAAGATTCAACAGGAAGAAAGTGGGATCATTTATCACATAATAACGTGATAAATGCAGGATATTTATAATTGTTTTTGGTTATGTGTTTATTCATTCATGAAAACAAAGAAGCGTGGTTTGGCTTCATAAATCTACATTTTTGTATAGCTGTACTGTTTGGCCAAAATAAAGATTGTATTATCAAATGCAGTTTTTGAATATCGGAATTCAACTGTCGAGTTTCCCGCCGGACCGCTTATCAGTAAGGACTTCCTGTTCCACCCACACATTCTCGTGTCGCTTCCGGGTGGCCGCGCACAAGACTCACATCCAACGAGCTCGTCGTTCCCTCTTTTTATCTGTAAATAAAAAAGTTACTAAACGGGTTCGCTCCAACGACACAGCCAACAACAAGACATGCATATCAAAACCGGTGAGTTTGCGCAACTTTTTCTGACACTTTATAGAGTTGACGTTTCGTTGCCCTGCCGACGGCGTTAGCCACCGTGCTAGCTGGTTAGCTTGTACCGCCGCTTTGAATGGAGGTTACGAAACTTCGGCTAACATGCTAACTAGCTTTACATGGCATAACACGGTGAAAACAGCGCCGGTGTTTCATCGACAGCTCTCGTAAAACTTTAATTATTATTCTTTATCTACTGCTGGTGGAAACCCGTCGAGTTAAAGTGTTTGTATGGTGACTTGGCTCATTAAAGTTTGCTAACACTCGTCACGTCTCGTTAGCAGCCAACATAGCAACTCCATATAAAATGCGTCGAGACGTAAAGTTAAATTCTCCTTTCATCACATTCTGAAGATGAGTCCTTTTTACTGTGAACTCGACATTATCTGTCAGTGTTTTTTTCCTGTAAGTGTACACGCAGCTGTGCGAGTGTGTCCGTTCATATCACATGAGGTGTTACGTCTAATTCTGCATCCCTCACCTTCTGAGACCCTCAGAAAATATCATCCCATAATTTATATATATATTTTTGAACGAGTTTAAACTGTATTCCTAAATCCTTAAAATGAGTACAAATAGTTCATTATATTTTCCCTCTAAATTACACAACACAGTACACATGCTGGTATATTTCATTCGCTATTTATCTTTTTATAAATATTTATTTTCTTCAGTTCAGACCTGGTTAATTTCACCTTTACGATCATTTAATGTCTTTATTTTAAAATGACAACTGTCTCTTAAAATCCTCTACTCCGTGAGATGTTAATATGGCAGTATTTTGTGTTTTTCTACATTTTGTACTCTTATAAGAAATGTTTGATTTGGTTTTAAAAAAAAGCCTCAGAGACCATAAGAAGCTGTCCAGGTATTTATTAGATTATTGTCTGAATGTAAGTGTTAACCCTGGGTCATAATCTGCAGGTGCTGCTGGTGGATGAGTATGTATTTGCAGATTAACAGGACATGTTAACACAGTCACATTTAAATAGATTGCTGAATTACCAAACTGAAGTCCACGTTTATTTTTTACAATGGTAAATAAAACCCAGAATATCAGGCTGGACGATATGACCTCAAATCAATATCGCACTTAAATAATCATTCAGTAATCATAATCAAGGTCAACCTTTAATTAAGTTAGTTTTTTTGGCCTCGTAGTTGACTGACTGTAAATGTGCGAGTGAATATCTCAGGAACTATGTCGAGTTTATTTATTGAATATTTCAAACTCAAATCAAAGCATCGTTTGAAATAACAACACATTTTATTTTTAAAGTAGAAATTAAATAAAGAACCGCATAATTTTAACTTCTTGAGTTTGATTTTTATCTTCAAGTTTGAGTCTGAAAACTGAAACATGTCTGTGTTTTATCGTTTCTAGTTTTACATGCTTCAAACATACACAAGTCTTTCACTATAATGTCTCACTCATAAGTTAAACAATGTACGGTATCATCAGAAAGACTTTTATTTCTCTTCCTGGAAAAGGTGTGTGTGTATCTAAATGTGACGTGTGTAAGACCTTCATAGTAACTTCACTCACTTCAGCCGTTCTTTGGTGGAGTTAAATTATACGACCAGTATCTGTTTCAAATAAATCCCCAAAGACGCTGCGAGTGTGATGACAGAGCGTAAAAATAAACTTCGGTCAAAGTCTCCCTCAAATAATTAACAAGTCATCCTTTTTTATGATGAGCATTTTATTCACTGATCAGAGAATTGGCGGTTGTGTAACTTCTGTTTGAGCTGCGGCGTCCTGTAACTTAGCGAGGCGGTCTCATGAGCGCTAATGTAAACATAATATAGAAACCTATAAGAGACAATAGGAGCTTTGATGGTTTAATTGACTGTTTACTATCCACACGAGACAACACCCTCTGCCCTTTGAAACAATAATCGACCAACTATGGTCACCATATCTGTTAGTCAAACGGCTTGGTTACATCTGAGAGCTTCAGGGCAGATCTTTTATTGTTTAAACCCCAAATGTAACGCAAGTATCAGGAGCACGCACTGATTGAAATCATTCAAAATTAAGATTTCAGGCATCACGGTTTCCTCTGGATGTTTTTTTTTACATGATCTTGTGTACACGTGTGCCTTTAATTGGAAAAGTTGCATGACCTGCACAAAAGGGACGCCTGTCATCTGTTAGCGTGTTCATTTGTTGATTTGTAAAAACATTTCTTTTAGCTCTTTTTATTTATAAATGTCCTGAATCATCAGTAAGAGATGAATCTGTATGGATCATTAGTACTTTGATGGACGTGTTGTCTCTTCACTCCAGCTGCTCCGCCCTCTTCATACTCTGCCAGGTCATCCTGTTCTTTTCATCGTGTCTTAAAAAAAAAAAAAAGTCTACAGGCACAGTGAAGTCACATGAAAATGTGTCATCCACGCCTGATGTTTGTTTATATAGCAGCGCTAAGATCCTTTATGGATCCGTGCCAAGTGGAACACCAGGCGCCTTTTTTTTTCTTCCTCCAGTTTGTGGGTGTGGCGTATTCATCGACACATGTACGTCAGTGTGGAGAATATTGAGTATAGTAGAGTATCGCACCTAAATTGTGTTTTATATCTTGTAAATTAAATCTGAAGTCGACTTCTTCCGTTCTTTGCGTGAGTTGATTTTTCTTCGTCTGATTTTGACCATCATGCCGATGTCTTTATTTCAGGTACATGGGAAGCGAGTAACACTGTGTGTGAGTCCGATAACCTGTGCGACCCAGCAGTCCTCGTTTCAGCCACCAACTCCGAGCCACACATTCGCAACCGACGTCTTTCTCCCGGCTCAGGAAACTGCGGAGGAGGAGGGGGTGGAGGCTGCATCGCCAGTGTTGACCAACAGCCCCGTCAGCTCTCACCCGAAGGCGACCTTATTGCACCCGGTCACACGCACGCCTTCAGCTACCGCAGGGAAAAAGAACGCAAGGGCCATCAGCACAAAGGCCGCAGCCTCCGTAGGGAGAGTCAGAAGGGCGTCGGCCGCCCACAAAAGGTTAACCCAAAGGAGAGGTGGGTGGAGGACAGTCTATCTCTGCTTAAGCCCCCGCCTGCCTTCCCGGTGCAGGACAGTCCCGCCAAGCTGCAGCCTGCCGTCAGCTACGCCTCCAAGGTGAAGGCAGGGGCAGCAACCGGAGCGCTGGAGGAGGACCGCCCTGCCATCGGTGTTCTGCTGCAGAACCAGTGGGGTCTGAGTTTCATCAGCGAGGCGAGGCCGGTCTCGGAGGGCTCTGGCACTCACCCCGCCGCCAGTCCCCTCCCCTCTCAGCCCACAGACGACGAACAAACGCCAGGCGAGACAGTTATCACCTTCCAGCCTCCAGAAGAAACACCTACCCCTGTCACTACCTCCGTCAGCCCCGCCACACGCTCAGAAGTGGACGAGAGTAATGGAAAGCTGCTCCTTAGTTGTCGCCATCTAGTGGAGGCTTTGAATTATCACAGTAGAGGTAAGACCTACCAGGAGTCCTGAACACAGCCTTTAAAGATGTTATATCCATCATTATTGAATGATTTCATTGCACGGCGTCTTACAGTGCTTGTTTTTTTTCCCTCCTCAGAGTGGAACGCTCTCAGTTACAGACGAACAAAAGGTGAGTACTCCTTTAAGCCGCTCTGCTGACAAGTGTTAGCGTCACATGAGAAGAGTTTGTGGTCGTCTTTTTTTAGGCACTGGTTCATTCATCGCTCTCGGTGCAGTTTACGTGATCTCTCATGAAATGTCCAGTCCCTACGGGTTAACTGGAAATGGGAATGTTGATCAATAAACTCCTTTACGCTCTGATCAGAGCGTCAGCCCGCTGCAGGACTTCTTCTGATTATCTGCATAGTCGGACAATGAGCACAGTTTTTCCTGGTGAGGGAACTCGGGTTGTGTGAACAGTTTCACACCAATGTCACACACTCGTGAATAAACGGATTAGTTTCTCCTTTAAGTTCTTAACGGACACCATGTTCATGTTTCACACAAAGAGACTAAACATGAGTCGCACATTCATTGTCCAGCTTGAGTAAAAGTATAGAGTCCTTGGTTGTCAACAATGAGGCACTCTTAATTCATCTAGTCTTCTTTTGGTATATTTCCATTTATTTGACCCAATCTTTTTCTTCTTTTTCTGCAGTTCCAAAAAAGGTTGTCTGGTACAAGGACACCCAGGAGCACCCCGCCTAGCAGTGTGAGAAACCCAAAGCATACATCGACACAGACGCAACACATACCTACATGCACATTTTTAAAAAAAACATGTAAAATAATGGACAACTTTGTGTCCCGTTCACACAGACACACACACACTGCACTCAGGATGATGTCTTCACGCAAAGCCACACTGAGACACTTTGGACTAACTCCTTTGAGATCTTACAGCAATGGACTTTTTTAACGCCTTACAGAAAGCCTGCCTTAATTAATCAAACTTGTTGTCATTGCCTCACATTACCATTTTAGCTTATATATGTAGAGCTGGTCTTTTTTTTTCTTTCTTTCTTTTTTTTTTTTTTAAAACAATCTCTGAGAAGCTGTAATTTAATTTTGCTGCAGTTTTATCAAACTTTTTTTGTGTCCTCTGTAAAGCGAGCGGTCAATCAAGCACTTTGTTGAAAAAGAATCTGTTGTGACCAAGCCCTGTGTGCAAGAAACCCTCACCAGAGAATATCCCCCCCCCCTCCCTCCCCCTCCATTCTTGATTAGGATCAGCGTCTGTCTTGTACCTGCTTGAGTTTTTATGCTAAATGAATGCAGAGGACGTGTGTATCCGTGTCTTCAGTTTACAAAGGGGTGTAGTCAAAGGCACAGTAGAGTTTACCCCCGTCACATCTTAATGCTGTGTTCCTTTTTCTTTGTTTTTATTTGGTTCCCTAATTGGATGACTGTTTTCTCATTACTCCATAAGGAACCTCACCATGTTCAGTATGATGATTTTTGAAAAGATATATTGAATAAAAAATTTACACTGGAGAAAGAGGAGGAATGTAAGTGAACAGTATTGCTTAATAAAATTGAATAAACTTGTCACGGTCTACTGTTTTTATGAAGTTAACTTTTCTCTCTGCACAGGCTGAAAAGTCTTCCCTCCCTCCTGGACGTTGCGAGGGCTCGAAACTGGCAACGATAAATAAATTTAATGTAAATTATTAACTTGTGTTCTTCAAAAAACGAACAAAAGAAAATCCACCGTCTGTAGCGAGCCTGTTAAACCTTTGACGGATGTCTGCCATGAGTTACCAATCTGATGAACCAATCAAAGCCGACCTCTCTCCCTGCTCGCTCTCTACCCCCATGCATGCACGAGCCCACATTCAAGGCATGAGCTCAGGTCTGCTTCTGGGCCAATGGTGCTTGTGCAATTAAAGTAGGGGCGTGGCTTTAGAGGGAACACACAGGAGAGGATCAAAAAGAAAATGTAGGTAGCAATATGCCTTCAAACTTAATATGTATTGAGCGAGTGCTTAACGTTTGTACAAAAAACAGTGAAACAAAATGTCCATCTCCTTGGCGTGGCGGAGTACAAGGATCTGTCCCACTTTTCAGAACAGCCGAGCGGCATCAACATGTACGTTCCTCCATCCGTCAGTCTCGCCATGTCACCTCCACTTCATCGGTTCTGTACCTAAAACAGCAGAATGTGTCAAAGGTCAAGACGGCAGCATAGACTTCTACAGTCCAGCAGTAGCTTAGTCTAAGCACTTGGGTTGACATTATGCAAGTTGGTCTGGTTGATGGAGAGCAAGACACCGAACACCTAATTGCTTGTGTATCCTTTCATGTGCAACTCAGTAACTCCATTAATCTAGTCTAATTAGTCTAAATGTGCATATGTCGAGGTGTATATTCATATGTGCTACATAGGCTACATCATATTTTTGTTTGCACTGTTTTTGAGAGACAGATTTTTGTCAGCGATTTTTTCTTTTTATATTTACCCAATGTAGAAAAGTGTGGACGGTTAGAAATAACAAGTCTAGCGAGATGAGCCTGAAACTAGGAGCCACATGTTGAGGTTACGTAAAAGCTCCTTTCCAACACTCCTGGTGTGGTGAAAAAAACATTAGGTGGCAGCATTAATTATGTAACCTAGAGTCAAATTATTTAAAAAAAATAAAGAACTTTAAAAAAGCTGGAAGCAGAGCTGGCTGGACTCGAGTTGAAACTGCTAAAGGAAATTAAAAAATGGTCTAATCAGAAGTCTTTTATGAGAAGTTTACCTTTGTGTGATCCACGAGTCTTCGAGCTCCGTCACCTGGCCCGACCTGAACATCTCCCAGCCTGCTTGAGCAATCATTGCGCCGTTGTCGATGCAGAACCTGTGGTACAAAGGGAACACGGTGTTCAACAGGCAGAGAGGAAGAGCTGAGGGGCATGTTGTTTTTTTCCATTTTTTCGACATGGGTATGTACAGTATGTCGTTTTCTCTCATTTCTCGACATGGTATGTATGTTGTTTTTTTCATTTTTTCGAAATGGGTATGTATGTTGTTTTTTTCATTTTTCGACATGGGTATGTATGTCGTTTTTTTCCATTTTTTCGACATAGGTATGTGTGTCGGTTTTTTCATTATTTGTCATGGGTATGTATATTGTTTTTTTTATTTTTTGACATGGGTATGTATGTCGTTTTTTTCCATTTATTGACATGGGTATGTATGTCGTTTTTTTCCATTTTTTCGACATGGGTATGTATGTCGTTTTTTCATTTTTCGACATGTTATGAATGTCGTTTTTTTCATTTTTCGACATGGGTATGTATGTTGTTTTTTAATTCTGTCGTCATGGGTATGTATGTCGTTTATTTGATTTTTTTCAACATGGGTATGTATGTTGTTTTTTTCATTTTTTCGACATGGGTATGTATGTCTTTTTTTCATTTTTTCGACATGGGTATGTATGTCGTTTTTTAATTCTGTCGTCATGGGTATGTATGTCGTTTATTTGATTTTTTCGACACGGGTATGTATGTTGTTTTTTTCATTTTTTCGACATGGGTATGCATGTCATTTTTTCATTTTTTCGACATGGGTATGTATGTCGTTTTTTCATTTTTTCGACATGGGTATGTATGTCGTTTTTTAATTCTGTCGTCATGGGTATGTATGTCGTTTATTTGATTTTTTTGACATGGGTATGTATGTTGTTTTTTTCATTTTTTCGAAATGGGTATGTATGTTGTTTTTTTCATTTTTCGACATTGGTATGCATGTCGTTTTTTTCATTTTTTGACATGGGTATGTATGTCGTTTTTTTCAATTTTTTCGACATGGGTATGTATGTCGTTTTTTCATTTTTCGACATGTTATGAATGTCGTTTTTTTCATTTTTCAACATGGGTATGTATGTTGTTTTTTAATTCTGTCGTCATGGGTATGTATGTCGTTTATTTGATTTTTTCAACATGGGTATGTATATTGTTTTATTCATTTTTTCGAAATGGGTATGTATGTTGTTTTTTTCATTTTTTCGACATGGGTATGTATGTCTTTTTTTCATTTTTTCGACATGGGTATGTATGTCGTTTTTTAATTCTGTCGTCATGGGTATGTATGTCGTTTATTTGATTTTTTCGACACGGGTATGTATGTTGTTTTTTTCATTTTTTCGAAATGGGTATGTATGTTGTTTTTTTTCCATTTTTTCGAAATAGGTATGCTTGTCATATTTTAAAATTTTTCATCATGGGTATGTATGTCGTTTTTTAATTTTTTCGACATGGGTATGTATGTCGTTTTTTTCCATTTATTCGACATGGGTATGTATGTCGTTTTTTTCATTTTTTCGACGTGGGTATGTATGTTGTTTTTTTCATTTTTCGACATGGGTATGTATGTCGCCTTTTCATTTTTTCGACATGGGTATGTATGTCGTTTTTTTATTTTTTCGTCATGGTATGTATGTCATTTATTTGATTTTTTCGACATGGGTATGTATGTCGTTTTTTTCATTTTTTGACATGGGTATGTATGTCGTTTTTTTCCATTTTTTCGACATGTTATGAATGTCGTTTTTTTCATTTTTCGACATGGGTATGTATGTTGTTTTTTAATTCTGTCGTCATGGGTATGTATGTCGTTTATTTGATTTTTTCAACATGGGTATGTATATTGTTTTATTCATTTTTTCGAAATGGGTATGTATGTTGTTTTTTTCATTTTTTCGACATGGGTATGTATGTCTTTTTTTCATTTTTTCGACATGGGTATGTATGTCGTTTTTTAATTCTGTCGTCATGGGTATGTATGTCGTTTATTTGATTTTTTCGACACGGGTATGTATGTTGTTTTTTTCATTTTTTCGAAATGGGTATGTATGTTGTTTTTTTTCCATTTTTTCGAAATAGGTATGCTTGTCATATTTTAAAATTTTTCATCATGGGTATGTATGTCGTTTTTTAATTTTTTCGACATGGGTATGTATGTCGTTTTTTTCCATTTATTCGACATGGGTATGTATGTCGTTTTTTTCATTTTTTCGACGTGGGTATGTATGTTGTTTTTTTCATTTTTCGACATGGGTATGTATGTCGTTTTTTTATTTTTTCGTCATGGTATGTATGTCATTTATTTGATTTTTTCGACATGGGTATGTATGTCGTTTTTTTCATTTTTTGACATGGGTATGTATGTCGTTTTTTTCCATTTTTTCGACATGTTATGAATGTCGTTTTTTTCATTTTTCGACATGGGTATGTATGTTGTTTTTTAATTCTGTCGTCATGGGTATGTATGTCGTTTATTTGATTTTTTCGACATGGGTATGTATGTTGTTTTTTTCATTTTTTCGAAATGGGTATGTATGTTGTTTTTTTCATTTTTCGACATTGGTATGCATGTCGTTTTTTTTCATTTTTTGACATGGGTATGTATGTCGTTTTTTAATTCTGTCGTCATGGGTATGTATGTCGTTTATTTAATTTTTTCGACACGGGTATGTATGTTGTTTTTTTCATTTTTTCGAAATGGGTATGTATGTTGTTTTCTTCCATTTTTTCGTAATATTTTTTAATTTTTCATCATGGGTATGTATGTCGTTTTTTTATTTTTTCGACATGGGTATGTATGTCGTTTTTTTCCATTTATTCGACATGGGTATGTATGTCGCTTTTTTTCAATTTTTTCGACATGGGTATGTATGTCGTTTTTTTCCATTTTTTCGACTTGGGTATGTATGTAGTATTTTTGATTTTTTCGACGTGGGTATGCATGTAGTTTTTTTGATTTTTTCGACATGGGTATGTATGTCGTTTTTTTCCATTTATTCGACGTGGGTATGTATGTCGTTTTTTTCATTTTTCGACATGGGTATGTATGTCGTTTTTTTTCCATTTTTTCGACATGGGTATGTATGTCGTTTTTTTCATTTTTTCGACGTGGGTATGTATGTCGTTTTTTTCATTTTTCGACATGGGTATGTATGTCGCTTTTTTTCCATTTTTTCGACATGGGTATGTATGTCGTTTTTTTCATTTTTTCGACGTGGGTATGTATGTCGTTTTTTTCATTTTTCGACATGGGTATGTATGTCGCTTTTTTTCCATTTTTTCGACATGGGTATGTATGTCGTTTTTTTCCATTTTTTCGACTTGGGTATGTATGTAGTATTTTTGATTTTTTCGACGTGGGTATGCATGTAGTTTTTTTGATTTTTTCGACATGGGTATGTATGTCGTTTTTTTCCATTTATTCGACGTGGGTATGTATGTCGTTTTTTTCATTTTTCGACATGGGTATGTATGTCGTTTTTTTTCCATTTTTTCGACATGGGTATGTATGTCGTTTTTTTCATTTTTTCGACGTGGGTATGTATGTCGTTTTTTTCATTTTTCGACATGGGTATGTATGTCGCTTTTTTTCCATTTTTTCGACATGGGTATGTATGTCGTTTTTTTCATTTTTTCGACGTGGGTATGTATGTCGTTATTTCATTTTTCAACATAGGTATAAATGTCCGAGAAATGAGAAAAAACGACATACATACCCATGTCGATAAAAAGAAAAACGACATACATACCATGTCAAAAAATGAAAAAAACCACATACATACCCATGTCGAAAAACGACATACATACCCATGTCGAAAAACGACATACATACCCATGTCGAAAAAAGGAAAACGAAAAATGAAAAAAACGACTACATACCCATTTCGAAAAAATGAAAAAAAATGACATACATACCCGTGTCGAAAAAATAAAAAAAACGACTTACATACCCATGTAAAAAAAAAAAATGAGACAATGCATACCTATGTTGTAAAATTAGAAGAAACGACATGCATACCTATGTCGAAACAAAAAACGACATGCATACCTATGTCGAAAAATGAAAAAAACGACATACTTAGCATGTCGAAAAATGAAAAAAACGACTATATACCCATATTGAAAAAATAAAAAAACGACTTACATACCATGTCGAAAAATGAAAAAAAAAACTATATACATACCCATGTCGAAAAAGGAAAAAATACGACGTACATACCCATGTCGAAAAATTGAAAAATACGACATACATACCTATGTTGAAATTTTTTTTAAAAACGACATACATACCTATGTCGAAAAAATGAAAAATACGACATACATACCCATGTCGAAAAACGACATACATACCCATGTCGAAAAAAGGAAAACGAAAAATGAAAAAAACGACTACATACCCATTTCGAAAAAATTGAAAAATACGACATACATACCCGTGTCGAAAAAATTGAAAAAAACGACATACATACCATGTCGAAAAATGAAAAAAACGACTATATACCCATATCGAAAAAATTAAAAAAACGACTTACATACCCATGTCCAAAAATGAAAAAAAACTATATACATACCCATGTTGAAAAAATGAAAAATACGACATACATACCCATGTCGAAAAACGACATACATACCCATGTCGAAAAAAGGAAAACGAAAAATGAAAAAAACGACTACATACCCATGTCGAAAAAGGAAAAAATACGATATACATACCCATGTCGAAAAATGAAAAAAACCACATACTTAGCATGTCGAAAAATGAAAAAAACAACTATATACCCATATTGAAAAAATAAAAAAAACGACTTACATACCCATGTCGAAAAATGAAAAAAAAAACTATATACAGACTCATGTCGAAAAATGAAAAATACGACGTACATACCCATGTTGAAAAAATGAAAAATACGACATACATACCTATGTCGAAAAATGAAAAATACGACATACATACCTATGTTGAAATTTTATTAAAAACGACATACATACCCATTTCGAAAAAATAAAACGACATACATACATATGTCGAAAAAATGAAAATACGACATACATACCCATGTCGAAAAAAGGAAAACGAAAAATGAAAAAAACGACTACATACCCATGTCGAAAAAATCAAAAAAACAACATACATACCCATGTCGAAAAAATGAGAAAAACGACATACATACCCATGCCGAAAAAATCAGAAAAACGACATACATACCCATGCCGAAAAAATCAGAAAAACGACAGACATACCCATGTCGAAAAAATCAGAAAAACGACAGACATACCCATGCCGAAAAAATCAAAAAAACAACATACATACCCATGTCGAAAAAATCAGAAAAACGACATACATACCCATGCCGAAAAAATCAAAAAAACAACATACATACCCATGTCGAAAAAATCAGAAAAACGACATACATACCCATGCCGAAAAAATCAGAAAAACGACAGACATACCCATGTCGAAAAAGGAAAAAATACGACATACATACCCATGTCGAAAAATGAAAAAAACGACATACTTAGCATGTCGAAAAATGAAAAAAACGACTATATACCCATATTGAAAAAATAAAAAAACGACTTACATACCATGTCGAAAAATGAAAAAAAAAACTATATACATACCCATGTCGAAAAAGGAAAAAATACGACGTACATACCCATGTCGAAAAAGGAAAAATACGACATACATACCTATGTCGAAAAATGAAAAATACGACATACATACCCATGTCGAAAAACGACATACATACCCATGTCGAAAAAAGGAAAACGAAAAATGAAAAAAACGACTACATACCCATTTCGAAAAAATTGAAAAAAATGACATACATACCATGTCGAAAAATGAAAAAAAACAACTACATACCCATATCGAAAAAATAAAAAAAACGACTTACATACCCATGTAAAAAAAAAAATGAGACAATGCATAACTATGTTGTAAAATTGGAAGAAACGACATGCATACCTATGTCGAAACAAAAAACGACATGCATACCAATGTGGAAGAAATGAAAAGAAAAACGACATACATACCTATGTCAAAAAAAAGAAGAAAAAAAACATACTTTCCTATGTCAAAAAAAAATGCCAAACGTACCTGTCGAAAAAAATGCCATACATACCAATGTCGAAAAATAGACCATTAATAACTGTTGAAAAAATGCCATACATACCGATGTCGAAAAATAGACCATTAATAACTGTCAAAAAAATGCCATACATACCGATGTCGAAAAATTGCCATACATACCTATGTCGAAAACAAAGCCATACATATCTATGTCCAAAAACAGACCATATATTTCTATGTCGAAAAAAAAAGCCACACATAACTATGACGACAAAAAGCGCCGTACATATCTATGTTGAAAAAATGTATGAATGAATGTATGTATATTAATTGGATGTATGTATATTAAATGAATGAATAAATGTACAGCATGTATTTGTGCACATATATACAATTAGTGTATGAATGTGTATATGTATTTATATTGATTGAATATATGTATATCAAGCTAATGTAGTTATGTATTTTAAATGAATGTGTATCTGCGAGAATATAAAAAATGTGTATAAATAAATGTATGCATGTGTACATTTAAAAGTATATATGTATAGATATGTATATATGTATGTATATTAAACAAATGTGTATGTATATTAAATTAAGGTAGGGCTATATGAAATAAATGTTTGTATGTGTGCATGTTTTATAAAATTAATGTATGTATATCAAATGAATGTATGGAGGCATTTTATATGTTAAAAAAACAATGTATTTATATTAATTGCATGTATGTACTATATTAAGTTAATGTAGTTATGTATATTAAATAAATGTATCTGCATGTACATAAAATGAATGTGTATGAATAAATGTATGCATGTATACTAAATGAATGTACGTAAGCATATAAAATGAATGTAAATGAAATGAATGAACGAACGTTTGTATGCATGTATATTAATTAAATGTATGCATATTGAATGTATGCATATATGTTCCCATGTATATTAAATGTATGTGTTTATGCATGTACTGTATATAAAATGTATATATGCATGTATGAATGTAAACAAAAAGTATATGTATATTAAATTAATGTATGAATTTATGCATGTATATAAATTAGTAGGTGTATATGTATATTAATTGAATGTATGCATATATTAAATTAATGCAAGTATATAACTG
Organism: Symphodus melops; assembly: GCF_947650265.1. Lineage (NCBI taxonomy): Eukaryota > Metazoa > Chordata > Actinopteri > Labriformes > Labridae > Symphodus > Symphodus melops. Next base: position 18,217,396 of record NC_136712.1, read on the forward strand.
TGTGGATGTATGTGAAATGGCTGTATGTATATATGTTTGTACATTAAGTAAATGTATGTATATATATTAAATGAAGGTATGTATGTATGTATATGTTTGTACATTAAGTAAATGTATGTATATATATTAAATGAAGGTATGTATGTATGTATATGTTTGTACATTAAGTAAATGTATGTATATATATTAAATGAAGGTACTGTATGTATGTAGATATGCCACAACCTGTCAACAAACAGATGAGCATGATAATCTAAGACTTTAGATCATCATACCAATCTTTTTAAACCAGCTCGTTAATGAGTGTGTTTTTTTCCATTGAAGAAATCCCAAGTAGCACCCTGACCACACTGCAGTGTTGGCTTTATTTTTTCAAAACAGGAACACAGGTTCTTCAGATAATTTGCTGGAGGTTGTGATTGAAATAAAAAGAAATCTGGACAGGAGTTGTGCAACACCTTTTTCCTTGAGGTCTCAACACCGGGCTCATAATGAGTGTTTAACAAAGGGGAGTTTTTAGTTTCAGTTCAGGAACCAACATCCTTTTGTTCCTGTTTAAAGACCATCCCACTGACTACATTTAATCGCAGTGTGGATTGACTGGTTTTACCTTTCGTCTGTTGCAAACAGTTTGGCTCCTCTCTCCTTGCACATCACCCCCATCATCTCCTGCAGACGGAGGTTACCTGCACAGGAAACAGAGGGTCGAAGTCTGTAAGGATGATTGGGTCACATCTTTGGATAAATAAGTGTGGCTCACTTATTTTAACAATGTGAGGATAGATCTTTGAGTCATTACATTTACTCTGACCTCGATGGTTCTTTCTTTGCAAACAGTCAGATAGTGTAATATCATTCCATCAGCTCTCTGGTACATTTCATCAGAGCGTTTTCACACGAGGCGTTCTGTACCGTTCTCACGAGTGTGAGTGGTCCGATCCGTGCTCAAGCTCGGTACTCTTCCTCTGCTCTGGCATGCTTGGAAGAGGTGTGCTTCAGCGCGGTACAGTTCATGCACAAGCACGAACAGCCAAATGTTCTGTCGACTTAATATGACGCAAAATAAGTGAGTCAGTCAGTTAATGCAGTCATGTTTTCTCTGATGTTCTCAGATGTGTCGATATTTTTTACATTTTCTTCGCCTGTCTTTAAAAAACTTCGCCCGCTTCATAACTACGTAAAGCCAAGCATGTGTTGTATTACGACGTTCTGTACAACCGTGCTCAGACATGGTTCATCCTGGAGCAGAGTGAGTGCAGGCTGGGACGGCGGGGAGGCATCAGGCTAAAGCATGGCTCACAACTTTGTGCCCTTAGTCTCACTGAAATATTTACCAGAAAGAAAATGTCTCTGCACTGAAGTAAACGTGTCTGAACATTGTACATGTTGTAACAGAGAAGTAGAAAGATCCCGTGTGTTGCAGCTGGCCAGCTACCGTGATAGCTTCCCTGTACAACCTGTGAGTAATCAAACCCCAGGAAGGACGATATTTATGTTCTTCAGGTCTTTTTCATCCTCACATAGATCTTTTGTGGAGCACTTTGAGCAACCCAAGTTGCTAATATAAATAAAGTCGAGTTGAGAACACACAGAGATGGATAAGGTGTTATGTTAAAGTCACACTCTCTCTGTGACTTCAGTGCATTTCACAACAGTACAGTGTGTGAATACAATAGTTTAGTGACGTTCTGCACACAGTATCTGACGGCTGTGGAACATTCCTGTTTGACTGACACAGAACTGGATTGTCTCACGGTTTAGAGCATTCACTCTGGATAGTTTCATCACTGTGATAAACTACTGAACTGAACGTGGAACTGTTCGTACGTACAGCCAACGCCGCCGACGATGAGGACCTCGTGGGAGCCGCAGTGAGCCATGGCCCTCTCTGTGATCTCCACCAGCATGGAGAACACCGTCTCCTGCAGAGAGGGAGGCATTAGTGCTGGACAACACTGACACAGTCTTACATTATGACTACTGCTGAAACAGCTACTGGATTATCTCAGGAGTTGTGTGTCCAAAAATAAAAAGTGAAAAGTCTTGCAGCTGAAATAAAGCAAGCACACACATGTTTGTGACGTGTTGTACCTGCAGGGAGAAGCACAAATCCTCTGCAGCACACTGACCAGAGCTCAGCATCTTGTGAGCAACCTCCTATTGGAGACAAAGACGGACAAACTCATTCAGTGATCAGCCTCGATTCCTAATCGACATGTGAGCGGTCAACGCTGTAAAATAACATCCAAACTCACCTCGATGTAGGACAAAATCCCAGAAAAAGACACGTCCATTCCTTTCACTGTATAGGGCAGCTCCACATACTGACTCCCTCTAGCAGCACGACGAGGAGAGAGAAGTTTAAAAACACGATGATTGTACTTGTGTGTACACAGATGGTGAAGGGGGAATTTGAATCATATAAAACCTGGGTCATAAGTTTACATACTTTAAAACTTCAGCAACAAGTAAAATCAAAGAGCAAATGTATCAAAAAGCCACAACTTCTACAACCACGATTTCTCGCTAGGGGATAAATCAAATTTACATTTAAAAAAATATCACTGCTTTTTTTGTACATGACAACTAAACTAGTAAACTAGCATAGCATCCAGGTTTGAGTTACCCCTCAAAAAGCACTCACTTTTTGGCCATCTGCTCTATGTTGTATCCTGGGCTGGGGTCATTGGAGATCTGAGTGGAGAAAAAGGTTTCACGTAACTTCAATCACGTACAACACCAGAGAAAGTAAACGGGGACTGGAGGACACGCACCTTTATAACTCTGGCAAATCTGTCCAAACAGTTTCCAACAGCGATGTCGATGGTCTCTCCAAATATTCTGTATCGCCGCTCAGAGTAAGAAATGACCTGCACGGATTACAGATTACACTGCTACTGTAAACTTCAAGTCACAGCAGAGAGAGTTGTAGACATCAGAAGCTTGTGATTGTTCCTTAAAGGACACCCCACACTGTGTCACAAACCTGTGTGTTCCCTCCACTGACATAAAGCACCGTGGGGTTGTTTGCCTGCGTGATGAGCCTGCCCATCTCAATGTGTCCGATGCAGTGGTTAACACCGAGGAGAGGCTTCCCCCAAAGCTGAGCGACTGTACGAGCCACCAGAGCCACCGTCACTAAGGGGGCCCCCATCCCAGGACCTGAACGGGAAGAACCAGAGAGACGTCAGACTGATGATGCATTACAGCAGAAATGTAATTAGTGAGCAGAGCTATTTGATGAAGAAAAGGAGGGTGTGTGTTTCCTGTTTAGTGTAACTCAGGAGCATCGCTGTGATTGCAGGTTCTTGCTTTTCATGTCTTTTTTTCTTGTTTTTTCTTGTTTTGTTTTCTTAAATCACAGTGTGTAATGGCAATAATTAATAGAAAGTTTAAACGCAGTCCCTGTACATCTCTGAGCTCCTCCACCCCCTCTCCCTACTCAGACCTCTCTTACATTTGAGCTCTTATTAAACTCAACTGATCTGGATCCTGATGCATCTACTCGTAGTGCCTCGGTTCAAAACGATGGTACTTAGGTTACCTTTGGTGTATGCCACACAGTCAATGTCTGCAGGCTTCAGTCCTGCTTGGTCCAGCGCCTCCTGCAGGACAGTCAGTATAACAGCACGGTGGTGCCTGGCGGTGTCGCTCGGCATGAATCCTGCAGGGTTAAATCACATGCACCACTATTTAGACTGGAGATGACTCGAAACAGTTATTTTATAGCAGGACGGTAACTCACCTTGACCAGGAGGAGTAATGTAGGTCCGTCTAGGGTTGGAAAGCACTTCCCCATCTCTGATGATTCCTATTCCGATCTTATTGGCACTGCCCTCGAATCCGATCACCACAGTCATGACGGCTCACACCTGATCGGAGAAAAGAAGACGTTTGTGGAGTGAACAGATCCGGTTCCTTATTTTGAATCTGAGAAGATTTCCTGACCGCTCCAGTCATGTGGTCAGGAAATTAAGAAGCGAGGCTTGAATGATAACTTTGTGATGGATTCAGTAATCGTGTAGTTTAGGGTCAGAAGAATCCCAGATCACAGCTTTCAACCACAGCTGTCTGTATTTGTGCAGCTGATTTACAAGAGGAAACATTATTTATTTCCTGTTACATCTGTTCACTACATTCTTTATTCTGATCGCGGCCCACTAATACCTCCACTCTTGTGTCATTTTGCCACAAATAACGTTTTTTAATTGAATTTAAATGTTTGGAAATAGTTTTACCAGAATGTAATAGTCACCATTTGTTTTCTATTATCCACTGATAGTCATGTGGATATAATAAAATAAAATAATAAAACTACCTGGCAGACCTAGTATTCTCTGGCCTGTAAAAAAAAGTATACACTGATTATGTCCATGAGCTTTTGTTAGCTGACTACACCTGTGTGACGCAACAGAATATCTCAAGCTCTGCCTGCCGTTTTTAATGTCTTTTAAATCCATCTCTCTTAAGTCTCCTTATTCTGTGAAGGTGAAATATTAGACTCTGACAGACTCCACAGACTGATCCACAAGGTCAGTGATGTTGTCGGGGTGGAGCTGAACTCTCTGCGTGTCAGAGAGGAGGATGCTGTCACCTTGGACAATGACTACCTGTCACTTGACTCCATGGTGTGCAGCCCAAACAGACACAGGAGAAAGACTGATTCCCCCGCGATGCACATATAGGATGCACATATAGGATGCACCAATAGGATGCAGACATAGGATGCACACATAGGAAGCACACATAGGATGCAAACATAGGATGCAGACATAGGATGCACACATAGGAAGCACACATAGGAAGCAAACATAGGATGCACACAGAGGATGCAAACATAGGATGCACACATAGGATGCACACATAGGGTGTGTCAAACACACTGTGTGATCCTGGACTATTTCACATCACTGCTCCACAATTCAACATGTTTTCAAACTGTGCAGCATGAATCTAAACAGGAAAAGAAATGTCCAAGCAATCCTCCTCCTGATATATCTGTGTAATACCTGGCGTCTTCATCTTAATATTTACTTTAAACTCAGTTTATCCTTATGATACTCTAGTTTTTTTTAGATATTTAAAAAAAAGGTGCAATCAGTCAAAATACTAATAAATCAGATGAACCATTCATCTGTTTGTGGGTGTGTTGTGGTGTTTTAGCTGTCAAACAGCCTCATAAAGCAATAAAAGGAGATAATTCTAAGGCAGTGTTTCATCATAAATGAGCATACCTGTCTTCTGCACTTCTTTAGTTTGTTTGCAATAATCCAGTTTCTTGTCAGAAAGGCTTTAAAGCACACAAGTTTCTGTTTCTGCTAACTTCAGAAACACAACTACTCCATGTGTAGCGTCGGGTCCTAAATATTGACGACGACACAGTTTGCCTGAACAAAAAAAAATAGAATAAATAATAAATTAAAAAAGTCGTATTTATGTAATTGCGTCATAGCAGCCTATTTATGATGAACTAAGGAGTGAACTTGTGTTTTTTTTCTTTGATAATTTCCAACAGGCATATGTAAAGGCAGCTACAGCAAAAAGCGCAGCACGCGGGGCACGCTGAGGCTTTATGCTGCGTTCATGTCGTGTCAAACGCGTCGGGAAAACGAGATCCTGAGTTGTAAAACGCACATGAACACTTGCGTCTAGGCTGAACAACAACTCGGAATTGTCATCACCTGGTTACGTTTTGGGGTGCATGTAACTTATTACAGGGACAGTCACACATCTTCTTCGTTTTTTTGTTGCTATTGTCAGAAATGAAATCACGAGAACACACACTGAAGTCTGAAGAACACTTCCCCAACTCGGACACTTGTCATATCCGAGCAGCACTTGAATGCATTATTGATGAGCGCGTGTGTGTGTGTGGGAGTGACTTACTGAAGCTGAAGCACAAACTTCTCTGATCTGCATCCTGTCGTGGAAGAAGTGCAAGTAAGATCATTTGCATGTCCTGAAATGTGTCGCCGAGTTAAAAACAGCCTTCAACATTTGCATTTATTGATTAAACAAATTATCTACTGCAGGGAGGGGAAGCTAATTACTAGCTTTGCTGCTGATTCCTCATTCATTCTCAGCAGCAGCAGCAGCAGGCCTGCTGGCTTCCCTTTGTTACAGAGGAAACGCTAGCTGCAGCGTAGCTCCCAGCCTGAGTGCTGCTCCATTTTCATGGGTTAAAACTTTCCAAACATGTGCACGGTTTTTACACTCAGCAGCGATGTGTGCAGAGTTTGCATGCAGGTATGTTTGTATTTAACTTTATGGAAGATATCGGCGATATGCACCAAAAAAAATCACATCTCGATATTGTTTTGGATCGAAGGCGCTGCTGCACGATATTTATCTCGATATTTTATTCTGTGAAGAAACAACACAAAGCCAGTTTTTTAAAGTCTTGAAGGCGTTAAAAAAAACAGGTTGCTGCTCTGTGTCAACATGTGCATGAAAAAAGGTGAATAATGTAATAAAAACAAATCCATCTTAAATTATATAATGATCCTTGATAACCAATTACATAAAGCTGTGTGCACGGAGAGAAGAAATAAGCGAAAGCACTTTATTTTGATGCAACATATACTATATTGTTAAGAAAGATAATGTCTTACCCTGTGGGTGTTTTCATAAAAACTGTGTTACAAATTCCAAGGCATTCACATCCCTTGCATTTCCCTCAGGATCAATAAAGTATCTATCTATCTATCTTAAAACTCCTTGTCTGTTTTCTTTGTTTCAGCGGCGCGTGTGTTGTTGTGTGTGCGTTTTGTGTGTTTGAGAGGTGTGCTATCCGCCAGAGAAAGTTCAAGAATGAAGCGAGGCAAGAAAGCAGAGGAAGCTGCTGCTGCTGATGCTGCAGACGGGGAGAACGACACCGGCTCTGGTACTAAACAGCGTGCACTCATTCAAACTGAACACACTCAGAGAGGAGTGCTGCTGCTGTATGACTTCATGTGTGTAACCTTCACTTCGCAGCTTCTGCAAAGAAAACAAAAAAGGCGAAGGAACCCGAGGCCCCGATACTGTACGAAGATCCTCCCGACAAAATGACCAGCAAGGATGGACGCGATGCCAACATGAAGATCACCTCGTGGAATGTGGACGGGCTGAGAGCTTGGGTGAAGAAGAAGGGCCTGGATGTGAGTTCATGGTGGACTTCAGAAATAAAGGACAGAAAAAAAAAAAATTTGAAGACTATCTTTAAGCGTTAAAACGTGTTTGTGTCCACAGTGGGTGCGTGAGGAGGCTCCCGATGTTCTGTGCCTGCAGGAGACAAAGTGTGGACAGAAAGACCTCCCCGCCGAAATCACCTCGATGCCAGAATACCCTCACAAGTACTGGGCCGTGTCAGACGAAAACAAGGGATACAGTGGCGTGGCCATGCTCTGCAAGACCGAACCCATCAACGTCACCTACGGCATCGGTGAGTGACGTTTTCTATACTAGTTATTTCCAGTGTCAATGCTAAGCTAAGCTAACCAGTGGTGGATTTATTTGAACAAAAAACATGTGCATGCTTAAAGACCAATATTTAAACACGCGTCTTTATAAATGCAACACAATAAAGTTGAAAGTGTTTTTAAATCAAGTCGTTTTCATCCAGGCAAAGAAGAACATGACAAGGAGGGCCGCGTCATCACTGCCGAGTTCCCCACTTTCTACCTCGTAACTGCCTACGTGCCAAACTCCGGCAGGGGCCTCGTGCGCCTAGATTACCGCAAAACCTGGGACGTGGACTTCCGGGCGTACCTGAGCGAGCTGGACATGCAGAAGCCTCTGGTGCTGTGCGGCGACCTCAACGTGGCGCACCAGGAGATCGACCTGAAGAACCCGAAGGGCAACAAGAAGAACGCGGGCTTCACCCCCGAGGAGCGCGAGGGCTTCACCGAGCTGCTGGCCAACGGTTTCGTCGACAGCTTCCGAGAGCTGTACCCCGATCAGGCCTACGCCTACTCCTTCTGGACCTACATGATGAACTCCCGTGGAAAGAACGTGGGCTGGAGGCTCGATTACTTTTTGCTGTCGTCCGGTCTGCTGCCCGGCCTGTGTGACAGCAAGATCCGCAACCAGGCGATGGGCAGCGACCACTGCCCCATCACTCTGCACATCACCGTGTAGGTCAAGTTAGCTTCCATTGTTGTCCTAGTACTACTGTTACCACTCAGGATGTCTTACATCTGTGGATGTTCCTCATGGCTGAAGTGCTGCCCGAACTCACTCTCGGTAGATTCAGAGTAGGATTAGTTTTCTTTCCTTTTTTTCACAAAACATTTCAAAGGCCCGTTTGTCCTCTTCAGTGTAAGTCTGTCAGTAAGCTCAGTGATGATAAAAGATTCTGTGAAGAAGCAACACTAAATATTCAAAAGATGTCTAAGCTGAATTTTATTAAAGTCCTCCTGTGACAGGTGACAGAACCTGTGGTGTGTTTGCTAAATGTTGCCACAGCTGATTCGGTAATGCACAAGTCTTTAACCCTCTTTTCCAAACATGTTTTCATACGTCTGTACAGATACATCCCCTCAATAAAGACTGGATTTATAGAAAAACTCTTTGTTTCTTCGCCCCGTGATAAGAAAACATTCACGATGCAACTGTTCAGGCCGTGACACATCGAGGAGCTCGTGAGCGCTCGCTGCAGGTTTTTCAGCTCCATCGGTACCGTCGTACTTTTCTTGGACGATTCGATGTAAAAAAAAAAAACGTATCGAGGACGATACCCGACTATAGTATGAACGGATAAATAAATACTTGAATAAATAAGAATTAATGAATAATTTAATGCGTGAATAAACAAAAGGTAAATGTCTTACATTTCCAAATGTATACATCCATTATTTTAAATGTAGAAATAAATTTAAGACATTTTGTCCCATTTACTGACCATTTTTTACTTAATCACATTTAATTATTCATTTATTAAAGTGTTGATATTTAATGATTTATACTTTTGTCAGGTATTGTCCTCCATACGTACGTGCTGATTGGCCACAGGCGGCCTTCATCGCCGTGTGCTCGGTGTGTCAGAGGCCTTCACACTCGTCTGCTTGAAATCACAACACGATGTTGCAATCGACTGCAGTCAGCACGCTAATTAAGAAGCTATTCTAGCAGAACAAGTTTCTTTAATAGCACTGAATAGGCAGCACAGTCCATTATCCAGTTCTGAAACTAATCTGTCACATTTTAAATCTCCACCTCAAAATGTTCAACAGCCTATGTTAGCTTCACCGTGTGCGTTCGTTGATGCATTTTCAGGTTGTAGGACTGCCTGAACCCTTTCCCACATTCCACGCACACGTACGGTTTTTCCCCCGAGTGCGTCCGCTGGTGTCTCTTTAAGCGGTTGGCACTGAGGAAGCTCTTGTCGCACTCGGTGCAGGAGTACGGCCGCACGCCCGTGTGGTAGCGCAGGTGTATGGTGAGGTAGCAGGACTGCGTGAAGCTCTTGCCACAGTGGGGGCACTGGAAGGGTTTGTGGCCTGTGTGGAAACGCTCGTGCTTCAGCAGCTCGGCGTGGGAGAAAAAGCCCTTCCCGCAGTCGGAGCAGAGGAACGGCCTCTCGCCGGAGTGAGTGAGCTCGTGCCGGATCAAAGTCGCCTTGTACACAAAACTTTTATCGCACTGCGAGCAGCTGAAGACGTTCTCCCTGGTGTGGCAGCGCTCGTGCTTCTTCATGTTCCGCTCCCTTTTGAAGCTCTTGCCGCAGAAGGAGCACATGAAGGGCATCTCCTCCGAGTGGATCTTCATGTGGTTCAGCAGCCCCCCCTTGTAGAGGAATCCCTTCCCGCACTGTGCGCACGTGTGCGGCCGCTCTTTTTGGTGGATGCGCTGGTGTGCGGTGAGAGCTGCCCGGTAGGCGAAACTCTTCCCGCAGTTGCAGGTGTGCAGGCGCTCCTCTTGGTGGGTCTGCAGGTGCCTGTTGAGGTGGCTGGCACAGCCGAAGCTCAGCTCACAGCGAGGGCACTTGAAGGAGCGCTCCACCTTGACGACCTCCCCGTCGTGCGTCTTCATGTGCCTCACGAGAGCCGACTTCCAGGCAAACGCTCGGCCGCACTCCGAGCACAGGTACTCGCCGTTCTCCATGTGCGTTCTCTTGTGCTCCCTCTGAGCAACCAGGGACTTGAAGAACTTCCTGCAGATGAGGCACTCGTACCTTCGCCCGGACTTGTGCGTCTGCTTGTGCCGTTCCAGGGACTGTTTGAAGGAAAAGCGGCGTCCACACTGAGCACACAGGAAGGGTTGTTCCCCCGTGTGTATGCGCTGGTGAGCTGTAAGTAGAGATTGAAATCTGAAGCTCTTCTCACATTCAGGACAGCTGAAGCCTCCCTCTTCATCAGTGAGGAGCGGAGCAGACTCCTCGTCATCCTCAGTGTGTGCAGAGTGAACCTTGTCGATGTGCTGCTGGACCTGTGCTTCCTCCGAGTGCTGGAAGGAGCATTTAGGACAGGAGAAGGCTGCTGGGGAGCCGTCGCCTGCAGAGCCTGAGAGACAACACAGTTTGTGTTCTGATAATCAAAAAGACACTTTGTATTTGACTAAATTATTCTGCAGGCGGGGTGTTTGTCTGTTTTGTTTTATTTTCCTCTTTTCGTTTTATTTTAATTATTTCATCCTGTGGACAAAAGTGTTATTAGCACGTGCACGAGTCTATTTGAAATATGCACAGGTTCAATGTGTAATTTGCTTCTCAGCTTTGTCTTCATTATCTCTATTTTCATAACAGCAACACAATAACTGTGAATATCTGTGTGTTCAGTGTTTCCTACACACTGACGATAACAGGACGGGTCGCTAAAGTAGACTTCCAACCTGTTCTTATAGTCATGTAATTGCTGAAAGAGAGAGAGAGAGAGCGAGAGGGAGGGAGGGAGGAACGGAGCCATGAGGATCAGACGAGCTCCAGAGAGAGAGAGAGAGAATCATACTGTCCGTGCATCCCTCTAATAAATGCACCTTCCTCCAATTAAATCTGAAGCTTCTCATGCATCATCTCATTTATTTTATTTTTTTAAATAGTGTTCAGGTTGCAGCTGCTTGCTCCTGACGCTGTGCTGGACTTTTAAAAATGCAAGGCCTTGACTCTTTCTGCTATGCTACTATCTGCCTCAGAGAGCTCATGAAGTGTGACCTCTAGAGGACATTGTTACTGCTGTATTTCTACAAACTATTATTCTCAGTGGTATATACCTTTTTTTGTAATCTAATATTGTGATATTATCAGTGTTTGTGTCTGTGCACAGATGAGCTGAGCAGATTGAAGCTGTCCGGTGCAAAAACTCAATTAATTTAGAGAATATGAATACAAACCTAAGATCAAAGTCGACAGGAAGATAAAGGTGTTTTTACAAGTGTCATGTCTAATTCATCATCATCATCATAATAACTTATTAATAAATAACAAGAAGGACAGATAAAGAATGAAGAGAATACTCACAGTCCACACCGTCCTTTGAGAGCGCGGATGAACCGTACGAGTGCTCGTCGCTGCTGAAGGAGACAAGTTAGAGGATGAAGCCGCGTGGATCAACATCCACCAATCATTCAACTCAACAAAGTGAGGATCATGTGTTCACCTTTTAGAGCAGTGATTAAAAACAAGAGGAAGTCTTGATGTGGCACGTACCGGTTGAAGGGTAATGGCTTCAGCTCCGGAGGTTTTCCCGTGACTTTCTCTTTCCTTTTTCTGGAGGTCAGGCTCTTCTGCAGATTTATAACCTGGATTTTCATGGTGGGTTTGCGTTTGCGCCCGCTGGTGCGGACCTTTGCCGACGTCGGCATTTCACTGCCAAGCTCGGGGACCGCGCCTTCCTGCTCGTGCGTGGGACGGTGACTGCTCAGAACCTCGGCGTCCTCATGACCACGATCCTCCTCGTGCACCTGCAGGTCGCCCACAACAACCTCGTCGCCCGTTTCCCGGCTCTCGGCGGATTCGTTTTTGTGGTGATCGTCAGCGTGAGTTCTCAGATGCTTTGCGAGTGCCGGCTCCCAGTTAAACCTCTTGTCGCACCGGTGACACGTGTACACGCCGTCGACCACGTGGGTCTGCCTGTGCCGCTCGCAGGCCGCCGGAGACTCGAAGGTCTCCCCGCAGATGAGACAGTCGCACCTGCTGGTCTTGTGTGCCGCTTTGTGAGTGTGTCTGTGCCTGTCGAGGGACTGCCTGAAGGAGAAGCAGCGGCCGCAGTCACTGCAGCGGTGAGGGCGTTCGCCCGTGTGGATGACCCGGTGGGCGGTCAGCGAAGAGGCAAACTTAAATTTCTTCTCACAGTCGGGGCAGTCATGAGGCCCAACTGAGGTTTTAGGCTGTGCAGCCCCAAAGTCCTCCTGGTGAACTTCTGGATGTGCACCAACTCCAGCTTTGTCTTCTTCTCTGCTCGTCTCATCTTGACAAACAACCAAAGAATCTTCAGTCACAAAGTTACTGTCTGCTCCTTCGAAGCAGTCGTCTCCCGTCACCACCTCTATCTCGCTGCTTGCGCTCAACTCAACCTCTGCGTAATCCGTCACCGTGATTATTTCAACTGCTACGTCTTCCACGAATGATGCGGCGTGTGCGTCATCGGCGAGGCCGGGCAGGGGATCTGATTGGTCGGGTTGTTCTGCAGGCGGGGCCACTTTGCTCGGGATTACTGCGGAGAGCGAGGAGAGGATGCTCTCGCCCATGCTCGAAGGAGGAACTGCACAAAAAGTGGAGAGCGGTATTTTTTTTCGTACAGTTGTGAGGTAAAGGGAAGTGAACTAAAGAAGAGGTTTTGAAGTGACTCACCATGTTGCTCTAAATGTCCGACGTGCTTCTGGTGCTGGAGCAAAGTGTTCAGGTGTGTAGGCTCAGAGACCGCGCACTCACACTCCTCCAACACTGAGCAATCTGAGCCGAGCCACGAAACAGTCTGTGGGGAACACACAGTCCAAATACAACATTTTACACATTCATATCTGATAACTCCAGCGTGTTCTGTGTAAACGTGTGTGTGTGTCTACAGTGAGGGAGAAGCTGGAGTCCTGCTGGCTGTGTTGTTGTCAGAGCTGTGTTTACATGGACGGGACGCCCGGCTCCTCCCCTTCTGTATAAAAGCTGTTTTAGTTACTCACTGATTATTTGGATAAGGAGTTTTGTCATTCTGTGTCAGTTTACATGAAGCTACCAGCTAACTACCGAGCGCTAACATTAGCATGCTAACACTCCAGTGCAGGACACACAGGGGACTGCAGCTACGAGCTGAGGACAGTTTTGCCCGCTGCTTGCACTTAACGGTGCGTTCTCAAGGATATCTCCTGCGTGTGAACGCGAGTGGAGGCGGGTTGGCGGTGTGTCTCTGGAGGAGGGCGGAGGCTTCAGTGTGGAGGAGGCGTGGCCTAACAGGAAGTTTGTTTCGCTTTCATGATGGAGCTCAAGAGCGACATCTACTCTATCGAAATGTATTTTTCTTTCCTTTCGGCGCACGTAGGAGAAATCATGACTTTATGTTATTATTTAATAAGCAACGACTGCTTTATCAACCTTAAACGTCGAGAGAGCTGATCTAAGTAAATACAATCCTGAGGGTGGAGGGAGTAGAGATTCAGAAGTGTAAAACTTCAGGTGCAAGATCTCAAAAAGTCCTTTCGAGTTTATATTATGTGGGTAGAGCATAAACAGACGCAGCGTTTCAACATGACAACCACAAACCTGACACAGAAATCATGTACCGTCCAGCACTTGTTCAGATTGACTTATGGCTTCCACCGTGAGATAGTAAAGAAAAACTTCTAACCTGCTCGAGGTCCGGAACTGGCAACAGCTGAGCCAGCCGGAAAAGAAACTCTGAAAACAGCGTCTGCAAATCGCTGTCATACTGAGACCCAAACTCTGCGGGGAACACCTCCTTTTAAAAAAAAAATAAATAAATAAAAAATCATACAAGAGAGAGGACAACGATCTGTTTCCAAGCTATTCTTCACACTCCCATCGCGCTCTGCAGACTCACCGAGAAAAAGTCCCGTCTCTCAGCGGGATCTTTGAGCAGAGTCTGGACTAACCCGAGAAAGTTCACAACCATTTCCTCCTCTTCTTCTGATTCTTTGACCTGCAAGAAAACGAGCGTTAAAAACACACGTAATGCACCGCTCCTCTGGTCGGCCCGATAATGACGATAAACACATGTCGCTGACACTCACTTTAATTTTGTCCAGATAAGACAGTATGAAGCCAGGTTCCTCAAGCTGATCACTTTTGCACAACTCAACAATATACTGATGAGGAGGAAGAGAAAAAAAAAACTGCATCAAAATGACTTCATGTTGTAACACAGTTAACGAGCGTCTCCTCCACCACGACTCACCCTGGCTCTTAATCCCAGGAGAAGCTGCGTGCGGTGTTTGTACATGAGCAGCTCGGGAACCGCGTCCGTCACCAAACAGACAAAGTCTGCTACGGTCCAGTACTTTGTGACATCTTTCTTCTTCATGACCTGCATCATGGACGCTGACATCAGCTGGAGGGGCGGGACCAAGAGGCGAAGAGAAGCCAGAGGTAAAGGCTCACCTGGGATAAACAGAGATGACAAGGACTGAAGTTTACCTGAACCATCTGAACTAAACTAGTCCGCATGTCATCTGTCTGCAAATGGAAAACATGAAAAGGCATTTCAGTTATCAGCACCTTGGACTTAAAGGTGTTTTTTACATCTTAGTTATTCCAAAAGTACAAGAACATACTTAAAGATTACAACTGACTTCTCTTTGCTCAACTTCATCGACTTTGAAATATTTACATCTTTGTCATGATTAGGGTTGTTAAGATGAGTGGTGATAAATCGACTCAAAGGTGTCGAGGGTGACATCGGCGCTGTGAAAAATGAAAATCTGGTGAGCTTCTGCAGCTGTAGAGACAGATTTAGAAACTGAGACGGCACCACGGTCTTTTAAAATCGGACGTGTGGAAGAATTCTGACTTCAAGACAGAAAATGAAAAGAGGTGAGAAGACAAAAGCTGTGCAGATATTACAAGACGACCACAACTACTACACAACCAACACGATGCAGCGTTGAATGGACACCTCGATGAGATCCTCCAATCACCTCCACTTATTGAGAGATTAAAAAAACATTGAAAGGTCAAATCATCCTGACAAGCAGGTTAACAGCTCCTAAAGGAATCTCTTTCACTTTTAATCAAATACATCGTTACATCCCTGAATGATGCTTTAGGTGTGTTGTGTGCAGCATGTTGAACAGTCTGGTTGCTGAAATGTGACTTGCTTTCAAATCAGCCATTTAGTTAAAGGTTGCAACAACGTGCAATATAACAAACATTACAGTGAAGTTCAGACAGCATGGCTGCAGAGTGAAGTCACATTACTGCTCACACCTGAGAGCATGTTCAACATGCATGCTCAGCCATGCTTTCACTGTCTGTTTGCATCATCCCACTTTAACTGTGCAGCTTCATCCAAAGGTGGGACGAGCTGCAGACCTCAGGTCGAAGGGAACTCTGCAGACAACCAACCTTTGGAAGTGACAGTGAAGAGCCCCGCGTCCATCTTCTCACACCGGTGTTCAAAATGCAAAGAGTGAATTTAAGTGAAAACAAACAGCTGCAGTAGATTCTGATGAGAAGTGACAGGATGACAAGTGAAGTGTCCTGAAGCAAAGGAGCAAAGCTCAAATGAATCAACACTCGTCACATTAGAAGCGGCTACATGGTGATTTGTTGATGGAAATGTCTTCTTCTCTGTTTATATTTCACTGCAGGAGATTATTTGGCGTATACCGCCCCCTGCTGAATGTATTTTTTTTATTTTTAAAGTCGGCCTCTTGTTCCTTTGACGTTGTGGTTCACGGTTTGCAACATAAAGGCACATTACCGCCACCTAGCGGACTGGAGTGTGTAGCGGAAACCTCGTTCCCTTCACAAAATGTCATTTTTGTGTTAGTGTGTCAAAATGTGTAAAACGTGTCAGACTCATGACCAGTTCATCCACCAGGCTGTCTCTCCCCTCACCTTTCCTTCAACGTTTATAGTATTTTTTATTTTATCTAAATACTTGCTGCAGTTTTTTTTTAAATCCTGCTCTCCTACGAGCCCACTGCAACGACATTTCATTCTGCACACAAAGGTACTATAGGAGTGACAATAAAAAAAAAGTATAAGTCTCTCTCTCCTTTTCTTTCTCTGCATTTATTTTGATGTTTTCTCTAAAAAGAAGAATAAATGTGACTGACTTTGAAACTCGGAGAGCATCGTCTGGAGAGACTTCCAGGACAGGATGTCTGTCTGGGTTTTATGAATTATGGATTTCCCCGACTCTGAAAGATTAAAAAAAAAAAAAAAAAACCTTGTGTCAGATTTTAGAAAAATGACACGCGTGTGCGCGCGCGTGTGTGTGTGCGCGTGCGTGTGTGTGTATCTGTGCGTGCGTGTGTGTGTGTGTGTCTGTGCGTGTGTGTGTGTGTGTGTGTGTACGTGCGTACGTACGCGCGCGCGTATGGAGAGAGCGCTTGGTTTGGTCCAGCCCTGGCCGACTTCAGTCCTAATGGAGCCCTATCTCTGCAGCTCCACGGCCCTGGAGCGACTACGTTTCAACAACACCGCGTTGAGAAAGTTGCCTGTGGATGACTCGGAGGAGTTCGGGTCCCGGACGGTCCACTTGGCTTGTTTCTCTCGAATTCGCACTTTCCAACCCCTTTTACGCCCGACCTTCGTGGCCCAGTCCCCGGCGGCGCTGGCTCTTATCGGCTTGAGTATCCAGGACGTTTTGAGTAATCCTCTGGGCCCGGAGTATCTGAGCGGCTCCAGGCTGCTGCCGGGCTCCGAGCCGGCGGCTCACTGTTACAGCGGGCACCAGTTCGGCCTGTTTGCGGGACAGCTCGGAGATGGAGCGGTGATGTACCTGGGGGAGTTGGAGACGGAGACGCACGAGCGATGGGAGGTTCAGGTGAAAGGTGCAGGAGTCACGCCTTACTCAAGGTGCGTTCAAATATGCAGCATACATGGGGAGCCCCAAAAAGTTATAAAAAAATAAAATAAAATACAAATACGCACAATATTTATTTGTCTTCACTTTTTGGGACTCTGCAGTAACAACATACATTTCGAGGACAACACACATGTAGAGAAGTTTAACTATAATCTTCTAAGATCCACCAAGGAAAATGTTTTTTTGTCTCTGGGACATAATGATGTTGCCACAGCTAACACAGTGTTTCTTTATTAAGCCTTTGCTCATCAGAGGCATGTGAGTGCATTCACATAAGAAAGCTCCTTAAAAGCTTAGTGCCTGGCACACATCAAACCTATCCTCATTTCTTAACAACAGCTTTCTCAACAGAGTCTACAGCATTGCACCTATATTGTACTGGCTTATGTGTTCTGCCATAGACCCATGTATCTTTATTTAAGACGTTGTCTCATTTAACTTGTCAAACAGAGCATGCACGACATTAAAGTTCAGCAGGCTGTTACAGTTAAGTGCTCAAAGGTCTGTGTTGGAATTGGTGGACGATATACAAACAACATATTTTTTGATAAAGGTCTTTTTTTTTTTTTTTAAGTGCAGCTTTCCTTAACACTCCTGAACACTCAATCCATTCTTAATGTCTTCCAACTGGATGCATGAGTTGCAGAACTATTATGTGCAAAGGTTTTGACATTTTTGAAGTTTTGTTTCGTAATTGTAAAAGCTAAAGGTAACTTCATTTAGGAGATATTCTACATATTTGTCCTTTGATTGCCAAAGGCATGACAAAGGCATTTTTTTCTCAACATGCAAAGTGAAACTTGAAAAGTCTTCTTTCTGCTCTACCTACACACACTCATGTAAGTAGATCAGATGGACTATTAATGAAACAGTTTGTGAACAACACAATGCAACTCTTCCAGAGATGGTGACGGCAGGAAGGTGCTTCGCTCCAGTATCAGAGAGTTCCTGTGCAGCGAGGCCATGGACGCCCTGGGGATACCCAGCACCCGCGCGGCCTCCCTCGTCACCTCAGACCTTTACGTCGCCAGAGATCCACTCAACAATGGCAGGCGCATTTCTGAGCGCTGCTCCGTCGTGCTGCGTCTCGCTCCATCTTTCATCAGGCAGGAAACAGGAACCTTTTTTTTTTTTGTTTGCTTTAACTACAACAGCACACTGGTTCTCTGGAGAAATATCAACTTGTTGTGATGTGCTTCTTTTCTCTTTTGTTTTTAGATTTGGGTCTTTTGAGATCTTTCTTGGTCGAGATGATCTTTCAGGTCTGCAGGGTCCCAGTGCAGGGCGGCATGACATCCGTGCTCAGTTGCTGGATTATGTCATTGAGAATTTGTATCCCTGCATCCAGCAGGCTCATAGTAACCGTAAGGACAGGAATCTGGCATTTTTCAGGGAGGTGAGTATGAGGGTGTGCCCCTCAAATCTTTCTGACTGAGAGCTGAAGAACAGACGGTCACTCGCAGGTTGTATGATGTGAACATCTTCCCTGCCTACTCCCTCTCTGTGAACTTTCCGGAATTATTCCGGCTTCGTTCAAACATTGGCTCACCCAGACTTCAAGGAAACATTTTATCAGCGCTGGCAAGAAACACTTGTCAAATTAAAATGGAAAGAAATCGAATGTTCGCGTTCGCTGTCCCCGGAAACTTTCAGAGGTTTTTGTGTGTGTGTGTGTGAAAACACCATCCGTCTCCCTTAAGCTTGGTTCTCTTAGTGCTGACCTATAAGTAATTGCATCATCTGATGTGACTTGTTTACCTGCAGGTGATGAAGCGAACGGCTAACTTGGTTGCCCAGTGGCAGTGCGTCGGTTTCTGCCATGGCGTCCTTAACACAGACAACATGAGCATCTTGGGTCTTACTCTGGATTATGGCCCGTTTGGTTTCATGGACAGGTAGGATGCTGAAAGAAGAGACAAATATTATTAGACATAGACTGTATATGAATATGGACCTCCATCTTGCTGTACAAGATTGAAGATAAAACACCCCCAAGATCAGTTTGTGTGTTTGAAGCAGGCACTCACGATTGTTGAAGGTATAAAGAATCTTATGTTAGTTCATGTTTCCCTCCTGCAGCACCTCATGCACTGCTGAAAATCCGCTGCAGGAGAAACAGAGCAGCTCACTATGCTATATTATTATCACTATATATTTTTGTGCATGAAATAATTAACCTAAAGTTCTCTTAAAAATGAAAACACGAATCAGTGTGATAAAATCTTGCCAAAAATTTCATGATGTGCATTTGAATTTCATCCTCCCACCACATTTAACTTCATGCATCAACGTTCCTCCAAACTGTTAACTGCAGATACGACCCAGATTTTGTTTGCAATGCTTCGGACAAAAGAGGTCGCTACTCGTACCAGGCCCAGCCGTCTGCATGCCACTGGAACCTGGCTCGCCTGGCGGAGGCGTTGGGCTCTGAGCTGAAAGCAGCCGAAGCTGCGGCAATCCTGGATGAATTCATGCCCACATACCGAGCCGTCTACCTTGGGATCATGAGGAAAAAGCTGGGCCTTGTGAGAAGAGAAGAGGAAGAGGACAGCGAGCTCATATCAGACCTGCTGCGCCTCATGCACAACACCGGTACAAACACTGATGCAACTATTTTAAAGATGTGCTTCATGTTATGTTAAAAAACTCTAATTCTCTCTGCGTCTCCAGGTGCAGATTTCACTAACACTTTCCGCCTGCTGAGCCACATCCCCTGGCCTGAGGGGGGCGACAGTGAGCGGGTTGCTGTCGGACCAGTTTTGGACCTCATCTTAGAGCAGTGTGCTTCTATTGAGGAGCTAAAGGTGGCTAACAAGCCAACTATGGAGGACGGGTGAGGGAGTGTATGGTGGTTTCATACAGGAGTGTTACTTTTGCAATGAGCAGTTATATAAAGAACAAAAGATGTGTTGCCGCCCCACCATATACTCCCAACCGAACGTGCATTCACTCCAAGCTAAGTAGAATCATGGTTTCAAATAAATCATCTTTCTGTTTTCCCTTTTTATATGCTAGCTTTTTGAGGAAAAAGCTTACGAAGACAATATGTAAGTTCAAGGTTTGGTTTTTTTTAGCATCGGTTAGAATCGGGACAGAAACCAGTCACCTTAAAGCGAAATTCGTGATTTTTCTGCTTTTCCACTCGGTCTTCATTTCCATTTTTCTAGTGAGCTGGCAATGATTCTGTCCATGGCCCAAACAAACCCTGTCATGTTTGGGATAGTAGCAGATAGTCCTGGTGTGTCCGAGCAACTCGTCAGGATGGGACGGCTAAAGGAGCTGCTCAGCACAGATCAGGACGAGCTAAAGGAGAAGCAGCGAGACGACTGGATTCGCTGGATTAGCCGGTACAGGTGAGAAGGAGAAGAAGACTCGGTGTAAACAGGAAACCCTTACCTGAGTCAGCACTTAGTGAAACAGAACCCCTGTGTTACTTATACTGCTCGCTCTTGCTCCTACACAAATCAAGAAAATCAGGTTAGTTGACTTAACTTTAAGTAACTGCAAGTGAGCAGCTCTTACATTCACTTCTTTTCCTGACAGTTCATTAATATGTATGTATATATATATATATATATATATATATATATATATATAAGGAAGTGCCGGGTTCGAATCTTCATCAGACAGGCATCTCTCTGCATGTTCTCCATGTGCACGTGTGGGTTCCCTCGCAGGGCCTAAGGCTTCCTCCCACTGTCCAAAGACATTCACGTTTGCTTCATTGGTGACTTGGAAATTGTCCTGAAAGTGTAAAAGTGAGTGTGGCTGGTTGTGTAACCCCGCCTCGCTCCGACCTCAGCGACCCCAAACAGTCCAGGTGGTATAGATAATGGATGAATGATGCACATATGCACATTATCTATTTCTATAAATCCACATCACAGTGGATATATAGTCCCTTGTGGTTCCACAAGGGGGCAGTAAACCCTTTAAAAGGTGTTTTAATGTATTAGAGCCTCATTGAAGAACGTTTATGGTTGATATAATCCTCTTTTGAATATGTACAATTTTGCAATTCATACATTTCTTATGAGGTATTTCTATAAAAGCACACTTTTTTATAATAAATTAATTGGTAGGGAAAAAAAGTTCAATCTCAAATAATTTCCTGTAAATAACTTTTCCTGTGCTTCAATACCAGGCGGCGTTTATCCAGGGAGTGTGAAGGCGCAGGTGACTTGTCTCTCATCAAAGAGGAGAGACTCACTGTGATGAACAGGACAAACCCTCGAGTCGTCCTGCGGAACTACATCGCCCAGGATGCAATTCAGGCTGCCGAAAGGGGAGACTTCTCTGAGGTCGTGAGACTCATGAAATCTTTTCGTTTTTCTCCCTCTTTGATTATCTCTGTTAGGATAAGTAGATATTTTAACACAGATCTCCAAGGTGACAAGGTGTTCACTGCTTTGTTTATTTCTAGATAATCTTTAGCTAACGCCTTTGGCCGCTACTTCGGTTGCTACTTCTCTTCGAGGTGCCAACACGCGTAAACATCACATTAAAAGGTGCAGAAACGATATCTCTCCAGTTATGACAAAGAAACATAATTACTCAAATATAGAGTAAGAAATGTGACTTCTGTCAGACTAACAGGAAAACAGACAATGTAGGAATTCGTATCAAAGCACCTGAAAACTGAATGCTCAAGATTCCTGTTAAAACTCACTTTCACGATGAGCATATTGAAATTAGAAACAAGTACAAACTACCAATAGCAACGTACAGAAGTTAAAGAAACAATCGTGTACAACCATAATGAGGGTAATCACAAGTACCCACACTTTGATGTATACAGACCACTGTGGTATATTACATGGCACATTTCATGATATTTTCAGTGTCCTCTTGCATTCAGATGAAGACAAAGTTGGTGAACAATGCATCTAATCTGCACCTGGTGGAGACAGCAAGCCATTAATGAAACAATCGACATATTAGAATGAGATGTAAATGATGTTGCTATAGATTTGAATCAGTACTGATTGTCTTTCTGCACCTTGTTCTGCAGGTGAACAGGGTCCTGAAAGTGTTGGGCAATCCCTATTCTGCATCTGATGCATCTGGACTGAGTACTGTGTCTGGACCGGATGCTTTTAAACCGGCTGCTGCATACGATAAAAAACCTCCTGCAGGGGCACAAACGATTCGTATCACGTGATCCACATAGAGCCTTCCCAGGCAGGTGAAGGGGAGGAGGTGGACGGTCCTTGCCTCGATTTGAAGCAACGTTCTCTCCTGCATCCTGATGGGAGGTTGTCATGTGACCCAGTGTGTTCCAGTGTTCATCAATATGTTCATGAATCAGTGTACAGTATGTGTGAGCATAATACTAAAAAAACAAACTATAAGTGCTATAAGCGGTTGCTGATGAGTATGACGACTCGGACGACAAGTCAGAAATGACCTGTCCGAGTCTGAAACGCCCTGAACACACTGCCGCTAGTTATTTATAGATACAGGAAGTGATTTATCAGATCAGATTACAGTTCGTACTTACTGCAGCATGTCAATGGTCAGTCCCCACTCTCTCTATCTCTCTATCCATCCCCTGTCTTGCAGCAGGCACAAAATAAACAAAATAAAACTAAAAAAAAACAAAGACAAGCAATGTCACTAAACAACAGATAACCTGATGATGACACTATAGAGGAAATACAGTGCATGCAGATTCAACCACCACAGTAGCCTCAATCGAACCATCTATTAACTCACCATTTAAAGATTTTCTGTTTTTGGCAGATGATCAAAAAGCTTCAAAGTTCAACTTTGCTTTAAATCTTGTTAAAACTGTGTCAGACGAGGTCATTGCCAAAGTAATCCTTTCACAAATCATTAATGAAGGATACCCAGCTAGCAGTAATCTCTTTAAGTTAGTCTAATCACATTCTTCACAAACCATTTACTCCATGTGATTTTTATTTTAATTATTTCATTTCATTATTATTGTATTTCAGAATAAAATAAATATTCATTTAAGTCATATATTTGCAAACCTGTTTTTATTTCCCTTTAAAACACACCATGTGATCATCAGTGAGTTTTTTCAAGATTTGATGAAAAAGCAGAACCATATTGACAGAAAAAATGGCGGACTTGGGGTTCGTTTGGATTGTCCCTCCGATCTCCTTTCTCTATCCTAACAAAAAAAGCGTCATATTGCATCACATGAAGAAAACTTTCAAGCAAAGAAAAACATATTTTTCTCGTCTCAGGGCAAAATGAGGGCTGGATTCACAACCATTCAACACTACTACCATGATACTACCATGATACACAGCTTCATGCAAATGGGTGAAGTATCCCTTTAACTGCTCCATATTCCTTCATTGAAATTAACAGCTAGGTCTTCTTTTGTGGGCATATGTAGGACAACAGGACATCAACCATGTTCTTAATGATAGGAGGCGGTGGGTGGATGCGGTGCGGCAGGTAATGGGCCAGAACCATATCCCAGGCATCCACCAGTTGGACATTAAGTCCTTTGAATACGGCTCGGAGCACCTTCTCCAACTGAAACGTGAACCAGTCGCCGTTGCTTATCACATTATAAAGGTGCTCATTTTGGAGGGTACCAGTCCTGATGACCACCAACGTTCCCGGAGCCCTATTCAACAGCCGGACCACCGCCCTGCGGATGCTCTGAAGCCTTCTGATGTAAAGTTCAATTGGAAAAGTACTGAAATGGGCCCAGATTCCTAAAACTACGACTGTGTTGGTACCACCAACTAGCGTATCAAGTTCATTGGCAACGTAACTCTCCTTACTGCTTGGCATTGTGGAAATACGAAGAGGGAGTCCATGGACGCGGTATGTTACCATGATTTTGTTGGCATTGTCCCATATCATGTAAGGTCCAGCCGGAATCGGACTATTCAGGTTTACTGCCTTAGCATCTGAAAGTGTGACAAATAGAATAGATTAAGCTGCAATGAATTCATCAAACTTTTGCCTAAAGTAACTGTGGATCAGCTACCTTGTAGTGCAGTGCTGAGGTACTCAAACCACTGCCTGATGGTGGAGTCTCCATACAGGTGGACCACCTTTCCCTTCAGACACTGACTGATGGCAGAGGAGTTGTTGAATTGGTAAACTTTGGTGCCACCTAGTGATCTCCACACACCTTGGTAGTAATATCCAGGGGGTCCAGACTTCCCACTGCCTTGACTGACCCCAGTTTGACCTGAGAGGAGTTGAAGACATAAACAAGGATAAGGGTTATTTCAGGAATCACTTATCGCCAACAGATTCTTTAAAAAGAACAAAACCACAGTCTCTCTTTCACCTGACTTTGCTCACTTGATACTGCTCTGAACTTATAACTATTTCCATAGAGTAAGGTGTGTGTTCTTTTTCTGAAGCCACTTTAACTCTCAATTAGAACTCATTCAATTACTTCATTATTTTTATTGGTGAAAGTAGGAAAATGAATTCTTACCTTTCCTTTGTGGCAACACAATGACATTGGCTGGTCCTGAAGCCTGAATGAAGACCTTTAGGTTGACATTCCTGTATAAAACATTTCATTATAATAGTGTCTTTTACACACACTAATATAATTACAGTCAGTCAATCAAAAGTTAAAGCTTCAATGACATCTAATTACTCTGCCTACATATTTAGGCTTTAAAGATATAAACAAACACCTTTAGACTTACTCATAAACGTTTGTTTTTATTAACTATTTGGACCAGGAGATGTACAGTAACCTGGAATATTTATGTATTAAGTGAACCAGATGGATAAAGAATTCAGTGCTCCCTCACCTTTGGAAAAGCTTCTCCTCTTCGGCCTTGAGTAGTTTCTTGTATCCTGTGTTCATGTGGCTCACCCTGGAACCACAGCTCAGATTCTTTGGCTTGTAGCAGAACCACGGGTCACCTGTGCGGAGGTCAGTGTAGTTGCACTGTGGCTGGCTGGTTTGACGAAGGCAAACATTACAGATGGTGCTTTCAGAGATTTTGCCTGTGCGGAAGGTGTTTTTAAAGAGAATCCTATCAGGATGTTCTTTGTTCAGACTACAAAGGACTGTGACAGCTTCGCTTGAGTGGACGAGCGTCACCTGATGGAACAGATAACAAGAGTTTAAAGGTAAAACATACAAGCCATGCCAATGAGATAAGACAGTTGACGACAGACAGGAAATGTTGGGAGGACAGAGTGGGGGATGTCAGCAAAGGGACATAGTTATATTTGAATCCCAGGCCGCTGCAACAAGGACTATAGCCTCTGTAAATGAAACCAAGACATAATACCCAGAGTCTAAGTAAAACTAGTTCTTTACTACTAAACACAACCATCAACTCTGCGGTGTAAAACCAACAACAATCCAGACACCAATCACTGGCCCACAGACGATTTTAGAGAAGCAGGAGTCTGCAGAGCATCAGCCCAGTATTAAGTGTCCATATAAAAAATTATCAGTTATACATACCTAAGTACCAGCAAAACATAGTGATTTAGCCTCCTGGCGTTTTCTAGCTAATGTTAGTAACTATGTGTTTTAACGTAGCAGCCGTACAATGAAATGTAGGTTGTTTTTAGTGAGATTGTATTTTCTTCTGCAATGTTATTTGACAGTAATACCATTTAAGTGTTGGTGAAAGTGTCCTTTTGTTGCTATTTGTTTTACAATATAATTTTAGAAGAAAATCTTGAACTCTACCTCAACCTGTGCGCTTCCTTCCCAGAGTAAAGGGAATGCAGCAGAGTAGGAGCCATTAAGGTGATCCACCACTCGTCCAGCTACACCTGCTTCAAGCGCTCTGTTGTGCAACCGGGCAACTATTGCATCTCCTCCAGATTTCTTGGGGTTACCTTGGAAGTCATATATTTGTATAATGACGTCCAGCTGGTCTCCTACGTGCCGCTCTACTCCACCCCTCCCTGGAAGAATGGTGAAGGTGCTGTGGGCGGGATCACTTGTCCGGTTCAATAAAAAAGGAGCTGGCAGAGGTGGAGTTTCAGGCCAAGCAATGGAGTCCAATATGAGACGTTCCTCCTCAGCATCAGCAGAAGTCAGTGGCTTGAAGGTGCAGAAGGCATCAGGCACGTGTGGAGCAGTGGGAGGGGCAGTGGGAGGAGCAGTGGGAGGGGCAGTGGGAGGAGCAGCGGTCACTTTCTTGAGGATGGCAGGTGTTTTTTCATAATTTAGCTGGCAAGGGGTTTAGAAAGAAAGATGGTGACAAAGACACATTAAATTAATTTACTGAATAAAATTATAATTTTATATTTAATTATCAAAACTTGAATAGTTAAATGTAAGCTAGTGGAAGTCACTGAAATGTTTCTAAACTATGGATAAAGACAATGGTCTTTTATGTTTCCTGATCAAACTGCATCATTGACCTGTTGACTGACATCACTTTAAGCAGCATGACCCCTTCTCTTTTCCTCATCTTAAATTCCATTTACATTGTATGAGCAAATGCACTGATACTTAACTGTAAGTCCCTGTGAGGCAACGATTATCAAGATGGTATTCTCTAATGTATGCACATCTTTTTATCAAACATGCGGTTCTTTAAAATCGACCATGATGTGCCATTAACTGTAGACCAGGTTTGTTTATTAATTAATTGGTCGTGTTTAAGTTTCGACCAATTTTACTTTATATTTACTTTCTCTGGGTAGTATTATGAGGAAAACGTTGTTGGGGATTTTCAGGAGCGAATATCTGACCAACAGTTATGTTGGGTTTTATGACGTAAAATTTGATTGTCAAAATAAATTAATAATTAAGTTTATTTAATTATTAATCTAAATCAATAATTGTTATTAAACTGCGTTTAATAAACCTCGGGGCACCACCCTGTAAACAGGGAACAACCAAAATATTACCAATAGTCTCAAATTATTTAATTAAATACCAATATCATTAATAATTAATAATCTGTATTTAATTGAAGGTGTGAAATCCGAACACAAAGCCCTTTCACCCAGCCTAAGTCACAAAGCAAATTCACAGTGATCACAAACAACGACTTTTTAAGATATAATAGAATTTATTTAACAAAGCAACATCAAGTAAATCAATAAAACCCAATCAAACAAATAACCATCATAAGCCAAACTACAATTAACAAACAAAACAAACAAGCGTGGCACGTGTGTGAGAGTGAGAGAGAGAGAGAGAGGGGGGGGGACAGACAGACAGAGACAGACAAAATGGCAGTGACCACGCGTGGTCACGTGATGGCGGACACAGAACGTGATCTACGTTTTAGCAGCGTCTGGAAAGCCACAGATCTCTATGTGTGTGCGTCTACCGAAAGGTGTGTGTGTAAAGGCGAGAGAGCGAGAGAAAACAACGCACCTCGACAGCTCAATCTCGGACTGGAGCTCACCACAACTCAGAGCATAGTGTACTTCACGTACCAGAAGCCAGTGGCCGGATTTGTATCAGACGGCGTTCACACTAGTCTTTCTGATAGTGAATCTATTACCCGGTTATGACGTGGGAGCTCACAGATGAACACATGGGACACAGCGGCACAAATAAGGAGAACAAGAGATTTTACTCTGGTAAAATCTAAGACACAGTGGTCAAACACCAAGCAAATATTATCACCGTTTCATAATAATAACTCAGTTATTAAACACACTCTCTATATCTAACTGCCCAGACCTAGCTAAGCCTCACTTGGAACCGCTTTGTCCACGGTTGATGAGAAGAAAAGAGATTCTGGAAAGGCCTTTCTGCAGTTGTTTGGTGATGGCGATGCGTGTCCAAAGGGGTTGAGCAGGGCCGTCGTGTCCTCCGTCGAGTGAGGTGATCTCCGTGGGTGTCCTTTCTTTGAAGGACGGAAAGAGACGTAATCCTTACAATCTCTCTCAATACCGTTTCAATACGGGAGAAATAGAACGCTATTCTTTGGAGATGCGTTCAAGTGGATGATCTAAGCTCGGAATTTCGGACGTCGGTTTGCTTCAAGGCCTTTGGATCAGCTGCGCGCCAAAACTTTTAAACAAAGAGAAGCGTGCTGGAAACAGGAACAGAGTTGGGTATCCTCAGACGTCGCCAGACGACGTTTGAAAGAGAGTGAACAATGGGGCATGGCCGGTTTTATACCTCCCAGACTTCACACCTATGTGTTAGGTGTGGCAAGGCATTCTGGGAGTACCTGCAAGGCATGCTGAGATAAAGAGTCTTTTGTCGTAGTTCTCCAAACATACACAGCCTGAACTTTGCCATCCTGGCTGGACCCAACAACGTCCATAATTGTTTATTTTTATGCAGATGATACCCAACTGTATGTATGATGGAAGCTTGAGGAGCCCAATCTGCAATGTAAACTAGAAGGATGCCTTGAGGACATTAGATATTATATTATAGATATTGCAAATACATGAAGGCATACATACTTAATGGACAATATGTGGTGTCTTGCACATTTGAAAGATGCAATCCTGAGTGTATTAGTAGTTTGCAGGTAAAATCAAGTTGATACACATCTCAACACACAAATCAGGCCCTTTCACACTGCTCCTCACAACTACTTGGCTAACAAACCATGAAAGTTTATTTAATTTAATATCCGACCTTTAAAATAGTAGTTTCGGATTTTTGATCTATGTGGACACTCAATATCCCACCACCCTCCCCCTGGGCAAACCGCTGTTTGTTTGAACAAGTAGATAGGAACACAGACATGAATTGGTCCTGTCATATCGAGTATGAAGCCATCAATATCCTTTAATTAGAGGATTTAGAAAATCACTGAGCAAAATGTTGTAAGCAATATAACCATCAGTTACAATTGTTAATGTTATGTAAGAGTAGATTGAAAGATGCTGTTGAACATAGTCTCCTGTAATCTGACTATCTGACTCAGATTCAAACATTCAAACTCCACCTTTAAAGTGTTACCAACAATCACAGTTCTCACCTGCAGCAGGTTCCTATTTCTCAGTATGAAGAACAACACAGTCAGCAGGAGCACGATGACACCGCCCTTCAGAAGCTTCATGTTGACTTTGTTACTTATTAATCCTTTTTTCAACATGGTTAGTCCTCCTCTGGTACTGGAAGGAAAAACATGAGTATGTATATATATATATATATATATATATATATATATATGTATATATATATGTGTATATATGTATATATATGTGTATATATATATATATATATATACAGGAACGTCATTTAAAGTAGTGCAATGCCTGTTCAGAATGTGCTTGTTGGTAATGTGCTTGTTCAACATGTGGCTAGATACAATATGTAGTGTTGTGCTCAGCAAAAACAAACTTCACATCTTTAGTCACTGGAAAATACACCTGCCATGATATAGTGTATGTTCTAGCATTAGTAGAGGGTATGTGTCATGACAGCACAGATAAGTGGAGTTACTAAGATTTAGGTGCAGTGATTCAAAAATATTAGAGTTGGACTGCATTGAAAATATGACATTATGGAGGATGATCTTATATACATAGGCTAACATAAGGTCCACGATTCTGTTTAGAAAAGAAGACAGCTGTAAGGAAAACATTAAATAACAGCTAAGCTGTACTGTACAGTGTCAAATTAGCAAACAAAGTTACACAACATTGGCCGAGTGATTTCATCCCTCTTATGTTAACGATGGTTAACTAACATTAGTGGAATTTTAAAAGCTTGGCAGACTAACGTTAAATATTCAAAGTGAAAATGAAATACTTTTTACAGTCAAAGGGAAAGTCAGAGACTTTTTACTAAAGATGGCGTCTATTTAGCAAAATGAAATTGTAACGTTAAACTTACGTTATAAGTTGATGTATCGTCGATTGTGTTGTGTCCTGTCCAGTCAGCTCAGTGACGCAAAAAGAAAAAACTGGCCGAATGTCTCGGTGAGCAAATGTTTTATCCAAATCTTTTACTGAACTGACTGTATTGACTAGGTACACTGAAAACATTTACTTTGCCCTCCATATCCTCTCTGCATCAAAGGTGGATATCTTTCTTCACTATCAGGGAGAACAACTTTTTTAGAGCATTTCCTGAGGGGAACACCAAACTTGTCATAAAAAGTACTGTTTGTTGTGATATTCTGCATCCTTAGGAATACCATAATTAACAGAATTTTTCCAGTTAATGTTGAAAAGCATTAACTCAACCTTTTAAGTGAAAACAGATCTCAGAGAGCTCCCAAGGACTTGGAAAACTGATAACAACAGAATGTTGATTAACAAGCTTTCCTACTTTCAGTCAAAGACCAAACCAAGTTAAATATGCTTTGAAAGCTTTCCACATCCCGAACTTTGGACAACCTCTATCAATCCTCAAAAAGACAACCAGATACGCTTTGGTCCAGCAGACTGACTGTCTCTGTCTTTCTCAGTCAGGAGTTCGAGTTCACTTAAACCTGTTGATGTCTTCCGGACTTCCCGGAAAACAGAATAGTTAAACCATTATCTGTCTATATGATAAATGTATATGTTCGAGTGTCTAAGATTGGAAACCATGCCTGTTGTTTGTCTAACTGTTCAAAGGAGAACAAAATTGAACGTTTCCCCTCCATCTGTCATAAAGCCATAAAACTAGACTGACCTTTCATCAGGTCAAGATGACCATCTGGGAGTTATTAAGAGTACTACAGTCACTGTCCAGGACTTTGAAAAACTCCAATGTTGAAATCTGTATTAACGAAACGCAGATACATCTTTTCATATAGATATTCGAAAATGTCATTTAAAAGCAATTAAAATGATTCTTTTTTTTTTTGGTCGAAATCCGATGTGTAATAAAGGAATTATGCATGATTCAATTTTTAATAGGAATTGGACGTGGAACAACATTGCCATCAAGTGGACAAAAACCATTGTGGAATTGTGTAAGCTGTGTAATGCATAATTATAGATTGTGTTACAGAAGACGTTATTTAAAGACACTCAGTCTTCACATGTGATTAATCTGCGTTGTTAAAGGTTTTCTTATATAAATATTATTTTTACAAACTTCAGGAATAAATGTATCGACCGATGATAACCACTCCTTTAAACCTGATATATTAACCTAAAATATATGATGTAACCTACATTGATGTGAATTTGAAAACAACTGATCCGAGTCCAAATTAAATCCCAGATTCTTTAATCCAGTTTATTCTTTATTCAGTTGCCGTCTAAAATACTTCAAACAATATTGCGTTGTATCCCATTACTAAACAAATAATTTCACCATACGAGTCAAGTTATATATATAGTGTTCAGTATTACCTTTCCCTGCCATAACAATATATTATTTTTATTTTGTTTTATATTTGTTTTGTTTTGTTTCATTATTATCATTTATTAAAATTAACATAAAATTCAGTACTGTGTTCCGTGTCTCTCTTGATAAGAAACTGCTCTAGAATTCACACTTATGATATGAGATTGATTTAATTAATAACTAATTAATTATTCATAATTAATATAGTTATTCCTGGAAAAGCCAGGTGGTGCCCTATCAACGAGGAACGTATTAGACTTATGTTTAATACACTTATTAGACTTGTACATATTTCTGAAGCATCCTATGTGAGGCTAGGAAATATTGTCTAATCAATTAAAATACGCAACATGTTTATCACGAAAGGCCGAACAAAGTGGTAAATGTATAAAGAGGAAATGCTGATTTATACTTTTAAACTATACTGAATAATTAATGTCTACTTATCAGCTGGTCGTCTGTTTCAGAAAACTTAACAATGTCCAATAAGATGGAAAACAAATAATGGGAGGGGAAATGTAATTATTGTAATATGCAAATTAAGTTTTTTGGAGCATTTTTCCTCCACTTTATTCTGTCGGACTGAATATAGTTGTAGCAATAGTGAACTGTAATCTCTGCAGACAGAAGAACAAACTGTGGTCTGTGACTCTGACCAGTCTCATTTCAACAGTAGTTTGTGTGGCTTAATGTTTTTAAGAGTATTTTTAACACGTTCTGAATCTGCAGAGGGTCAGCTTTCTAAAGAGACCTTAGCGGGGCTTGTAGTCCAAACGGTATAAGAACAGCGGTGACTTCCTCGGAGAAAGTCTGCAGAAAGTTGGCTATCATCACCAATGTTGCCAGTTCTCGTGAGAGAAACAAGCAACCAGCTCTATGAAAACAAGACTAAAAAAGTGGCTCAAATGAATCAGACAAAACCCACCAGGTGACTTAACGCAGGGGTTCCCAAACTTTTCAGCCTGCAACCCCTAATATAACGGTGCACCTGCCCCAAGACTTTCCTCAGATGAGATTAATTTGGAGAGAACAAAAGAAGTAAGTAGTAAAAGGCAAGTGGAGGCAATTCAAATAATAATAAAGTGCACTCTTACAGAAAAATTCATCACAATGAGTTTTAGAAAACAAAAAAAAAAGATTAATTCTATAATCCATTTAGACAAACTATCATAACAGGAAGCATTAAGAAGTGAGGTGGAAGCAACACAAAGGCATTTAGATTCAGATGAAGATGTACAAGAATGTTGCCTCTGGAGAATATTTATCAGGGAAAGAGCAGCAGAATGTGCTCAAACGACAGGCTGGACATCAAATCAACATCCCAGTTAAGATAAAAGAGCCTTCAACTAGATAGTAAATTAGATCAGGGATGCAGATTTTTACGACTATCTAAGGATGCAAGTGAGCAGTCAACACCTGTCACACAAGCAGCGAGCATGCTGATCGTGATGTGTCGGTCGCGAACGAGCAGGTTCAAAGAGCCAGCTCTTTCAAGTAAACGATGGGAACCGGCCGCGAGCCATTTATTGTTTTTGTTTTTTTATCAATTAATACAAGGCAGAATGCAGAAAGTGTTGAATTAAGCTGTCATATCGATCAGGGTCCACAAATAGAACTGTGCATTCAGCAGTTCAGTTGGAAGAAAAAAGGCAGGACAGCGTGCCTGCTACTGTCATTAGGGGTTTCAGAGAGGATCTGTTAATGGTACACCATTGCCAACAGAAATTTATTGATATCATGTATTTTTTTACTTTTGAAAACTTCAATATAAGATGTATTGAATAACTTTAGTGGTATACAGTCTGTATACACATACAAATCATAATTCAGAACAGCACTAAATTTGGCTGAACTATAAATAGTATAAGTGGTGAAATGCCGAAAGAGCCGGCTCTTCTTCCTGAGGGGAGTCAAATGACCTGGCTCACTAAAAAGACCTGCATTTCCCATCACTACAAGTTGAAGTTGCGGGACTTTTTCGGGTTGCCTTGTGCAGGAAGGGAGCCCCTTAAAACTTCCTGTGTTCAACAATGAGGAAAGCAGTTGCTGTGTCAAGCACATAGTCCAGTCCAGTCATTTTCAGCTAAAATAGGGTTAAACATTGAGCAGATTGCGACAGCTCAACTGATTTTAGTATACTGAGAATATCCTGAGTAAGGGATAAAAAGCCCAGAAGAATCCCAACAGGGGAGAGCTTTGAAAAAGACCTAAATATACCCTGTTCTTATGTCTATTCGTTCTTTTTCTCACAGGAATAGGGGGAAAAATTAACCCTCAGATATCACTATGAAAATGACTGAGTTGATTACTTACAAATTAAAAATGTATTACAAGTTTAACATACTGTATGTAGTGCATACATAGCACAATGGATCTGAACAGTAAAGCCAGGTGAAAATGTCTTGTTGACACATAACAGTAAAATAATTCATGTTTGAATGGAACGCATGTAGGCTACCCATGGGTTATAATCATTACAGGCAGGAACCAGCCTTCATTCATTATTATTGCAGAGACTGTGGGACTGTTTCTGCAGGATACAGTGCACAATGCACCACGAGAGAATCTTATCTTCATTCTCTTCAAACCACAAGTAATGAACACAATTATTGTTTCTTGTTATTTCCAAATGTGACCTTTATTGTCATCATGATTTAGCCTATGTTTTGGTTTAGGTGATATTACTGTCGCTTCTATCTCAGCAATCTAACATGGTGACACTTTGAATCCTACTTTAACATTCATGTGGACAGACAGCTCCAGTGTGTTGCTGGATGTAGGTTGTACTCTAGATGAAAGAGGTAAAGTCTGTCTGTGACTCCAAGACGCACAATGTTCACATCCGTTGTGGTATTCAGTTAGCACAAATGTCATTCTCACACACACACTTTTTTTATACTATACCTCCGACCTAAGTAAATGCTGTACACATATGCAAATACACCTGGAGGAGAGTTTTTGGTGATTTTGTGGATGACCTTTTTGAATTTCCTTGTACAAATACATAATGACAATAAAGACAGTCTATTCTACCTAGAAGAGTAACTCCCATATGTGGGAGACAGATTTAAAATGTTATATCCACAAAAATGACCAAGATAGATGAATACATGAAAATACACACTAACGTGTGTCGGACGGGCTGAGAGCTTCTTAAGTGATGCATTTAAAACTCACAATAAAGTAAATTATAAACTATATCAATAATCTCACTTCCTGATTCACAATCACTCGACAACAACACTTAGCTGATTTCTCTAAAGAAAAGAGTGTATTCAGGCCAGCTATGAAAAATCAACACAAAAACCCACTGAAAAACATTTACATTAACAAAATTATTATTTCAAGCAGGATTTTAGAAAACTAGTTTTCAAAATGTAAGTCCTTAAGAGTACACATGATTATATTTCACTTGTCTTTTAGGTTCAACATGACATTTACATTTAGTTCCTAGAAAACATAAAAGGGCCAATTTCTCAATTTATTTATTGTAATAAAAACATTTATGACACGACTGAGAAGAATGTCCACCTACCTCTCAGCCTAAATATCGACTTTGATTCAACAGGAATTTCAGTTCAGAGAAGGGGACAGAAGACTCCACAACCGCTCCGTGTGTTTGATCACTCGTGTTTTGATAAGTGCGACTTCTAAGGAAGATGCTACATCTACCTGGTATCCACAACCTGCGTGAAACCTTACCCAGAGTCCACACCCACTTTCAAATATAATAGAAAATCGTAGAAGTCATATCATTGTGAATGATTAGTGTTGAAAGATCAGAGAGAGTGATGCATTTGTTGAATACGTTTTTTTTTATTTGCTTTGTAACCATTTCATCCTTTTGTCGTTTTCATATTTAGATTTTATTACCATTTAATCCATTACTCATTTAACCTTTATATTATATAATCATAACTGCTTTTGAGTTCTTTTATGTAACATATGACTCAATATTTAGGTTTTAATTTTACTAAAATACGAAATGAAGAAATTAGGTAAGTCTCTAAGGAGCCATGGTGTGTGCGTGTAACCAACAGAAAATCCAACACAGGTAAGTTTAAATAATAATTGTATTTAGAAAAAAACTTAAACTTGGAGTATCCTCGACACAAGGGAGGCCTTTAGTTCAAAAAATAAAAAATCAATTGTCCTCTTTCCACTCTGGAAAGACGGGTTTTAGGTCCGTTCCACAAAAAAAGGGAAAAAAAGAAAAGTCAATGTCTTTCAGGGAATCCTGAGTTTGTTTCCTTTCCTACCACACTCGTAGGGGGGAGGTGAGGCGATCTTGCGGGTAGCTCGCCAGCTTCATCATAGGATCCATCATAACTAAAAAAAACCTGACCTATAAAACAAAAGCAATGAACAGTAACTCAATTCATTACAAGTACAAATCCTAATCTAATTGAAAAAAAAAATACATTTTAACTTAACACAACACAGATATGTTCTAAATTAAAGCTTTATCAAATTGAATTGAATAAAACATTATCTTAACACAAGAAGAAAACGGGAATATATTTGTGGTTAAACTCTTTATCTTAAATGTTAAATAAATACAACATAAATACATTTCACGTTTCCGCATCATCCACCGCGGTACACGGCCACGGCTTAAATGAGCTGTTTCTTATATGAGGTTCTGTATGGAAATAAACAAACGATGCGAAAACA
The DNA here is from genome assembly GCF_947650265.1 of Symphodus melops. Taxonomy (NCBI): domain Eukaryota; kingdom Metazoa; phylum Chordata; class Actinopteri; order Labriformes; family Labridae; genus Symphodus; species Symphodus melops. The sequence continues at coordinate 18,253,225 of NC_136712.1, forward strand.
AAAACTAAATATACACTCACCGCTGAGCGCTAAAAACTAAACCGCTTTCCCGTCTTGGGCAACAAACAATTCTTCAAACTTCTCTGCTCTGTTGTTTCTCCAGGCGACTGTTTGGGACGGGAGGGAGTGACCTCGTGAACCGGATCTTTTTGATAAGTTGGTTGAGCTCTGATTGGTTGATCGTTTACGGTGAAGTTAGGTGAAGTTACTAAATGTTTAAGGAAGAAAAAAATGGGAAAGTTTACATACAGTCAAAACAAAATAAAAAAAACAGTGTTTATATTTATGGAGGTTCACGGAGGTCACTCCCCTCTTGCACAGAAAAAAACAAGAGGCTAAAACATATTAAAATTAATTAACCTGGGTTACATTTACATAAACCATGATTTATGCATATCTATTTTGAATCCTTTACCTATGGTGATATAAAATGGATAAGCCTGGTACACCTGCTATAGCTCAAAATAAATCTTATAGCTCTGCTGCCAGCAAGGTGCCTTCAGAGCTGTGAGGTCTGGTAAAGTGCATCATGTCTTGAACCAAAAAACACAACAAACCTGTTTGTGAGGTTGGGTGTATGACCATTTCTGCAAATCTTAATGTTGATGCAGTTATGCATTTACGTTTGGTTATAAAAAGGCATTGAAATGCTGATCAGCAAGCTTTTTGTTTTTTTTTAAAGATTATATAAATATTCATCGGCTTCTCAAATGTTTTCATTGTGGTGTATGTCTTCAAATCAATTCAAAAACCTTTATTTGTCCCCGGGGGTCCATTCAAGGGCACAGCAGTAAATGAACGACAGTGCAGCTATACTAATACTTTAACCAAAGATAAAGAGTCAACAAAAGACTAAAGTTTCATCAAAGAATAAAGTGTCACAAAAGAAAAAGTGTCAAGATGTTAGTACAAAGTTAAAATACAAAAATTACACAGTCAGATACAGAGGACAGCGATCGGACTAAAGATGTAAACAGAACTATAGTGTAGCAAATGAGAAATATATATATATATATATATATGCAACTAAATGCAAGTAGGCAGATACTAAATAATAAAGTGATAGTGGTGCTTGGCACATTATAGTACAGGACTAAATATACATGCGAGAGTTATTTAAACACAGATGAATACTGAAATAATAAAGTGGCTGTCGTGCTATGATGGATACGATATGAGACCTGATATCAAACAGAATACAGAGGAGTAGTGTCTATCTTGGCTGTTTAGGTGTTGTAGGGCTACAGTGATCCTGTCGCAGCCACAGAGGGCTCGCTGGTGGGGTCAATTGTGAACAAAGTATGGAAATATTTCCAGCCGCTGAATGTAATCGTGTATTTCCGTCTTCCAAGCGAGGCAGGGATCATTTTTACCTCTCACAGCCAGTGTCGGGCTTGTTACCAAAAAAAAGGAATAAATTACTCATTCCTCTTTTTGAAAGTAAAATCATTACTTTAGCAACATTGCATGCAGGTGTGCTTTCAACAGCAGGAGATGGGGGGGGCAACCCAATAAAGAGCACATGTCTGAGATTCAAAAAAAAAAAAAAATCAGATCACATAATTTACATAAACAAAACTACATTTCTGTTGCGCAGTGTGCCCCGTCACCGCAAAGTGTATTGTGAATGGTATTTAGCCTGGTTATTGGTATTTGGATTAAATTGAGTGTATATAAACGACCAGACGAAATATATGATTCGGATCTGTTTGATAGACAGTAGGCTCATACTATTTTATATTATAATAATAATATAATTTTGTTAAGGGAGATATTTATCAGGTGTGGCAGTGATTGTGAACATGTAGGTATTGGCTCCCTTTCAGACCTAAACCACACAGCAGGTATTTTTGTCTGAGTCAACCAGCTGTTATCGCCGAGGGCTGTAGTTAGGATGCAGGTAAACACTGCATGGTGCACACTAGTGCTGCAGCATTTGAAAAACTCATCGCTTGAAACCATCTTGGACCATCGTTTTCTTTTTTTTTTTTTTTTTAAAGAGAGAGAGACAGGCAGAGAAAGAGACATCAGAGCAAAGGGGACGAGAGGTGACTGGATATGTTGTAAAGAGTTTGCTTCAGCACAGTCGGCAGGAGAGGAAGTGACGACCCCTTGTTGTTTACGAAGGAGGTGTGGTGGTTGGGTCCGCAGGAAAAGCAAAGCTGCACTATAATCTGAGCTCATATACAAGGTTCACTCAACACACACAGGTAAGAAAGAAAAACTGCATATGGATGCTTTACCCTTCTGTTTTGTTGAAGTGTTGAATGCAGGCTGAAAGGTTGAGCTATTCGTACATCTGTCATCTCAGTGGTGCTTTAGAGGATTTACCTTTGGAAAGTGTGTTAGAAGACAGACTGTACAGCGTTCTTAGTGGTGTTAAAGATGTTCTACCTCGACAAAATGTGTTAAAAGATGCACGTTATGGTGTTTTAATTTGTGTATGCCTTTTTGTAGAGTTAGAAAATATCTGTTACAGTTCGAGTTTAAAACAAACATGTTGCTGTTGAACCCTGAGCGGGTGAAAATGCGGAGTCTCCTCTGGTATTGCTGGCTCTTCTCTGCAGCTCTGTTGATCAACACGGCCCAGGCCATGGTAGATATTACTCTAATTTCTACTCTGCATCTACAATGTCTTTTCCCTCGAATCCTTTAATATGCTGCACAAAAAAACCCTCCAAACATCCTGTGTATGTTTTAAAAGTTATCTATTTGCAGTAAGAATCTAATTCTAAAGCTGTTTCTTTTGCTTCCCTATAGAATGGACACATTTCCCATCAAGGTACGGCACTGAATCTGTGAGTTACGGAGAGCGGAAGGAGGCGTTTTCAGGTTCAAATTTTGCCGTCTTCTTTGTTTTTGTTGGTTCTACAGGGACACATTTTGGAACAGACTGCACGCAGATCAAGACTCTCTCACCCCAGGCACCCAGTGGTGTTTACTTAATCCAACCCAACAGAGGCAAGACGCCATTTAAGGTATCATCTGAAGAACACAAACATGCAATGCAATTATTTGCATGAGAAATACTTAAACTTAACTTAAACTGTTCCTCCTTTCTACTCCATTCTGGAAGAGTTTACTGAACTCTAATCCTACCACATGTGGTATGTGATTTTGCTTGCTCTTTCTCCAATAATCCAACATGACCCGACTCAGTTACTTTTCTTCCAGTTGCTTCTGTTTATTGTCTTTTGTTTTGATGTATATTTACAAATGTATTGGGCAGTGGTGTAGTGCAGGGTACAGGTACTGACCCAGCAGCAGCCAGATAATGAAAATAACCATATAGAAATATTCAGTACTCTCATATACGGGCACCAGTATCCACTTCAGTCTCTTTGGTCACCAGCTAAGAAGTACTCACAGCAGCTTTAAACAAGAACAGGACGTAAATGAATTCAATCATTCATCAAATCATGCTGTACAGAGTATATCTTTAGTGTGTTAAATCCTGACATGCTCCGGACTTGGTGCTCAGGTTTACTGTGAGATGCGGTCTGACGGAGGCTGGATGGTGTTTCAGAGACGCAGTGCGGGAAAGCTTTCCTTCCACAAGAAATGGGCTGCATATAGTAAGGGTTTTGGAAACCTGACAAGTAAGTACTTATTTACTGCGGTGTGTGTCGTAATTTGTTATAATGACAGACTTTAAAACAGGTTGTTGAGGGGACTGACGCTTAGTCTTAATTTATAGTTGTGTAGTTACAAATCAGAGGAGGTCGGCCTCCACGTCACTGGGTACCGACTGGTGACGTACTGTATATATGACCAAGCCAATGTTCTGGTTATCTGCATGTGTGCAAGCAAGCATCTGAATTTTTACACAGATGTGACCTGTGGTTTTTCTTCGTAAATTAATGAGTTCTTGCTCTTCTCTAAGATCTCAGGGTGAAAAATAACAAAGCTGAAACAACCAAGCTCCAAAACTAAACTTGATCACCCTTTGTAGACAATATGCACATTTCTATTACACGTAATGTGCATCAAGCTTTTGTGCTTATCCCTGAAAGCCATTGCAACACTTTATGTTACTGGTCATGATCTTTGCCTTGCTATAGTTGATAACTGACATGCTTTATGGCTCTGTCCCTAAAAACTTTGCATCTTGCCGATGTACTCTGCTGATTCCACCAGATGACCACTGGCTCGGCCTGAAGAAGGTTTCCCATCTGACCAGGACGAAAAACAAGAAGTGGATCCTGAGAGTTGACCTGTGGGACCACCAGAATGGAAGTGCTTACGCTAAATACCAAAACTTTCACTTAGGCAACGAGAGGGAACATTTCAAATTGCATGTGGGGAGATACAGTGGTACGGCAGGTATTATTTTTCAATTTCTTTTGCTTTATTGATCTATCTCTTATGTATTACAATTTTATTCATGCAGGTTAAACGAGTTTGGAGTTACTGGTGTCAAAAGCGTTGGTTATTCCCCTCATCTGCTCGATAGAAGGAAATGATAAATAGCATCATTTAGCCAAGGGGTTGGAAATATAACAGAGGCTAGACAGTCTTTTTGAAGGGTTTGATTTTTTTGTCTCCAGGTGATGCCCTCCGTGACCAGAACAACTACGGCTTTAGCACCATCGACAGTGACAACGACGGTTGTTCTCCGTGCATCTTTGGTGACATCGCTCAGATGGAGTGTACATTCAGAGCCGGTGGTGGTTGGTGGTACAGCCGCTGTGGCTCTGCCTGCCTGAATGGTGACTGGCATCGTGCCGGTAACCACATCGGTTGGGCTTCAGGCCTCCACTGGAAAACCTGGAGAAGCCATGCTACTTATTCCATGAAGGCCACCAGAATGATGATGAAGTCCCTGTGAGAGGGCCAACACATTTTTTTCTCATGCTGGTGTTAGATTCTAGCACATACCCTATAAATGCTTTTGGAGATTTAATATTCTTCACAATGTTTGTGTCTGCAATGTCATAACTGAGTCCTTTACTCCTTTCACAAATCATTAAAAATGATGCATTAAATCAAAGTCCTTGCATTATCACAAACATAGTTGCTTAATTTAAAGTTTCACCAAATGTTAAAATGGAAATAATGTTAATGCATATTCCCTGAATGGCTATGTTTCCCCAACTTGAGCTTTCAACTGCTTCAATTTCCTTTTAAATAAATACATACTAATAGTGATTAGCAATTCATTTCTTTATTAATGATTTTTAAACTGTAAAAGTGCATTTAGGTCTCCGCATTTTACATGGAAAAAAAATGGGGGGGGGGGTGTTGACATAATGATTGATATATCTGTTGACAAATGGTGGTCCTGTAGGAGTCTGTATCAGATACCAGCGCTACAGAGAAACAGTGAGAAGACACAAAGCTAAATGTAGTACATATCTAAACATGCCTGTTGGCTTCAGTCAATAACAAGAAAACGTTGCTCAGTGTCTAATGTGAAATGTATGGTTTCTCTTACATGCATGTTCAGTTGCATTGCTCAAATGGAATGAACATGAACAAGAAAACCACTAGAAAACCTGTCAACCCCTGGGCCTAGTGGTGATTCCAGAGTCTCTTGGGTCCCTAAGCAACCAGCATTCATCACCATCATGTCTGCCAGTGTCCCCACACTTACTCTTCTTCCTGGTTTCTCAGTGTCCTTTTTATCTCCTATAAATGGATCATATCTCTAAATTTCTCAAACTTTGGTTGTCAAGAGTAAGTGCTGTCAGATAGGGCCCCTTAGATAGATTTCCTAGAGTCATCACAAAATGTGCATATTTTGGTCCCCTGCGTTGGTTTATAGTTTGTCAGCCCTCAGGTGCCCCTTTCTGGTCTGGGGCCCCACGCAGTTGCCTGCCTTGCCTGTTGCCTTTTCCATGAAGACAAACAGAATGATGATTTGTGTGACAGGGCCCTGGCATGCTAGCTGTAACCCTTCGTCTTACAGTCCCCTAATTACCAGGTATTTAACTTCTTGAATTATTAATGAGTACAGTCACGGACAATAACCAAAAAATCTATCCATTTTCCGCCGCTTATCCAGGGCCCGGTCGCGGGGCAGCAGTCTAAGCAGAGATGCCCAAACTTCCCTCGCCCCAGACACCTCCTCCAGCTGCTCCGGTGGGACCCCGAGGCGTTCCCAAGCCAGCCGAGAGACATAGTCTCTCCAGCGTGTCCTGGGTCGACCCCAAGGCCTCCTCCTGGAGGGACATGCCCGGGACGCCTCCCCAGGGGGCATCCAGAACAGATGCCTGAGCAACCTCAGCTGACTCCTCTCCATGTGAACGAGTAGTGGTTCTACTCCGAGCTCCTCTCTGGTGACTGAGCTTCTTGTGGGGAACCCATTTCGGCCGCTTGTTCCCGGGATCTCGTTCTTTCGGTAATGACCCAAAGCTCATGACGACAGGTGAGGGTAGGAACGAAGATCGACCGTTAAATCGAGAGCTTCGCCTTTTGGCTGAGCTCCGTCTTCACCATGACGGATCAATACAGTGGCCGCAAGACTGCGGACGCCGCACCGATTCGTGTGTCGATCTCACACTCGATCTCCCCCCCCACTCGTGAACAAGACCCCGAGATATTTAAACTCCTCCACCTGGGGCAAAGACTATCCACCGACCTGGAGAGGGCAAGCCACCTTTTTCCAGTTGAGAACCATCGCCTCAGATTTAGAGGTGCTGATCCCTCTCCCAGCTGCCTCACACTTGGTAGTGAACCGCCCCAGGGCGCACTGAAGGTCCGGGTTTGATGGAGCCAACAAGACCACATCATCCGCAAAAAGCAGAGACGAGATCCTGTGGTCCCCAAACCGGACCCTGGCTGTGCCAAGAAATTCTGTCCATAAAAGTAATAAACAGAACTGGTGACAAAGGGCAGCCCTGCCGGAGGCCAACGCGCACAACGCGCGGAACAGGTCCGACTTACTGCTGGCAATGCGAACCAGACTCCTGCGTCGTACAAGGACCAGACCGCCCCTAACAAAGGGCCCCGAGTCCCATACTCACGGAGCACCCCCCACAGGACGCCACGAGGGACACGGTCGAATGCCATCTCCAGATCCACAAAGCACATGTGGACTGGTTGGGCAAACTCCCATGAACCCTCAAGCACCCGCTGGAGAGTGTAGAGCTGGTCCAGTGGTCCGCAGCCAGGACTAAAACCGCAATGTTCCTCTTGGATCCCAGGTTCGACTAACGGCCGGATCTTCCTCTCCAGTACCTTGGAACAGACTTTCCCAGGGAGGCTGAGGAGTGTGATTCCCCGGTAGTTGGAACACACCACCACTCCGGTCTGCTAGTCCAGAGGCACTGTCCCCGACCTCCACGCGATGTTACAGAGACGTGTCAACCATGACAACCCCTGCACATCCAGAGACTTAAGATACTCAGGGCGAATCTCATCCACCCCGGGTGCCGTGCCACCAAGGAGCTTGCCAACCACCTCGGTGACTTCGGCTTAAGTGATAGACGAGTCTACCTCTGAGAACTCGGCCTCTGCTTCCTCAGTGAAACAACCAAAACAAACAAAGTAATTTATTGTAACATACACTCTAAATTTCAAAGTTACAACATAATCCTTGAGGTCTGGACTAAGGCTTGAGTTGAGGCCTTGGCTGACACACTGCTGTGGCTGAGGAGAATTCAAGGAATTGCACCTTGGAGGCAAACGGGAGCCACGATTCCCACATCGGTATAGAAAAACAGGGAGCATGGGGAATTACGAAGACAACTGACACTAAGAGACTGAACCACTACATCCAATATTTAACAACGAACTGACACAGAGGGAGACTAGTTACACAGGTGCAGACAATCAGGGCAACCAGACAGGAAGGAAAGCATACAGATTTACGAAGTAAATCATGAACACTAAAGGCGCAACACTCAAGAATGTAACAAGATACACTAGAACATGAAATGACAAAACAATACAGGAAGCACTAATAAACAGGGGCAAAATTAGAACTAAAACATTATAAAGATCAATGTTTGGACTTAACATAGTTTCTGCACGGCCTTTGGAGGAATAAATTCCACATTTTGGAGCTGCAAGGTTAACCAATGCACTTCTAAATGCGCTAATGGGGACATGTGTGGGACAATATAATGTTGACCATATTTTTTATAATGGGAGGAAGTGGGTGAATGATGTGAGGAAGGTGGTGGGCCAGAACCATCTCCCAGGCATCCACCAGATGAACATTAAGTCCTCTGAACACAGCCCGGACCACCTTGTTCTGCTGCATTGCATACCAGTCATTAAAGACAAATACATAGCGAAGATATGAGCCTCTGAGGTGTGGAGTCCTGATGAACACCAGCGTGTCTGGAGCCCTGTTCAATAGACGAATCACCGCCCTGCGGATGCTCTGAAGCCTTCTGATGTAGAATCGAATTGGGAAAGGAGTGAGGTGAGCCCAGATGCCAAAAATTACAACTGTGTTGGGGCCACCAACTACATCATCTATTTCATTGGCAATATAATGAAGCTCGCTGACTGGGATATTGTCGGAAATACTAATAGGAGGACCATGGAAGTGGTACGTCACCAAGGTGTTTCTTGCATTGTCCCATATCATGTAAGGTCCTGCTTTCCTTGGTTTATTCCGGTTTATCTCCTTAGCATCTGAAAGTGTGACAGAAAGAACAAGTTAAGCTGTGATATAAACACAATTAAACTGTTACCTGAAATCTCTGTGGATCAGCTACCTTTTAGTGAAGCCTTGAGGTACTCAAACCACTGCCTGACGGTGGAGTCTCCATACAGGTGGACCACCTTTCCTTTCAGACACTGAGTGATGGCAGAGGCGTTGAAGTGGTTGACTTTGGTGCCACCTAGTGATCTCCACATACCCTGGTAGTAATATCCAGAGGGTCCAGACGTCCCACTGCCTTGACTGACTGTGGACTGCTCTGAGAGTTACAGATCAAAATAAGATTTAGTTTAGAAGAAAAATACACATTATGTGCTGTAGTGATCAGCAGCACAGCGTACGTCTCTGGTGCATGTGTTTATTGTGGTTAGGTAAATGTTACCAAATGAATCTTACATGAAAATGTTAATTATTTAAAGGTAAACATTTAAAAGATGTTAAGTAGTTTAGGGTATGTAATGTATAAAACAACAATTAGATAGTAATTATATCTACAAGCTTTTTTACTCCTTGAGTCATATGGAAATATGTTAATCTAAGAAAGGATAGAGTAAGTCTACATTAGGGCCCCTGTGTCCGGAGGGTTCATAAGATTAGGTTAGGTTAATGATAAGATAATAAAAATGTATGGGTGAGTGCTGTCCTAAGTCCCAGAAATAGAACACAGATGTTTATGTTGCTCTGTAAAATTCTTTATAAATATTTACGGTTATAATATACAGTTCTACCATAATCAAGCTTCACATCTCTCCCAGGCTGAACGGGCAAGCCTGGTTGATGCTGTTGCTTATTTGAAATAAACTTTTTTTTGTGCCAGCAAGTCAGTGTCAACAAAGATTCCTTCACCGTCTTCACATCATCGTCTATTGACTGAAAAAATTCATTTGTATGCATTTTTACCAACCCATTTTTATTTTCATGGTCACATTGAGATTTCTTTTATTTAAGTTGAAGTAGAAAAGTTGTGCTTTACCTTTCTTTTCAGGCAGCACAGTAACATTGGCCGGTCCTGAAGCCTGAATGAAGACTTGCATACTGGGGGAAAGAAATCACATCCTATGATAAAGTATCTCTTACACACACAATACAATCTGAAAACCACAGTGAAATGGGATTTAAATGACTCTGCCTCCATATTTAGACTGAAAAGTTACACTTCAGATTTGTGGCGATGAGAGTCAACTTTAATTGTTCAGACTAAGTAACTGATATATTATCTTACACTGTAAACATCTGAAGATTTTATCTTTGCCTCCTGTAGTTACAAACTCAACATTTTCCACCAGGTGATACTTTACTCTTTGTTTACACTCATCACATGTAAAACTAGATGCATCATTTCTATTGCTCCGATCCCTCACCTTCGGAAAAGCTTTGCTTCATTGGCCTTGTGTCTGTTACTCAATCCACCATTTATGTGGTTCATCCTGGCATCACAGCTCAGCGTCTTTGGCTTGTAGCAGAACCACGGGTCACCTGTGCGGAGGTCAGTGTAGTTGCACTGTGGCTGGCTGGTTTGACGAAGGCAAACATTACAGATGGTGCTTTCAGAGATATTGCCTGAGCGAAAGAGGCTCTTGTAGATAGCCCTATCAGGATGTTCTCTGTTTAGCCTATGAAGGACTGTGACAGCCTCGCTTGAGTGGACAAGCGTCACCTGATAGAACAGAGAACAAGAGTTTAAAGGTATTGCATACAAGCCATGCCTGTTATTCATGAACTTAATAAGATGTCATTGTATTTTTGGTGTTAGCTTACTGAAGTTGTTAATTTATTTAAATTAAAAGCTTAAGAGAGATTAATAGAAATTGCCAACTCCCCACTTGCGGGCCCGTAGAACCTGTTTTCTTCAATAACCGACAGGAAATGTTTGGAGGAGAGAGTAAGGGGATGGCATTCAAGGCAAAGGTCAGATTTGAACAACAGACTGCTGAAAAGAGGCCCCAGTCCCATGACCATCGGAGACTCCACTAAGTCAACTGAGGAGTTTTTCTGCTTCCTGGGGATCACCATCGCACAGGACCTCAAGTGCTGAACATCACCTCCCTCATCAAGAAAAGACAACAGAGGATGTACTTCCTGTGGCAGCTGAAGACGTTCAACCTGCCAAAGACCATGATGGTGCACTTCTACACAGCCATCATCGAGTCCATCCTCTCCTCCTCCATCACAGTCTGATACGCTGCAGCCACAATGCAGACTGCAGCTGTTTTCAGGACCCTGAAATGTACAGGTAAGATCGTAGCTGACTCCCCTCACCCTGCACGTGGATGGTTTTAGACTCTCTGGTAACAGGCTACAGTCCATCAAGACCAAAACTTCTTGCCACAAAAAACAGTTTCTTCCCCTCAGCTGTCAGCCTCATGAACAATGTTCCTGCCCTCCCCCACATCAGCCCCACAGTCAGAAGACATCACAGTAAAGTGAAGGCTGAAACTATTTTTATGTGTTACATAAAGTTTTTATGGTATTAAATATATGTAATGGTGTTGGAATTAAAAAGCAATAGCATGTTGCTTGTTAGCAAAAGCAAGCCAAGGGGACTTATATTTTACAAATCAAGTGATCTACAGGATAATAGCATTGCAATAGGTGAGTAATTTTGCTTTACTTGTTTTACAATATAATTTTAGAAGAAAATCTTGAACTCTACCTCAACCTGTGCGCTTCCTTCCCAGAGTAAAGGGAATGCAGCAGAGTAGGAGCCATTAAGGTGATCCACCACTCGTCCAGCTACACCTGCTTCAAGCGTTCTGTTGTGCAACCGGGCAATTAAGAAATCTCCTCCAGATTTCTTGGGGTTACCTTGGAAGTCATATATTTGTATAATGACGTCCAGCTGGTCTCCTACGTGCCGCTCTACTCCACCCCTCCCTGGAAGAATGGTGAAGGTGCTGTGGGCGGGATCACTTGTCCGCTTCAATACAAAAGGAGCTGGAAGACGTGGAGTTTCAGGCCAAGCAATGGAGTCCAATATGAGACGTTCCTCCTCAGCATCAGCAGAAGTCAGTGGTTTGAAGGTGCAGAAGGCATCAGGCACGTGTGGAGCAGTGGGAGGAGCAGAAGGAGGAGCAGTGGGAGGGGCAGTGGGAGGAGCAGAAGGAGCAGTAGAAGAAGGAGCAGAGGAAGGAGCCGAGGAAGGAGAAGTGGGAGTAGAAGAGGAAGGAGCAGTGGGAGGAACAGAGAAAGGAGGAGCAGAGGAAGGAGCAGTGGGAGGAGCAGAGGAAGGAGCAGTGGGAGAAGCAGTGGGAGGAGCATAAGGAGCAGTAGAAGGAGGAGCAGAGGGAGGAACAGAGTAAGGAGGAGCAGAGGAAGGAGCAGTGGGAGAAGCAGTGGTAACTTTCTTCAGGATGGCAGGTGTTTCTTCATGATTTAGCTGGCAAGAGGTTTAGAAAGAGAGATGGTGACAAATTATTTTGTTAAATAAAATGTACAATTATAATTAAATGAAATGAAATTATAACATATAACCCGACACATCTCTATTTGTTTGAAGCCATGGGAACCAGTAGATTGGAACACAGAAATGAATTGGTCCTGTCATAAGACAGAAAGTATTAAAATAGAAATATCCTTAGAGGATTTTCTAAATTAGAGGATTTAGAAAATCATCATGTTTATTTGCCAATAAAAAAGCAATGAATGTTATGTAAGAGTAGATTGAAAGATGCTATTGAACATAGTCTCCTGTAATCTGACTATCTGACTCATATAAAAAACATTCAAAATCTGCTTCTGCTTCATCTCACTCGAAGACTTCATCGAGAACTAGGATTGTAGTTAAAAATGCGCAGCCCGCTAGCCAGCTAGTTGACGCGGTGGCTAAAGATGATATGGCGCAAGTGGTCACCGACAAGATAAGTTTGCTGATGGATGAAAAGTTTGCAGGCTTGCAAACTACTCTGGAAAATTTTCCGGGGTTGATCCAAGACCATTCCACGCGCATTGGAGAGGCTGAGAACCGTATTTCGGCCGCGGAAGATGAGGTGTCCTCGCTTCAGCGGCTTGTGAAGGTGAGGGACGAACGGATTGATGACCTCGAAAACCCAGCAGGAGAGACAACATACAGATGGGTATGTTGTATATGTACAGCTGGGAGAAGGCAATGAGGGCGGACAGCCACTGCAGTTTTTTGAATCCTGGTTACCGAGGGTTCTCGGTCTCCAGGCTAAAGGCGACAAGGTGAAGATCGACAGAGCACACCGGGATGCCGGCGCGCTGACCGACAACCAATCCCGGCCTGTGGTGATAAAGCTCCATAACTTCGGTGATAAACAGAAGATTCTACGGGCGGCGAGAGAAAAAGGGCAGCTACGACAAGACGGCCACGCTTTTTCCATCAAGCCGGATTTTTCACCTAAAGTTAAAGCTGCATGTCGGGAGTTTAATAAAGTCTGTGAGCAGCTCATTCAGAAGGGGATCCGTTTCACTATGCGCTTTCCGGCTAACCTCTGCATCAGACACGATGGCCAGGATCACTCTTTCAAGACACACCAGGACGTGGAGAAATTCATTACTGGACTTGGCTGATGATTCCCCTTTTTTTTTCTTTTCTCCACAACAAGATTTCATTATATGCCTTTACAGTAATCTCGACGTGAGATATGGTATGTAGCCTGCTTTCTTTATTTAAGGAGTTCATACACATTTAAAGTCTTCACTCGTTAATGAGGCAGTGCAATAAGGAGTTTCAATACACGTTTGGTTCAGATACTATTATGGAGGTCGTTCTCTCATCTTTTTTTTTTTTTAACATGCCAAATACTTTCATATTTTGCCTTGGGGGGCGGGGGTATTCAGGGGGATTTTGTATAGTTTCATAAGCTAGTATGCTTTTTGAGAGATTTTTATTTTTCCTCTTCTTTCAGGAGATCAAATCTCCTCAGCTACATGGTCCCATCATTGTTGCTGCACCTTTTATGATGCACAGGGTTGGGGGGCGGGGGGCGATTGTGTGTGGTTCTTGTTTTATGTGCGGCACTCCCGAGCTGAGTTCAACCTAATGTTATATGCATTTATTTTGATGTTATGTGTCCTTTACACCCCATTCTTTGAAAATGTATTTTCCGAGTTACCCGATTACCTGTTTTTGACATACCATAAGTGACTCAAAAATCGTTAGCCTTAACATCAAAGGGATAAATCATGTGGTCAAGAGACAGAAACTACTTTCCTATTTGAGGAAGGAAAACTGCCAGATTGGCTTTCTTCAAGAGACCCATCTTTCAGATCTTGAACACATTAAACTACATCGAAGCTGGGTAGGTCAAGTCTTGCATTTAAGATGGACAAGGAGATTAAGGACAAGGCAGGACGCTATGTTCTGATATTAGGCTACATCTATGGGGAACGTATCGTAATTGGTTGTGTTTATGCACCCACAGTATATGAACCGTTATTCTTATCTGGTTAACTCGCAGATATTTCAGCGTTGTCCGGGTCTCTTGTTGTACTTGGAGGAGATTTTAACTGTGTGCTCGATCCTAGCGTTGATCAGTCCCCTTCTCGGTATAAGATGTCTTAGAAAACGAGTAACTTGTTAGCCTTTTGCAGGGACATGGAATTGTTCGATGCATGGAGGATCCTGAACCCTAAAGGACAAGATTTTACATTCTTCTCTCAATCCCATCAATCATTTTCCAGAATCGACTACTTCTTAGTTTCAAGGGGACTCTTAGAAAGAATTACTAAATGCTCAGTTGGGTCTCAGTTCCTCTCGGATCACTGCCCCATTAACGTCACCTTCTGTCCTCCCTATAACAATCCATCTTGCTGACATTGGCGCCTAAATTCTCATCTCATGAGCAACCCACAGTTTAAAGATTTCATTATTAAAGAATTGGATTTTTTTCTGGCAGTGAATAGGACATCAGATATAAACCCTTCAACGTTATGGGAAACAGCTAAGTGCTACCTGAGGGGTTCTATTATGTCATAAACCTCTGCAGAGAAAAAAAAATGCTATTTAAAAGCCAATTAGAACTTGAGGAAAAGGTAAAATGTTTGGAGGGAAAGTTTAAGTCGAATCCCACAAAATCACTTGGAAAACTTTTAGATGTTGCTCGAGCTGCTTTGGATCAGGTACTCACTAAAAAAGCTGAAACTTAAAAATTTTTTGCCAGACACAGACTGTATGAGTCCGGCAATAAACCATGTCGCCTTCTTGCTCGGCTTGCTAAGGGCAGAGTTGAAACCAACAATATTTCATCGCTTCGAAACAGTGGGGGGGAAAACAAATACACTTCACTCGATATCAATGAAACTATGAGGCTTTATTATCAGAAGTTATATTCTTCTGAATGTCATCCCTCTGCGATGGTGCGGGGGGCCTTCCTGGGTAAACTGGAGCTCCCTTGTCTTAATGATGAACAGAAGCGAGAGATAAACAGGCCCTTAACAGAAGATGAAGTCTCTGAGGCCATTAAGACGCTACAGGGGGGTAAAGCCCCGATGGTTTTTGCCCAGAATTTTATAAAACATTCAGCAAGATTCTAATCAAACCTCTGACTGACATGTATCAACATTCCTTTGATAATCATAAATTACCACAATCTCTTAACCTGGCCAATATATCTTTGATTTTAAAGAAAGGTAAACCTCCAGAGGAATGTGGCTCATACCGTCCTATTAGCCTGATTGGGGTCGATAGCAAGATACTCTCAATAGTTATTGCAAGGCGGCTAGAGGTCCTCTTGCCAAGTCATATAAATCCTGATCAGACTGGGTTTATACAAAATCGTCTGTCATCTTCCAACATCCGAAGGCTTCTGAATGTGATTCATTACACAAATCATCATGGTGGCCCGCGGTGAGAGGCGGCGGGCTGGTGTGGGCTTGCTCATAGCCCAACAGCTCAGCTGGCAGGTGTTGGAGTTCACCCCGGTGAACAAGAGGGTCGTGTCCCTACGCCTTCGGGTAGGGGACAGGTCTCTAACGGTCGTTTCGGCCTACGGCCCGAATGGCAGAGCGGAGTACCCGGCCTTCTTGGAGTCCCTGGGAGGGGTGCTGGACAGTGCTCCAAATAGGGACTCCATTGTTCTACTGGGGGACTTCAATGCTCACGTGGGCAACGACAGTGAGATCTGGAGTGGGGTGATTGGGATGAATGGTCTCCCTGATCTGAACCAGAGTGGTGTTCTGTTATTGGACTTCTGTGCTAGTCCCAGTTTGTCCATAACACACACCATGTTCGAGCACAGGGATATCCATAAGTGCACGTGGCACCAGGACTCCCTAGGCTGGAGGTCGATGATAGACTTTGTGGTCGTGTCATCTGACCTCCGGCCATGTGTCTCGGACACTCGGGTGAAGAGAGGGGCTGAACTGTCAACTGATCACCACCTGGTGGTGAGTTGGATGCGCTGGCAGGGGAGGAAGCCGGTCAGAATCGGCAGGCCCAAACGTGTAGTGAGGGTCTGCTGGGAACGTCTGGCTGAACCCTCTGTTAGTGAGGTCTTCAACTCCCACCTCCGGACGAGCTTTTCACAGATCCCAGGGAAGGCTGGGGACATTGAGTCCCAGTGGACCATGTTCTCCACCTCAATTGTCAAAGCAGCTGCTCTGAGCTGTGGTCGCAGGGTCTCTGGTGCCTGTCGTGGCGGCAATCCCTGAACCCGGTGGTGGACACCAGAAGTAAGGGAGGCCATCAAGCTGAAGAAGGAGTCCTATCGGGCGTTGCTAGCGCATAGGACTCCTGAGGCAGCTGACGGTTACCGGCAGGCCAGGCGTTCTGCAGCCCGGGCGGTCGTGGAGGCAAAAACTGGGGCCTGGGAGGAGTTCGGGGAGGCCATGGAGGAGGACTTTCGGTCGGCCTCGAGGAAATTCTGGCATTCTGTCATCTCAGGAGGGGGAAGCAGTGCTTCACCAACATTGTTTACAGTGGAGGTGGGGAGCTGCTGACCTCAACTGGGGATGTAGTCGAACGGTGAAAGGAATACTTCAAGGATCTCCTCAATCCCACCGTCACGTCTTCCACTGAGGAAGCAGAGGCTGAGTTCTCAGAGGTGGATTCGTCCATCACCCAAGCCGAAGTCACCAAGGTAGTTGGCAAGCTCCTTGGTGGCAAGGCTCCGGCGGTGGATAAGATTCGCCCTGAGTATCTTAATTGTCTGGATGTGCAGGGGCTGTCATGGTTGACAAGCCTCTATAACATCGCGTGGAGGTCGGGGACAGTGCTTCTGGACTGGCAGACCAGGGTGGTGGTCCCTCTTTTCAAGAAGGGGGACCGGAGGGTGTGTTCCAACTACCGGGGAATCACACTCCTCAGCCTCCCTGGGAAAGTCTATTCCAGGGTACTGGAGAGGAGGATCCGGCTATTAGTCAAACCTCGGATTCAAGAGGAACAATGCGGTTTTTGTCCTGGCCATGGAATACTGGACCAGCTCTACACTCTCCAGCGGGTGCTCGAGGGTTCATGGGAGTTTGCCCAACCAGTTCACATGTGCTTTGTGGACTAGGAGAAGGCATTCGACCGTGTCCCTCTCGGCGCTCTGTGGGGGGTGCTCCGTGAGGATGGGGTTCGGGGCCCTTTCCTAAGGGCGGTCCGGTCCTTGTACAACCGAAGCAGGAGAATTGTTCGCATTGCCGGTAAGTCGGACCTGTTCCCGGTGCGCGTTGGACTCTGGCAGGGCTGCCCTTTGTCACCGGTTCTGTTCATTACTTTTATGGACAGAATTTCTAGGCGCAGCCAGTGGCCGGAGGGGTTCCGGTTCGGGGACCACAGGATCGCATCTCTGCTTTTTGTGGATGATGTGGTCTTGTTGGCTCCATCGAACTCGGACCTTCAGCGTGCACTGGGGCGGCTCGCTACCGAGTGTGAGGCGGCTGGGATGAGGATCAGCACCTCTAAATCTGAGGCCATGGTTCTCGACCGGAAAAAGGAAGGTGTTCCGGGCATGTCCCTCCAAGAGGAGGCCTCGGGGTAGACCCAGGACACGCTGGAGAGACTATGTCTCCTGGCTGGCTTGGGAATGCCTCGGGGTCCCACCGGAAGAGCTGGAGGAGGTGTCTGGGGTGAGGGAAATCTGGGTGTCTCTGCTTAGACTGCTACCCCCGCGACCCTGCCCCGGATAAGCGGTAGAAAATGGATGGATGGATGGATGGTTTTTTTGTACTGGTTGATTTAGTCCTTATGTTTGTGTTTTTGTACATGTATTCTGTCTGCTATATATAAAATTTCAATAAAATTGTTATGATAAAAAATCACCAACAATCACAGTTCTCACCTGCAGCAGGTTCCTGTTTCTCAGTATGAAGAACAACACAGTCAGCAGCAGCACGATGACACCGCCCTTCAGAAGCTTCATGTTGACTTTGTTACTTATTAATCCTGTATTCAACATGGTTAGTCCTCCTCTGGCATTGGAAGGGAAAACATGAGAAAAGAGAGTCTATGTTAAGTTTAAGTTTAGTATTAACTCTTCTTGAAGATGCTTAACTCACTCAAAATCCTCTTTATATATATATATATATATATGTATGTATGTATGTATATATATACACATACACACTCACTGACTGGCATATATATATGTATATGTATGTATATATATATATATACAGTATATACTCACTGACTTGAACTGCTTCAATTGGAATAAGGCTGGCAGAATGGGGCTGCACTAACACTTTGAACCTTGAGTTTATTTATCGATAAAAAGTTTATGGTATCTTTATGGTAAGTTTATGCTTTTCCCACGTCATTTATTGACTTTTGTTCTCTTAAAGTGATGAAAGTGAGAAGATAACAAACAAAACATTAATAGGTCAATTATGGACACATTTGATCTTAAAGGGTTTAATACACATTATTTTGTACTGATGATTGGGGAAATCGATGACAATGCTTTGGCCACTTTGTAAATGCGTATTACCGAAATGATCATTTTAAGCATGATTTAATAAAACTAGTTTTCAAAATTAAAGACCTTAGGAGTTCAGGAAATTAAATCTTACTTTAACATTGTATTTACATTTAGTTCCTAAAAAAAAAGATAAAAGGGCCAATTTATCTGTTGAATTATTGTGACAAAAACATTTACTACACGATTCAGAAGAATGTCCACTTACCTCTCAGCCTTAATATCGACTTTGATTCACCAGGAATTTCAGTTCAGGGAAGGAGACAGAAGACTCCACAATAGCTCCGTTTGTTGGATTTTATAAAAAGTTTTTTGATAAGTGCAATGTCAAATACTACATTTTCTGACATCCACTTACCATAAATCCACAACCGGCATTAAACCTGAGACAGGTGGTTTCCATGATTCCCACCCTCAGCAACTATTTAAATAAAGGAGAACAAACATATTGGAGAGAGTATTCTAACGACTACAAGCAGCGAAGAGGAAAAAGAACAAGTGAAAAAAAGACATTGTTTTGCACTTTGGACCAAAGTCATCGTCTAAAAGGAAGAAGCCGTGACTGCAGAGGGTTGGACCGATTTTTAAAGATTGAGCTGATTATCCACTCCAACTGCCTGTTGATTATCTAGCAACCATTCACTAAATAAACAGACAAGTTCAGCATGGTTGCGGAACTTATCTGTTTGATCACTCGATCGTGTGAAATGAACTCCAGCAGACCAGACTAACATGGATGAAATGCAAGAAGGTAGCGTCCCAATCAGTGCTTTATAAATAAACAGGTACATATGTAAATCACGCATCGCAGAGAGAGAGGACGAACCAGCATTTGTATACAGGATGCAGTCATTGGTGCTGTACGCATCACCTGTAATAAGTCTGATGCAGAATGGTAAACTGCAAGTGGTTTAAAAGTTGCAGCTGATGCATGCCTGTGCAATGTGTAATAATAATACTTATCTAACACGGATTTAAAAAAAAAGTTGCCTCAACCAGAGTTTTTCTGCATCAATTTTTTAGCCATCCTTTACCAGGGTGCAGAATTGTGTGCAGCAACATTAGAAACTTGGGCTGCAATGCACACACACACACACACACACACACACACACACACACACACACACACACACACACACACACACACATACACACACCCTTATAACTCCATAAAACATCATCTAACCCTGCTGCAACTCCAAAGTCTTCAACAACTATTTGCCAAATAGTCCAGAAGCAGGATATAGAATAATATTACAATGATTACAATGATGTCAAACAGAGGAGAAACATGCAATATTACATTTCCTGGTATCCACTTACCATGAATCTACAACCAGAATAAAAACCTTGGAGAAGTGGTTTCCATACTCCCCACCTCCCTCCCCTGCTATTTAAATAAGGTTACAAGAAAAAGTAATATTATTACTGCATTACTGCTTTCACCATGTAAATCTTTTAGGCATAGTTATCTCCAAAGGCTTCAAAATCTTAAATTATTATAGTGACAGATATTTGTTGTGCTGTGTTTCCTGATGAGTATTTGTGCTGTGAAAATACCTGTGTAGTATTACCCAAGTCTTTATACTCCTAATGGCACTTGAAATGAATGTAATTGATGCAGATAAGAATACATTTATCTGTACAGCACTTTCTTTTAAAACGAGTGCTTTGACTTACGAAGGAGCTTTAATAACAAAGCATAAGAAAACACAACAGCACAACAACAGAGAAAATCCTGTATGCAAAAACCAACCAATCAACCGAGATGTCATACATTCTAGTGACTCCCCACTTGTTTACGAGATGTGTGATACCTTTACTAGTTGTTTTTATGGCAGTATGAGCCTGTAATATCCTATCTCCACACTGCACGAAGCTAAGTTCTTATCAAACCGAGTTTGTACTTCTTCACAGGACTTGTGTTTCCTGTATTTTGGGAAGAAATTTCTCTCACATTATGCGGCGATGATCCATGCCTGACATTTGGCACCGATGGTTGACAACAGAGCCTCCATCTTTTTTTATACGTGAGTACGGTATTATAACTGAGATCCTTTGATGTTGCTGATGTTAAATCCTCGGTAGACCTTGCATCTTAATTTCTGGGTTGTGTTGACTATTAGATATTTAAATAATTATAATGTGGCAAATACCTAGACCCCATAGAGTCTGGTGTAGAAATAGAAAATATATCAAGAAAAGGAAAAGAAGTGCTTGTTCCATTATCACTCTTGCGTGGTATTGGGACACAAAAATAAAAGAAAGAAAAGTTACTAATTACTACGTAAGAAGTCAACCGTACGCTCAGGCTAGGAATTCCCCCTAATATATGAAATGAACGTATGAGCTAAAAGAATACACGTTGTGGAGCCTAATTCAGTTCCTGAGAGACTGTGTGCAGGTCAAAGGCTAGGATGTGTATGCTATGATCATTTTTATGGAGTGATCAGTGTGGGTGTTAGTTACTGTGTGAAAGATGAGCCCATTGATTGTTGAAGCTCGTCTGTCTTAATAATTCAGTAGAAGAAATCCGAAAATTAGAATCTTTACCTGACCCTCTTACAGGCACTGCTGAAATGATGGCAGACAAATGGGAGAGAAACGTGGCTGAGTATTCATATGGACACTGTTAACATGTGTTTCATGGCGCCATTTATTATGATGGTCTTGGTTGAATGGATTTAGTTCATTTATAGAAAACTAGATGTTATTTTAATATACGAAGGATTTAATAATTTTTCGCAGTAAAAATGTTTTTTAACAAGGAGTCAGTTGATGGTGTGTGTGTGTGTGTGTGTGTGTGTGTGTGTGTGTGTGTGCATGTGCGTGTGTGTGCGTTTGTTTCAGCCCATTGCCACAGGAGATCATGAAGCTGAATGTTTGTACAAAACTGAACGTCAGCAAAAAAGCTGTATCGTCCTTCTTTTACTGGCTGTGCTCGTCTCAATCTTTAGACAATGCAATATGGACCTTCCCAAGGTGAGATTGAGATTAAAATTCAGTTTCTTTGTTAGCCCACAAAGGGGAAATATGTTTGTGTAACAGGTCTCAGGCTGGGGAACCATAAACAAATGAAGTTCTTGTATAAACAGGAGAAAAGATGAGGAAGACGATGTGCAGCTTCGCTCTGCATAATTTATTTAACAATATTCAAAATATACGTATTTTTCTGACTGTCGTTTCTCTGTATAACAGCATACAGCAGCCACATGTACACAAATCACCATTACCATACTTCTAAGTGCAAACAGTGTTAGACTACATAAATGAACTTTCTTTTAGCCTTTAAACTAAGTTAGTTTACTATTGTTGGGGTTTTCAGGAGCGAATACTTGACCAACAATTAAGTTGGGTTTTATAAAGTAAAATGTTGGTTGTCAAATTAACATTAATAATTAACTTTTTTTAATATTAATATAAATCAAATGCGTTATTAAACTGAGTTTAATAAAACCTGGGAGCATCACCCTGAAATCAGGGAACAACCAAATATTACGATACCATTAATTCAACTACCTCTCAGTTAATGTTTCAAAATAAACCAAATTTCCTGTGTTCACTTGTTAAGCTTAAATCACATTGTAAAGAGTAACTAGCACATTACTAGTGATAAGCAAAAACTGCATGAGCAAAAGACTGAAAACTACAAGCTTTTTATATACTTATGTCATTCAAAATGTTTAGCTATGACTCCAACATAGCAAAATTAACTTTCATATCTTACTAGAAAAACAATATTTAATACGGAGTGAAATGTACTGGAGCAAGAAATCCCAAATCCCTGACCTCCACACTACCCAACATGTCATTGAAAACTCTCTGGCCATTCCCCCAGGGAGTGGACTTATGGCGAAGGCCCATCCTTTAGCAGCCTCCAGTGGACGCACACACACCCTCATAACTCCATAAAACATCATCTAATCACCTCAACCACAAGAAATGAAATATGAGTTATGACTCTGTATCAAGGGATCATCAGTGTGTTGTGCAGTCTGTACAAACTGCCTTCCAAATGTGAAATTGCTCCTGAACCACCTGCTTCACACTACCTCATTCTCCCGAGTCTTATCTTCCCTGATGGTTGTCTTTAGTAAGGTACCTGTCTATCTCTGAATCCTGGGGCCTCTTGGATTTCAGTCAGGGTTAAGGTGCATCGCTGGTGCAGTGCAGTCAGAAAGGGATTATGCCAATGACATAAATATCCTCTATATGGACCGATTATGCTGTAATTTGTGTTATACCAATCACACTATACATTCTAATTCAACACAAGATTCCTTAGGACCGCCTTGCATCAGACACAAGTTTATAGTTTTGAGTTTAGTTGTCAATAATAGGAAAACATTTTTCTTACACTTTTGACAAAGTCCAAAAGCTCCACAATAACAATAGCTTTTGGCCTTTGTGTTAAAATGATTTAGGCTACCTCATGGACAGCCAACCCTGCTGCAACCCCCAAGTCTTCAACAACTGTAGTCTAGGAGCAGGATATAGAATAAAATTAAGTTAATGGGCTGTCTACATAGACTTTAAAGAGGTCTATTATCCCCCCTTTCCACCATCAGTTCATTGTCATATTATTTTGTAAACAAAGGTTTTCCTCCTTGAATAAAAAATAATCAGCACGCTCTAAATTCTTAATAACATCTTAGTCCACATGAAATGCATGACACACTGTTACGGATGTCGTGGGCATGCCAAGTTAATATATTGTGGATATATCCTGGACAGGTAAAAATGTCCTTCATAAAGTCGTCCACTCAGATGCTTCTGCTGGTCAACATCGTGGGAGCACTAGTTCGGTTACTTCTGCAATCGCACTAATCTCAAGTTTTAAAAAAAAGAGTGTCAATGTTGCACAATGATGTCAAACAGAGGAGAAACACGCGCCCAGTGTGACAAGCCAAAAACTCAATTTTCCCCATTGACACATCAACAATTTAAATCTGGAAAAAGTTTTACAACAGTGTACAGCTGTTTCACTTAATTTGATTGTTCAATGCATTTTGTCACTGTTCATATTTTTCAACCTATTGCCAGCTAAATCACCGAGAACACTCGACCGTCGTCCTCAAGAAAGTGACCTCTGCTCCTCCCACTGCTCCTCCCACTACTCCCCCCACGGCTCCTCCCACGGCTCCTCCCACTGCTCCTCCCACTGCTCCTCCCACTGCTCCACACGTGCCTGATGCCTTCTGCACCTTTAAGCCACTGACTTCTGCTGATGCTGAGGAGGAACGTCTCATATTGGACTCCATTGCTTGGCCTGAAACTCCACCTCTGCCAGCTCCTTTTTTATTGAACCGGACAAGTGATCCCGCCCACAGCACCTTCACCATTCTTCCAGGGAGGGGTGGAGTAGAGCGGCACGTAGGAGACCAGCTGGACGTCATTATACAAATATATGACTTCCAAGGTAACCCCAAGAAATCTGGAGGAGATGCAATAGTTGCCCGGTTGCACAACAGAGCGCTTGAAGCAGGTGTAGCTGGACGAGTGGTGGATCACCTTAATGGCTCCTACTCTGCTGCATTCCCTTTACTCTGGGAAGGAAGCGCACAGGTTGAGGTAGAGTTCAAGATTTTCTTCTAAAATTATATTGTAAAACAAATAGCAACAAAAGGACACTTTCACCAACACTTAAATGGTATTACTGTCAAATAACATTGCAGAAGAAAATACAATCTCACCAAAAACAGCCTACATTTCATTGTAAGGCTGCTACTTTAAAACACATAGTTACTAACATTAGCTCGAAAACGCCAGGAGGCTAAATCACTATGTTTTACTTAGACTTTGGGTATTATGTCTTGGTTTCATTTACAGAGGCTATAGTCCTTGTTGCAGCGGCCTGGGATTCAAATATAACTATGTCCCTTTGCTGACATCCCCCACTCTGTCCTCCCAACATTTCCTGTCTGTCGTCAACTGTCTTATCTCATTGGCATGGCTTCTATGTTTTACCTTTAAACTCCTGTTCTCTGTTCCATCAGGTGACGCTCGTCCACTCAAGCGAAGCTGTCACAGTCCTTCGTAGGGCGAACAGAGAACATCCTGATAGGATTCTTTTTAAAAGCCTCTTCCGCTCCGGCAAAATCTCTGAAAGCACCATCTGTAATGTTTGCCTTCGTCAAACCAGCCAGCCACAGTGCAACTACACTGACCTCCGCACAGGTGACCCGTGGTTCTGCTACAAGCCAAAGAAGCTGAGCTGTGGTTCCAGGGTGAGCCACATGAAAACAGGATACAAGAATATACTCAAGGCCGAAGAGAAGAAGCTTTTCCAAAAGTGAGGGAGCACTGAATTCTTTATCCATCTGGTTCACTTAATACATAAATATTCCAGGTTACTGTATATCTCCAGGTCCAAATAGTTAATAAAAACAAACGTTTATGAGTAAGTCTAAAGGTGTTTGTTTATATCTTTAAAGCCTAAATATGTAGGCAGAGTAATTAGATGTAATTAAAGCTTTAACTTTTGATTGATTGACTGTAATTATATCAGTGTGTGTAAAAGACACTATTATAATGAAATGTTTTATACAGGAATGTCAACCTAAAGGTCTTCATTCAGGCTTCAGGACCAGCCAATGTCATTGTGTTGCCACAAAGGAAAGGTAAGAATGCATTTTTCTACTTTCACCAATAAAAATTAATGAAGTAATTGAATGAGTTCTAATTGAGAGTTAAAGTGGCTTCAGAAAAAGAACACACACCTTACTCTATGGAAATAGTTATAAGTCCAGAGCAGTATCAAGTGAGTAAAGTCAGGTGAAAGAGAGACTGTGGTTTTGTTCTTTTTAAAGAATCTGTTGGCGATAAGTGATTCCTGAAATAACCCTTATCCTTGTTTATGTCTTCAACTCCTCTCAGGTCAAACTGGGGTCAGTCAAGGCAGTGGGAAGTCTGGACCCCCTGGATATTACTACCAAGGTGTGTGGAGATCACTAGGTGGCACCAAAGTTTACCAATTCAACAACTCCTCTGCCATCAGTCAGTGTCTGAAGGGAAAGGTGGTCCATCTGTATGGAGACTCCACCATCAGGCAGTGGTTTGAGTACCTCAGCACTGCACTACAAGGTAGCTGATCCACAGTTACTTTAGGCAAAAGTTTGATGAATTCATTGCAGCTTAATCTATTCTTTTTGTCACACTTTCAGATGCTAAGGCAGTAAACCTGAATAGTCCGAAGCAGGCTGGACCTTACATGATATGGGACAATGCCAACAAAATCATGGTAACATACCGCATCCATGGACTCCCTCTTCGTATTTCCACAATACCAAGCAGTAAGGAGAGTTACGTTGCCAATGAACTTGATACGCTAGTTGGTGGTACCAACACAGTCGTAGTTTTAGGAATCTGGGCCCATTTCAGTACTTTTCCAATTGAACTTTACATCAGACGGCTTCAGAGCATCCGCAGGGCGGTGGTCCGGCTGTTGAATAGGGCTCCGGGAACGTTGGTGGTCATCAGGACTGGTACCCTCCAATATGGGCAAGTTTCTAATGTGATAAGCAACGGTGACTGGTTCACATTTCAGTTGGAGAAGGTGCTCCGAGCCGTGTTCAAAGGACTTAATGTCCAACTGGTGGATGCCTGGGATATGGTTCTGGCCCATTACCTGCCGCACAGCATCCACCCAAAACGTCCCATTATTAAGAACATGGTTGACGTCCTGTTGTCCTACATATGCCCACAAAAGAAGACCTAGCTGTTAATTTCAATGAAGGAATATGGAGCAGTTAAGCACTGCAGAAAAACAAAGTTCTTGATGGTACAACCGAAAACAAAAATATTTCTGATAGTTAAAATAGTTTTTCTGCTTCTTGTGTGTTTAAGTAATTTATTTATCCTACAGCAGACTATACAGACAAAGCAAATGCTACTTTGATTTATCTTTGTATCAGAGAAATGAGACCAAACAGGATGGGAATTAGTTATAAGTTGATGCAGTTTTGGTTTACAAAGTTGGACTTCAGAAGTGTTTGTCCCCTTTTCCCTCTCCCCACTCAAATAAAATCCATGTGCTGATAACTCGGGATACTGACATCAAGAGTGCGTTCTGGTTGTCCCTCCTATCAACTTTCCCTATCGACTTCACCTTAACCTCGTAAAAAACGTCACATGATGAGGGAAAGGTGTTAGGAGAATTCATAAAGGATTTAGGAAAAGGCGATTGCGTTGTTTCGACAATACGACCGCATTTCCACTTGGCGACGTAATAATGCCACGACAGCAGAGGTTAGTGACGCGGGTCTGCCGTGGTGAAACTACAGTATTCTGAAAATGGACTACGAAACGCTCATCTGAAAATGTTTCCCCTGTGCCTTTTTACCGGTGAAATAATCCCAATAACCACAAGGTGTGAATGAAAATATAAGGTAGGCTATATTACATACCAGGAAACTTCACTTTAATGGTTTTATAACATCAGCATCACGTTCAGAGTTCACCTCTGGGTTTAAGATTCATCAAAGTTGTTCAAGGTAAATTATAATTATCAAAAAACAGAAAGCATCTCCACTAAACATGAAACAAGAGTGTTTAGATAAGAAAGAAGGTTCTCTATCGTATCGAGACTATCTCTCCAACCGGGTACATATTCCATATGTACGGGGAGAACTGACCCACTGGGGCAGTTGACGTGGATATTTCTTTAAGACACACCACTACGGGGCCCTTGCACGGGTATAAAAGACCCAGGTGCCCATGAAGTCATTGATTAATTGAGTTCCACTGTGAGTGCAGAGAGACGTGTGAGCAGATGTGAATGAATGAGAAAAGACACAAAAAAAAGAAAAGAGTCTAACAGAGGGGGAAGGTTAACACAAGCAAGCAGTATTGTTGCCCACTTACCTTGCGTAAGGAGAGAGAGCTGGTCTCCAGGCCCCTCTCCGGGTCTGTTGTTTGTTGTTTATCCTCTGACGTCAGGCAAAACAGTGACTGGTGAGAGGGCAACCGTAAGGCTTACTGCAAGAGTTTCTCTGCTAACGCGCCTAGGTATAAGTCCACTGCAGAAGCTGACAGTGTCGGCCGGTGTGGTGAGGCGCTCCTCTACTGGTGTAGTGGGAGTATAGTGGGGTGTATTGCTGGGTTGCCGGCTTCCGCACCTTTGCGTCCTCCCGGGGTTCCAAAACATCCAGCATAACGCTGTTGACACTGACAAATAGTGTTTGGGCATTCAAAAAAAAAATCAAAAAGAAGCACACACTCAAAAAGGGCGGAAGGCTCAGGGGAAATGCCCATAGAGGACGGGCATGATTTTTGCATGGTGTGCCTGGGTGTGGAACATGCTTTAACGAGAGATGGCCCAGCCTCATGCATGGATTGTTTCTGTATGTCAGCAAGACAGAGGGAGACTCGCTGTCATGTGTTGGGACACCAGCGACACACTTCTGATCAGGGGCCGCGGCTGGCAAAGCGAGCCTGGTCTGCTGCTTTGGCAGCTCCAGGCCCCGAGGCGGGGGTGAGCTCCAGAAGGGAGGAGAGGTCACGGCCCACGAGATGTGTATTACACATGTATGTAATACAGCTTCACAAACCTAAAAGAATTACTCTCACATGGTTGACACAGTTAAAAGATGTATCCACAACTAAAGAGTACTAAAGTGCGTGTTCACTCCAAAATGATGGTTTGGTTTGTGGGCGTTTTGCAGGTGATCTTCTAAGATTATTTGCGTGAATAACTACAGGTGCAAACCAGTGTTGCCAAGTCCGCTTGTTTTAAGCTACTTTGTTCTAGTTTTTTGTAAAGTAGCTTGAAAATATCTTCAGTCGCAGGTTGCAGGTTTTTGGTCTTATTTTCTTATGTGTAGTTGCTTATTTGGACTTGCTTCTCTCCCTGTATGAACTTCTACTGATTGGAAACACAAACAGGATATTTAGTTTGTCCTTTTTCAGGAACTGTCTGGCGTCTACAACCCTGTTTTCTTGGTTAGCTTACGCACCCGATCCGGCACCCTCACACACACATGCACAGCTACAGACTACTTTATGTTTATGTATTGTCATGTAGGATGTTACTTATTGAAAACAGCTCACTACATGCACACGTATTCTATAGCCCAAATAAAACTGTTGGTTTCAATGATGAGGACGTCACAGATCTGTCAGTAAAGTTTTATTGTTTCTGAAAGAAAATGTGAGAGGCATCAATACTTGGGGGTCACTACACTGGCAGTGGCCTGCTACCCTGCTGGTGGTGTGGTTCCTCGGGTCTCTCCGCTCCGGGCACCTGGAGGGTCCCACAAGTTTGTTGTGGGATATTCCCGGGCAAAGGAGGTCTGTGGGGTGGCGCCCCCCTTTGGTCATAAGCTGTGCCGCTGCCATTGTGGACGGCCCCCAAATGTGGCCCTTTCCATTTTTATATTTTGTTTAAGTACACCTTGTTTAATACGTGTCTCTCACTACATTGATTTTAATGTTGAGCACTTTGTATTACATTTTATCTGTATAAGAAGTGCTTTAAAAATAAAGTTGGTTGATATGAGTAAAATACATCTTACAGTAGTAAAGTTACCTTTGGATTAGAGCCAATTGTCTTTTGTAAGAGAAGATTTGCTAAGATGTCTGATGTTTATGAGTCACGGTGCTGTCCTTATTCTACGCTAATAAAGAAGTACACAAGGGGTAAAGAGTTTGTACTTTCCTGCAGCATATAAGCTACACTGTTGAGATGAATACTTGCATGTTGACAGTCATTGTAAGATCCTGGCCAAGCATGGACCACTGTTTGACCCCGGCTAAATAAATCTAAGATGACCCACGGTCTGTTTCACAATGTTCCTGAAGTTCATTGTGCACAGAAACCTCCACCCTAACACACACCCAGCCTGCATTTCCAGTTTCATCATTAAACTTTACTTTACCAGCATCGACCACGCCACAACCATTGACGTAGATATGCTAAGCTAATGATTATGATGGAGGAGGACGTTGTCGGTTGGCTGCTCTGGAAGGATGACGTGACTGCAGGACAGAGGAAGACTCAGAGTGGGGGAACCGTCTCAAGCGTGTTTCTGCCCCGAACTGATCACAGCCCATAAAAGAGTCCGATTCAAATGGATCTGAGCTGTGAGACTGATGTCGTTACATTTTGTGAAAATTGTTTCTGGAAGCAGAAACGGATCGCCATTTTCCTGTCCTGAGGTTGAGACCTGAGCTGCATACGTAGAGTTGATAGGTTTTATCAGAGGTATGGGCTGAGACAAGAGTCGAGGAGAAAGATGAAAATGGAAAAGAGGTTCCCGACTGATCTGTTTGACTTTGAATACGAGAGAATCTGAAGTGGGGGGATGGTGGTGGTTAGCAACATGTTGTAACCTCCATAAACGGTCAATGCAAAGCAGCCTGTGAATGAAAATTCATACAGACAAGGGCACAGATCACGGAGTGTAGACGAAGAAATGGAGGAGATTGTGAATGAAGTAAAGGTTAGGCAGCACAAATCGACATGAACTGACTTTAGTTCTGTCAAAGGAAAGATGACAAGAAACTCACTGTCAGATGTAAATTATGTCCATGGGACTCTTTTTACAGCAGAAAACACAACCGCGAACCTCCTTAAGCACTGACAACAACAACAACACAACAACAACAACACAACAACGTGCAGCGGGTGGAAATGAACGCCAAATAAATCACCAATTACAACAACACAACGAAAGTCAATGCAGATGACAAAGAGACGTTTCGTAAAATGATAAAAGCTGAGCTGTGTGCATTATGCTTGGGGCTCCTGTAGATATTTACCAGTATTACTTGGCAGGTGGATTTCAGCTAAAGTGTTAAATATATTCAAAGGAATTAAAGATGCCAAAGATCAGCTGTACACTGGAAGTTGTTATTGAATAAAGTGGCCACTCCCCTTCCATTTCTTACAGCTTCATTTGAGCTGGGCTTCTTTTCAGGTGCTGCTGCACCTTTTTTTTGTTTGTTTTGATCAGCATTTCAATACCTATTTATAACCAAACCGTAATTGCATAACAATCAACATGAAGATTTGCAACAGCAGTTATACACCCAACCACACAAACAGGTTTGTTGTGTTTTTTGGTTCAAGACATGATACACTTTACCAGACCTCACACCTCCGAAGGCGCCTTGCTGGCAGCAGAGCTAAAAGGTTTATTTTGAGCTATAGCAGGTGTACCAGGCTTATCCATTTTATATCACCATAGGTAAAGGATTCAAAAAATGTGTTTGCATAAATCATGGTTTATGTAAAAGAAATAAAAAGCAGTTATGATTATATAATATAAAGGTTAAATGAGTAATGGATTAAATGGTAATAAAATCTAAATATGAAAACGACAAAAGGATGAAATGGTAACAAAACAAATAAAATAAAAAACATATTCAACAAATGCATCACTCTCTCTGATCTTTCAACACTAATCATACACAAGGATATGACTTCTACTATCTTCTATTATATTTGAATAGTGGGTGTGGACTCTGGGTAAGGTTTCACGCAGGTTGTGGATACCAGGTAGATGTAGCATCTTCCTTCGAAGTCGCACTTATCAAAACACGAGTGATCAAACACACGGAGCGGTTGTGGAGTCTTCTGTCCCCTTCTCTGAACTGAAATTCCTGTTGAATCAAAGTCGATATTTAGGCTGAGAGGTAGGTGGACATTCTTCTCAGTCGTGTCATAAATGTTTTTTTCTTTCTGTTGATTTTTCATAGCTGGCCTGAATACACTCTTTTCTTTAGAGAAATCAGTTAAGTGTTGTTGTCGAGTGATTGTGAATCAGGAAGTGAGATAATTTATTTAGTTTATAATTTACTTTATTGTGAGTTTTAAATGCATCACTTAAGAAGCTCTCAGCCCGTCCGACCCCCGATGCTGCACACGTTAGTGTGTATTTTCATGTATTCATCTATCTTGGTCATTTTTGTGGATATAACATTTTAAATCTGTCTCCCACATATGGGAGTTACTCTTTTAGGTAGAATAGACTGTCTTTATTGTCATTATGTATTTGTACAAGGAAATTCAAAAAGGTCATCCACAAAATCACCAAAAACTCTCCTTCAGGTGTATTTGCATATGTGTACAGCATTTACTTAGGTCGGAGGTATAGTATAAAAAAAGTGTCTTGCCAGATTGCAGATACTAAATAAATACATAAGTAGTTATTGCACATCCCAGGCAACAGGTAATATAGAGTATTTGTATTGGAAAAGGTTAGATTGCATTGCATTTGTTTCAATTTGCATGGACCTGTGTGCGTGTGCGTGCATGCTGTGTGTGTGTGTGTGTGTGTGTGTGTGTGTGTGTGTGTGTGCGTGCATGCTGTGTGTGTGTGTGTGTGGAGAGAATGGGAGGGTGAGCACTGGGGAAGAAGCTGTCAGCTGTCCTTGAACCTGTTTGTCTGAGCTCTGTCATAGGGCAACGTGTCGATCAGATGACAGCTGTCCATTACGATGTTTACCGCTCTGTTCAGGAGGTGTAAATGTCCTCTTTTAGGTCCATAGAAATGTAACTTTATGTAAAATCCCTTAAAAATATTTTAACAATACGCTCACTCATTTAGTCAGTCAATTACTCTTTATCATTTTTTATCTCCCCATGGGTCTGACAAGGTGTGTGTGTGTGTGTGTGTGTGTGTGTGTGTGTGCGTGTGTGTGTGTGTGTGTGTGTGTGTGTGTAAGGATATAATCTAATTACATCTGTGCAAACTAAACAGACAAAGGGCAAACAATGTCAGCCTATCTAGTTTACCTCTTTCATCTAGAGTACAACCTACTGCAACACACTGGAGCTGTCTGTCCACATGAATGTTAAAGTAGGATTCAAAGTGTCACCATGTTAGATTGCTGAGATAGAAGCTACAGTGATATCAACAAAACATTGGCTAAATTATCATGGCAATAAAAGTTACATTTGGAAATAGCAAGAAACCCCATCACTAATGCAGACCACTCTTGGTTGTGACACTGTGTGGGGTTATGCTCGGTGGTAATTGTTGCGCTTACTTTGCGTCGTGGTTCAGTGACATTTATCAGTCTACATAAAGGTTTAAATTGAGTGGATTTTTTTGTCCATTTTCAGGAATAAAGGAATATGAACAGTGTGTCATTTGCAGACAGGCTGTTGATCAAACAAGGTCAATACACATGGAGATAAGGGAAGTCTGTCTATCAACAAGGCCAGTAAAAAGATGAGAGACAACATTTCCACTGTACCTGGTTATAAAGTACACAGACACTGATGAGAATGAAGAGAAGAGTCTCTCATGATGCATTATGCAAAAAAAAAAAAAAAAAACTAACAAGGAGGCCCTTAACTATGATTTTTTGTGTTTGTTTTAACCCAGTACCAGAGGAGATCCAATCATGAAGCTGAATGTTTGTACAAAACTGAACGTCAGCAAAAAACTTCTGAAGTGCTTCGCCATCCTTCTTTTTCTGGCTGCGTTCTTCATCTTTAGACAACGTCAAATGGACCTTCTCAAGGTGAGATTCACATTAAAATCAGTTTCTTTGTTGGACCACAAGGGGAAATGTGTTTGCAGCAGGTGCACACACAAAACAAAAAAGAGCATTTTTCTTACACTTTTGACAAAGTCCAAAAGCTCCACAATAACAATAGCTTTTGGCCTTTGTGTTAAAATGATTCAGGCTACTTCATGGACAGGCAACATTCTTGGCCAACCCTGCTGCAACCCCCAAGTCTTCAACAACTATTTGCCAAATAGTCCAGAAGCAGGATATAGAATAATATTAAGTTAATGGGCTGTCTACATAGACTTTAAAGAGGTCTATTATCCCCCCTTTCCACCATCAGTTCATTGTCATATTATTTTGTAAACAAAGGTTTTCCTCCTTGAATAAAAAATAATCAGCACGCTCTAAATTCTTAATAACATCTTAGTCCACATGAAATGCATGACACACTGTTACGGATGTCGTGGGCATGCCAAGTTAAAAACGATGTCCTGGATAGGCAAAAATGTCCTTCATAAAGTCGTCCACTCAGATGCTTCTGCCGGTCAACATCGTGGGAGCACTAGTTCGGTTACTTCTGCAATCGCACTAATCTCAAGTTTTTAAAAAAAGTGTCAGTGTTGCACAATGATGTCAAACACACATCAACAATTTAAACTGAGATTCTGAAAATCTCCATCTGGGAGGAGTTTTACAAAAGTGTACAACTGTTTCACTTGATTTGTTTGTTCAATGCATTTTGTCACTGTTCATATTTTTCAACCTTTTGCCAGCAAAATCATCAAGAACACTCGACCATCATCCTCAAGAAAGTGACCTCTGCCCCTCCCACTGCTCCTCCCACGGCTCCTCCCACTGCTCCTCCCACTACTCCTCCCACTGCTCCACACGTGCCTGATGCCTTCTGCACCTTCAAGCCACTGACTTCTGCTGATGCTGAGGAGGAACGTCTCATATTGAACTCCATTGCTTGGCCTGAAACTCCACCTCTGCCAGCTCCTTTTGTATTGAACCGGACAAGTGATCCTGCCCACAGCACCTTCACCATTCTTCCA
Organism: Symphodus melops; assembly: GCF_947650265.1. Classification (NCBI taxonomy): domain Eukaryota; kingdom Metazoa; phylum Chordata; class Actinopteri; order Labriformes; family Labridae; genus Symphodus; species Symphodus melops. Next base: position 18,287,214 of record NC_136712.1, read on the forward strand.
GGGAGGGGTGGAGTAGAGCGGCACGTAGGAGACCAGCTGGACGTCATTATACAAATATATGACTTCCAAGGTAACCCCAAGAAATCTGGAGGAGATGCAATAGTTGCCCGGTTGCACAACAGAGCGCTTGAAGCAGGTGTAGCTGGACGAGTGGTGGATCACCTTAATGGCTCCTACTCTGCTGCATTCTCTTTACTCTGGGAAGGAAGCGCACAGGTTGAGGTAGAGTTCAAGATTTTCTTCTAAAATTATATTGTAAAACAAATAGCAACAAAAGGACACTTTCACCAACACTTAAATGGTATTACTGTCAAATAACATTGCAGAAGAAAATACAATCTCACTAAAAACAACCTACATTTCATTGTACGGCTGCTACTTTAAAACACATAGTTACTAACATTAGCTAGAAAACGCCAGGAGGCTAAATCACTATGTTTTGCTGGTACTTAGGTATGTATAACTGATAATATTTTATATGGACACTTAATACTGGGCTGATGCTCTGCAGACTCCTGCTTCTCTAAAATCGTCTGTGGGCCAGTGATTGGTGTCTGGATTGTTGTTGGTTTTACACCGCAGAGTTGATGGCTGTGTTTAGTAGTAAAAAACTAGTTTTACTTAGACTCTGGGTATTATGTCTTGGTTTCATTTACAGAGGCTATAGTCCTTGTTGCAGCGGCTTGGGATTCAAATATAACTGTGTCCCTTTGCTGACATCCCCCACTCTGTCCTCCCAACATTTCCTGTCTGTCGTCAACTGTCTTATCTAATTGGCATGGCTTCTATGTTTTACCTTTAAACTACTGTTCTCTGTTCCATCAGGTGACGCTCGTCCACTCAAGCGAAGCTGTCACAGTCCTTCGTAGTCTGAACAGAGAACATCCTGATAGGGTTCTCTTTAAAAACACCTTCCGCACAGGCAAAATCTCTGAAAGCACCATCTGTAATGCTTGCCTTCGTCAAACCAGCCAGCCACAGTGCAACTACACTGACCTCCGCACAGGTGACCCGTGGTTCTGCTACAAGCCAAAGAAGCTGAGCTGTGGTTCCAGGGTGAGCCACATGAACACAGGATACAAGAAACTACTCAAGGCCGAAGAGGAGAAGCTTTTCCAAAGGTGAGGGAGCACTGAATTCTTTATCCATCTGGTTCACTTAATACATAAATATTCCAGGTTACTGTATATCTCCAGGTCCAAATAGTTAATAAAAACAAACGTTTATGAGTAAGTCTAAAGGTGTTTGTTTATATCTTTAAAGCCTAAATATGTAGGCAGAGTAATTAGATGTCATTTAAGCTTTAACTTTTGATTGATTGACTGTAATTATATCAGTGTGTGTAAAAGACACTATTATAATGAAACGTTTTATACAGGAATGTCAACCTAAAAGTCTTCATTCAGGCTTCAGGACCAGCCAATGTCATTGTGTTGCCACAAAGGAAAGGTAAGCATGCATTTTCCTCCTTTCACCAATAAAAATTAATGAAGTAATTGAATGAGTTCTAATTGAGAGTTAAAGTGGCTTCAGAAAAAGAACACACACCTTACTCTATGGAAATAGTTATAAGTTCAGAGCAGTATCAAGTGAGCCAAGTCAGGTGAAAGAGAGACTGTGGTTTTGTTCTTTTTAAAGAATCTGTTGGTGATAAGTGATTCCTGAAATAACCCTTATCCTTGTTTATGTCTTTAACTCCTCTCAGGTCAAACTGGGGTCAGTCAAGGCAGTGGGAAGTCTGGACCCCCTGGATATTACTACCAAGGTGTGTGGAGATCACTAGGTGGCACCAAAGTTTACCAATTCAACAACTCCTCTGCCATCAGTCAGTGTCTGAAGGGAAAGGTGGTCCACCTGTATGGAGACTCCACCATCAGGCAGTGGTTTGAGTACCTCAGCACTGCACTACAAGGTAGCTGATCCACAGTTACTTTAGGCAAAAGTTTGATGAATTCATTGCAGCTTAATCTATTCTTTTTGTCACACTTTCAGATGCTAAGGCAGTAAACCTGAATAGTCCGATTCCGGCTGGACCTTACATGATATGGGACAATGCCAACAAAATCATGGTAACATACCGCATCCATGGACTCCCTCTTCGTATTTCCACAATACCAAGCAGTAAGGAGAGTTACGTTGCCAATGAACTTGATACGCTAGTTGGTGGTACCAACACAGTCGTAGTTTTAGGAATCTGGGCCCATTTCAGTACTTTTCCAATTGAACTTTACATCAGACGGCTTCAGAGCATCCGCAGGGCGGTGGTCCGGCTGTTGAATAGGGCTCCGGGAACGTTGGTGGTCATCAGGACTGGTACCCTCCAATATCAGCACCTTGGAAATGTGATAGGCAACGGTGACTGGTTCACGTTTCAGTTGGAGAAGGTGCTCCGAGCCGTGTTCAAAGGACTTAATGTCCAACTGGTGGATGCCTGGGATATGGTTCTGGCCCATTACCTGCCGCACCGCATCCACCCATCGCCTCCTATCATTAAGAACATGGTTGACGTCCTGTTGTCCTACATATGCCCACAAAAGAAGACCTAGTTGTTAATTTCAATGAAGGAATATGGAGCAGTTAAGCACTGCAGAAAAATGCAGTTCTTGTTGGTAAGGGTTTGGCTTCTTGTGTGATATTAACATCAAGGGTATGATCGGATTGTCCCTCCTATCTACTTTCACTATCCACTTTACCTTAACACCGTGGAAAATGTCATATGGTTGAGGAAAGGTGTTAGGAAAATTTCCCTTTGGTGACGTAATAATGCCATGACGGTAGAGGTTAGTGACGTGAGTCTGCCGTGGTGAAAAAAATCTTTAACCCAGTGAAAACGTCACAGGGTTAAGGAAAGGTGTTAGGAGAAATCATAAAGGACCTAGGAAAAGGCGATCCCATTGTTTTGACAATCCGACCACACTTTCACTAGGTGACGTCATGATAATATGACGGCGGCGGAGGTTGGTGAAACGAGTCTGCCATGGTGGAACTACAGTTTTCAGAAAATGGACTACAAAAAGCTCATCTAAAAATGTTTCCCCTGAGCCTTCTTCCCTTTGAAATAATCCTAAAAACCACGGGGTGTGAATGAAAATACAAGGTAGGCTTTATAACGCCTGTTATGAATTGACGCTATATAAATAAAGATTGATTGATTGATTGATTGATTGATTAGATACCAGGAAACTTCACTTTGATGGTTAATAAAAAGAAAATAAATGCAAAGGCTGAAACTAGTTATGAGTCAGATAAATATTTAAACCAAATGCAGATTGTCTCCACATTTCTCCTCAAACAGATAGTTTTCATGAACCTTCGGATGCACGAGTCGCTTTAAAAGATGCAGCTGCAAAGATTTGTGGGCCGGCACTTTCTTATCCCCGTTGGTAAAGGATGGTCCAGTGTTTCCTGTGCTAAAGAAGGTTATAAGCATTGACCCGACTTTCCTTAAATTTTAGAGAATTCAAACCGCTCTTTTCATGGTCGCCACTGAAATGCTTCAGTTGTGTTGTTTACGGTGAAAAGGATAGAGAAAGGAGATCGGAGGGACAATCCAAACGAACCCCAAGTCCGCCATTTTTTCTGTCAATATGGTTCTGCTTTTTGATCAAATCTTGAAAAAACTCACTGATGATCACATGGTGTGTTTTAAAGGGAAATAAAAACAGGTTTGCAAATATATGACTTAAATGAATATTTATTTTATTCTGAAATACATTAAATATTCTGTAATAATTAAAATAAAAATCACATGGAGTAAATGGTTTGTGAAGAATGTGATTAGACTAACTTAAAGAGATTACTGCTAGCTGGGTATCCTTCATTATTAATGATTTGTGAAAGGATTACTTTGGCAATGACCTCGTCTGACACAGTTTTAACAAGATTAAAAGCAGAGTTTAACTTTGAACCGTTTTTATCGTCAGCCAAAAACAGAAAATCTTTATCTTTGTGGCTACTGTGGTGGTTGAATCCGCACGCACTGGGCCCTCAGTGTGTGCACCGTCTGTATTGACCATAATAATATGTACATATTAGGGAAATATAGTTATAAAGGCACCTAAACCCTGGAACACTTTCGCCGGGTGATTTTCACCCGAGCAAAAGTATTTACATGATTTTCATTATGTTGCGTTCGTCTGAGTGCCATGGGTCACTGGGTGATTTTCACCTGAAGTAGTTTCTCTCTCCTGCAGCTGATCATGTGTCAAGGAAACTGTGCCTTCACCAGGGAAGTCTCAAATGTGCCAGAAAAGGGTGGACCGATAATTTTTCTTTTTAGGTTTATGTTTTTTTTCCCCTTAATGTTTCTGTAATTTTGGAGCGTTTTTATAGGCTTCCCCCATGATGCTTCTTTTAATTTTGTTAGACATGGCTTACTTGGAACATTAAAGAACACTGTTCTAATTATATCATTAATTGTCATATTTTGATGAAAAGTAATTTTTCATTGGGTATATTACATCGGGTAAAAATCACCCAGCTTTAGTGATGATGTTACTAATTTAAGTGAGTGTTCGAAGGTTAATAGACATGAGTGGGAAAATGATTGATCAAGATCAATAGTTTAATGATGATTAATGATGTTTGTTAAACTCAAATGATAATACAGATCAATGAACTCAAAAACAATTACATATTTGACGATCATTTGACAGAGGCAAAATTGGAGGAAGAGGGTTCAACGATAATATAACTACTATACTAACTATATAAAACCGGGGACAGGCCTTATTTAATCAGAATATAATTGTCGCTCCTCCTTTGGCATAGAAGCAGCCTCAACTGCATCCAAAGAAGGGATTCCTGATGATCGGAATCAACCATTTCAATCGGCAGAGACTTAATTGAGAATGAACAATTATTTATTAACAATGAAATGTTACAATTATAGAATGAAATGTTCAGTCTTTTGGGGGCTAGACTCCATCATGACGACTTCATGACCTCTGAGGGGTGATGAGGCTGACACAGGATAGGATGCCCCCTTTGGACTCATTACACTGGTGGGGGTGAAGAGGATGGAGGCTGTGATGATGAGTGGGTTTCAGCCTGGCCTGGACTCTGCTGAGCTGGATGGAGGCGACTGGGGTGGAGCAGTATTGCAGTCTATGCCTGAAGCAACAGACTGACTTTGAAAGGGAGAGAGTTTTAAGCGTTTTGACAGCAGTAGGTTGATTGGTTGAGAAAGTTTGTGGCAGAGTCTGGCTGGTTAATTCCAGGCTGATACACGCCCATGATCAGCTGATCACCAGAGAGAGAGAGAGAGAGAGAGGTCGTAGTAGGGGGTGTGGTTTAAGAATAAATGAAGAGGTGAATAAATGAAAGAATTACACCAGTCTTCCTGTCTGAACTTACATGGCGCTACATTAAAACACTTAGCAGCAGTACCTACTAAGATGCACAAGCCCTATGGTAAAAGAAGCCAGTTTTGTGTTGAATGACATGTAAAATAAAACTGGTGCCGTTTGAATACATTTTATGATTAGAAAAAGGTGTTATGTTGAAGAGGAAATGCTGTAAAATTTTGGTGTTGATGTCTTTATAAAGATTTGTATATTTTAGTATATTACATTTTGTAGAGGCCTTAAGTAAGCATAATTAGGAGCATGGCATATTATGCCAAAGATTGGTGAACAAATCTGTTTGCTCTGTGTACCATAGTATGATTAAGTGAACTTAATTTTGTGTTGTTGGTTCCTTTGGGAGATTTTCTTTCATTCATAAATTTTTCTAATAAATCTGGTGTTATATTATTTCAATGTTTGCACTTTTTATAGATTTATTCAACCGTACTGTTGTGTCTTACAGAAATGGTGGGATGTAATATCTCTTCAGTGAAAGAAAACCTACTGCCATGAGACACCCTACAACTGCAGCTCTTTATTGCCACCTACAGGCAGAATAGACAACATAGCAAGCCTTTTAGAAGTTAACACCCTGGCTTAAACACCACACATACATCGGCTCATTTGTACACACTTTTGTGTGAAAATTGTTTTCCAATGCTCCCCGGAGCCTTACTCTGACCCCTGTTTCCCTTTAAGGTCAACCCTTTCTTTTTATAAAGTTCAAGAATAATACAGTGATTAAGTTCTCTTAATCTGCTTTTGTACTGTAGCCACAAAAGGTGTAGCTACCTGTAACATGTTAGTTTACATCAGCTCTGTTGGCTGGTATATAAAAAGGTAAACAAAAATGTTAACTGCATATTACCTCTGCAAAACCCCAACATAGTTGGTGCCCCGTGTGAGGCGTGAGATAGACTGGTATTCCTGAACGCCTAAAGCATTTTATTGTACCGTAAATTCCGGACTATAAGCCGCTACTTTTTTCTCACACTTCGAGCACTGCGGCTTCTACTCCGGTGCGGCTAATACATGGATTTTTTATGGGGGACAATGAGCTTCTGCCGCAAAAACATTTGACTTCGTCACGTCGGATCTTAATATCAGTCATTTTGCGCTTCATGCACGCACCCTCATGATGGAAAACACACGGAGAAATACATATGATGTAGCTTTCAAGTTAAAGGCGATCGACCTGGCTGTCAAAGAAGATAACAGAGCTGCTGCACGTTAAGATGACACTGACAGCGACAACAGAGACTGAGGAAGAGAGTAATGAAGTCATTCTGAGGCAGTGAATGGATGGACTTTTTCTTGTGAAATATATTACGGTCATCTTTTTCATCAGCCGTGTTACAGACACCGTCGGCTAGGCTTCGTATTGTAACGGTTCATGTTGTAAAGTCAGTAGTTGATAATGTGTTCATAATTCCGATTATGTGGAGAGTCAGTAAATGCACCAGCGAGAACGTGTTGAGTGGCTGTATGAGAGAACGCTGGGGGAGAGAGTTGGATTGTTACGGCAAGTTATGTGTGTTGTTCTCTGCTGTAAACGGCGTGGTCACGGCCGACAGTGATCGCGTTATTAAAAGTTATTATTTGAACGCTCTCGTCGTCCTTTAACGTCCGTACGGACGCTACAGTATTTGCGGATGTTACCGGTAGCCTACGTCTGTGTAAATAGCTCTTGTTATAGCGTGGACACCTGCGGCTTATAATCAAGTGCGGCTTATATATGTACAAATACATTTATTTACTTATTTTTAGCCGGTGCGGCTTATATCCAGGTGCGCTCAATAGTACGGAATTTACGGTAATCTGATTTTAGCCAATCATTCTGACCCAAGAATTTTATTTGAGGTTTTGGAATCAATTACCACCTCCTCCCCTTCTTATTTTACTAATCCTTCCCAAGATCTTTCTGAGACGTTTTTATCTGATTTTACATAAACAATCAAGGACATTAGGCAACAAATCATCCCCCCAGACCATATTTTAGACACCCCAGCAGGGCTTTCACAGTTATTTTAGCAGTTTAGGAGATAAGAAAGTGCCGCCCCACAATTCATTTCGAAAAAGGAAGGTGGGACTTAGTGATAAAATGACAGGAACCGATACAGAAATAAATTTAGTGTGGGTCTTTTTATTCCCCGACTATATAGCATGGCTTGTAAGAAACTCACATTTCAATAAATGCTTCAAACAATTCACCTAAGTCAAGGTCGGAGTCTAGACATTAAAGAAAAATGTAAAGACAACAGTAGTGGCTCGTTTCTGAACAAAGAAAACAAATGCAATTCACATTTTTAAGCCACATCATTCCCCGCAACCTCCGTGAAGTGCATTACTTCAAAAGATATTCATAAAGACAATGATTGAAATACATCTTTAACAGTGTATACAGTTTCATATGAGCAACAAATACAGTACATAGTATAAACAAATAAACTCACTTTAATTCCAGTGTGCAGCCTGCACCTAAAGACACACACTCGCTGATCTCAACTCCGCTTATGTTCCCTCTAACAGGTATTACCAGGTAAGTGCTGATGTAATTTTCATAGCATCTGATGTAAATTCATTATTAACAGGTACGGTCAGGTACAATAACCAATGTAAACAAAGTCATTTACAGGAACATTCTATCTAAACAGGAAATAATAAATAAAGCATGTACTGTGAAAACATAAAGCTATGATAACTAACAGAGTTATGTTGAATTAATCGGTAAAGAATGAGGCGTTTTTAGGAGATTGTTGCCTCGTTTCCTGGAATGTACACAATGAATTATTACCATCTTAAACCAGTGTTTATTACAGGATACTTGACTGAAGTTCTCAGTTATAATAGAGGTTTTTCTTTGTCATTCAGCTGTAGATTCACTACACTTACCTCCTTATTTCCAATGGTACTACATACAGTAATAATGAACCACAAATACCATGCAATGACAGGACATACAACAACAATAGCTGACAGAGAAACAATGATGAAAACTAAACAGGTCCGAGCATTGAACCCTGAGGGACCCCACAGAAAGGGGAGCTTTTTTAGTATTTTCAGTTGTAGTGTGAGCAAATGCATTCCAACCGCATGAATGTTTAAAATATCTGGGGGATTTAAGTACTTGGACATACTTATTGGTCATTCCTTGTTGTTAAAAAAGTTTTGTTTTTTTTAAATCGTTATTTTGTAAAAGATAAACATTTTCAAAGCACAAAGAGTAAGGCCTTAAACCTGCTCATTTGTAATGAATTGGCTCTATATACAAATAAAGATTAATTGATTGACCTATTAACCCCCTCACTGAACAATGCACATCTATTATCCCTATTGGGTGCATACGTAGGACAAGAGACTGTCAATCATATTCTTAATAATGGGATGTCCTGGGTGAATGTTGTGAGGAAGGTGGTGGGCCAAAGTCATCCCCCAAGCGTCCACTAGTCGAACGTTAAGCCCTCTGAACATAGCTCTGAGCACCTTGTCCAGTTGAAGTGCGTACCAGTCACTGTAGTTTAATGCTATAGGAGGTGATACCTCTCTGAGGTTGGCAGACTTGATGACCACCTGCGTGTCTGGAGCCCTGCTCAACAGACGAATCACCGCCCTGCGGATGCTCTGAAGCCTTCTGATGTAGAATTGATTTGGGAAAGGATTGAGGTGAGCCCAGATGCCAAAAATTACAACTGTGTTGGTGCCACCTACTAACTCATCTATTTCATTGGAAATGTAATGCAGCTCACTTGTTGGAACGTAGATGAAACTAAGAGGAGGACCATGGACACGGAACGTCACCAAGGTGTTTCTTTCATTGTCCCATATCATGTAAGGTCCTGTTTGCTTCGGCTTATCCCGGTTTATCTCCTTAGCATCTGAAAGTGTGACAGAAAGAACAAGTTAAGCTGTGATATAAACAATTAAACTGTTACCTGAAATCTCTGTGGATCAGCTACCTTTTAGTGAAGCCTTGAGGTACTCAAACCACTGCCTGACGGTAGAGTCTCCATACAGGTGGACCACCTTTCCTTTCAGACACTGAGTGATGGCAGAAGCGTTGAAGTGGTTGACTTTGGTGCCACCTAGTGATCTCCACATACCCTGGTAGTAATATCCAGTGGGTCCAGACGTCCCACTGCCTTGACTGACTGTGGACCGCTCTGAGAGTTACAGATCAAAATAAGATTTAGGTTATTAAACTCATTGTTGTATCATTTATTGTTAACAGATCCCCTAAAAAGACCAACACAAGGTGTCGCCTTTACTTTGCTTATTTTACTTGACACTCAAGATGACGTCATACATTTACACAAAAAAGCATCCATTCAATTTTTTCCCCTGTGCAGTTTAGTGTATTTATTGGACTTGTTATAGCTGTCGAAAAATACACATTATGTGCTGTAGTGATCAGCAGCACAGCGTACGTCTCTGGTGCATGTGTTTATTGTGATTAGGTAAATCAATCTTACATGAAAATGTTAATTATTTAAAAGGTAAACATTTAGAGATGTTAAGTAGTTTAGTATTTTTAATAGTACACTGGTAATGAAAATTAATCTAGTTTTGAGTGTGAATGAAGTAAAGGCTTGCAGTTCTATCTCAGTGTTGTATAGAAGCTGGTTAATTTATTGATTGTTGCCTTATAATGGTATATCCTTTCTACAAGGCAAAAACTGTTCCAACAATGCTCTCGCTTAAAGAGGAAGGTTGTGGATGTTTTTTTTGTTCAGACATATGTGTAAGGGTAGATGTTCCCTATACAGATCTTAACAGCCAGCACCCAGCTGAGCCGTGAGATCCACCAGGCCTGCCACACCTACACCAAAATGCCCTGTTGTGACAAGCCCAATAGACAGCCAGGCGTACTGCGCCCAGCGCCGACTGACGCATCACATGCTGTCAGTGAGACGCTTCTGAAGAAGGCGAGAAACATGATGAACGTTTTTGAGCTGCAAAGAGGAAGGTTGTATGCATTGCTTTTTTTCAAGGTCACATTGAGACTTTTTATTTAAGGTGGAAGTAGAAAAACTTTTACCTTTCCTTTGAGGCAGCACAGTAAGACTGGCCGGTCCTGAAGCCTGAATGAAGACTTTCAGGTTGACATTGCTGGATGGAAAAACTCAGATGATAAAGTATCTTACACACAATGCAATATGTAAACTACTGTTAAATGGGATTTATCAAAAGGTAAAACTTTAGTTTTATTAAAAGACTCTGCCTCCATATTTAGACTGAAAAGTTACACTTCAGATTTGTGGTGATGAGAGTCAACTTTAATTGTTCAGACTAAGTAACTGATATATTATCTTACACTGTAAACATCTGAAGATTTTATCTTTGCCTCCTGTAGTTACAAACTCAACATTTTACACCAGGTGATACTTTACTCTTTGTTTACACTCATCACATGTAAAACTAGATGCATCATTTCTATTGCTCCGATCCCTCACCTTTGGAAAAGTTTCCCCTCATTGTCCTTGAGTCTTACTTTGAATCCGGCTCTCATGTGGCCAACTCTGGTATCACAGCTCAGCGTCTTTGGCTTGTAGCAGAACCACGGGTCACCTGTGCGGAGGTCAGTGTAGTCGCACTGTGGCTGGCTGGTTTGACGAAGGCAAACATTACAGATGGTGCTTTCAGAGATATTGCCTGAGCGAAAGGTGTTTTTAAAGAGAACCCTATCAGGATTTTCTCTTTTCAGCCTGCGGAGGACTGTGACAGCTTCGCTTGAGTGGACAAGCGTCACCTGACAAAACAAAACACAAGGGTGTTTAAGTTATAGCAAACATCCCAGGCCATAGTATTGCTCCTTGAAACTGGAGCTCCTTGATTTGTGTATCCACTTGTTTTTGTTGTGATCCAGCACCCTCTTAGATGTGTGTCTGTCAGTCATCTGTACAGTCACGTGCTATTGGCCCTGGGAACAAGTAGAGTTCTAACAAAGGCTCTCATTGGCTGTTATAGGCTGACATGAGGTGTCATTTAAAAGGTCAGCAAAACAAGAAGTAAGTCGGGAGAAATGGTTTAGATTCCATGAATTAAATGGCCCACAGGACAATAGCATTGCAATAGGTGAGTCATTTTGCTTGACTTGTTTTACAATATAATTTTAGGAGAAAATCTTGAACTCTACCTCAACCTGTGCGCTTCCTTCCCAGAGTAAAGGGAATGCAGCAGAGTAGGAGCCATTAAGGTGATCCACCACTCGTCCAGCTACACCTGCTTCAAGCGCTCTGTTGTGCAACCGGGCAATTAAGAAATCTCCTCCAGATTTCTTGGGGTTACCTTGGAAGTCATATATTTGTATAATGACGTCCAGCTGGTCTCCTACGTGCCGCTCTACTCCACCCCTCCCTGGAAGAATGGTGAAGGTGCTGTGGGCGGGATCACTTGTCTGGTTCAATAAAAAAGGAGCTGGCAGAGGTGGAGTTTCAGGCCAAGCAATGGAGTCCAATATGAGACGTTCCTCCTCAGCATCAGCAGAAGTCAGTGGCTTGAAGGTGCAGAAGGCATCAGGCACGTGTGGAGCAGTGGGAGGAGCAGTGGGAGGAGCCGTGGGAGGAGCAGAGGAAGGAGCAGAAGGAGGAGCAGAGGTCACTTTCTTGGGGACGATGGCAGAGTTCTCTTTAAAACGTACCTGGCAAGGAGTTGAAAAAGAAAGATGGTGACAAAGATGCATCAAAAAAAATTCACTAACATAAAATAAACTGAAGGGAAGATCAATGATTTTTCTAAAATAATACTTATAACTGTTTATGATTTGTAAACTTTAAGCTGCTGGAAGTCACAGTTTTCAAAAACTTGACCTCTTCGTCTACAATCTTAAATCTATGGTTGGCACGGCCTGCTCCACTCCATTTTTGTAATTTCCATTGCATAATGGCGTTACAAGCCAATGAAATGTTTTAAATATGTATTTTTTCCAACGAGATTGTCTTCCTCTGGCTGCATTGCTAATTTAATGGCAGATGTAAGAAATTTAAATAAATCAGGCCCTGGTTTACATAAGCCAAACTCTTTAAGTGTTATTTTGTATGCCATCATTTTATCAAACAAAATACAACACTGCACTAACACCAGGTTTATACAAGTAATGGCTTAAATTATAGTACAGCAACATTAAATAAAAACAAATGAAATCCATTATGCTTAAATAATTGCACCATTTGCCATCACTGTCTCCAACAGAGTGTTTAACCCCTCCCCATCTTGACTTCACAAAGACTCAGCCACTCTGCGATGCTCTTTTCATAATCAATGATATTCGGTTTTTCCAGCTTTAACCCTCTGGGGCTATAATTGGCCGATTTTGACTACTTTTGATTTTCTCTTTATATTTCATCTTAAAAACTGTTTATCTGGCCTTGTGTGGTATCATTTTTCAACACAACCTCACATATATGAATTTACAATTATTATTTCATTTTGACATGCTATATTAATTTTTAAAAAATCCCCCCCAAAAATTATAAAATCCGAGTATAAATAAACACAAACCTGAATAACAAACACTTTTCATAACTTTTGATGCAAATATAAATTGTGATCTTCAAAACTTATTTACAAGATTTACAAACAACAATGTTATATACAAGTATTTACACTAAAATACAGGCAATTCCTCAGGCGTTTTTTATGCAACTATTTACCGAACAATCAGGTGTCACAATAAACAAGCTATTTGTGCCACTCCATGAAACAGTAACTGTCCATCACAAGACAGAGAGGCACATCATGACCTGTTTTTCAATTTGCGTGGATTTTGGCGCCCTCATGTGGACAGGTAGGTGGTGACTAGTCCTCTTTAGAGCCTCTCAGGGCAAACAATAGATTCATTCGGTTCATCCTTAAATGTCAACTGAATCACACTTAACATTTTAACTGCTCAATGATTAATAAACCTGTCATTCTTGTTTTATGTATGTTTAGGTGACGTCTTTTGTTGACCAACTGGTACAACGTCTCCAGGGACGTCACGTCAAGTGTGCATGTACGTCATCAATGCATTCAACCACCCCAATCTGAGATTGAGAGACGCTGTTGAATATCGTCTCCTGTAATCTGACTCATAAAAAAACATTCCACCTTTAAAATGTTGACAACAATCACAGTTCTCACCTGCAGCAGGTTCCTGTTTATTAGTATGAAGAACAACACAGTCAGCAGGAGCACGATGACACCGCCCTTCAGAAGCTTCATGTTGACTTTGTTACTTATTAATCCTTTTTTCAACATGGTTAGTCCTCCTCTGGTACTGGAAGGGAAAAAATGAGAAAAGAGAGTCTATGTTAAGTTTATAGTATTAATTTTCTATCAAACTACATCTATTCAATCAAGATGTTAGAATGACTGGTGTACCCAAACAGATTATTTGTGCTTGAGGTTTGACAGGAACGTCATAAAACTAAACTAAACAGATTTTTCAGTCAGGTGTACTAAGTTCACATGTCAGAAAACCTGATGCTACGAAACGTCCTAAAGTTTTTTGGATAAAAGATTTGGCGTGAAGTAGGATGAGGTTCCATGCAGGAAAAAAGTAATGCACACAATAAAGGAAACATGGGCATTTAGCCGAACTAAAGAACGACTTTAAGTAACCTTTTTAACTGGTACATTTATACTTCTTTATAATTCTGTTCAATTTATTCTTCAGTGTTTTTCTTCACATTCACTTGTTACTTTCTTAATCTAAAAACCAGTGAGTCTAAAAATCATGATACCGTAATTAACCCAATCAACTCTGTGTCTTTCAACTTTAATACATTGTCATATACAAACATGGAAAACAGAGAAAAGGAGGAGGAGCCATTTGCAGAAACTTAAAAAAAATATTAATTTGAACGAAAAGGCAAGACAAAATGTACTTTCAAAAAGTTCAACAAAAAAAATCCAAACAGTAAAACACGGGGAATCCGAAGAAGACAACTACCAGACTGACAACAAACATTCACTGTCCAACAAAGATGATCTGACACAGAGACTAAATAGACATGGTTATCAGACACAGTTAAGACTAATGATGAGGGCAATCAACACAGGAGTGAAACACACATCCAGGACAACTACGAGCGAGCGAGCGAGCGAGAGAGAGAGAGAGAGAGAGAGAGAGAGAGAGAGAGAGACTTTAGTGGTCTGAAATTCAAAGTAAATCATGGAACTATGAAGACACTCAGAGAATTGAATAATGTAACAAGACACACTAGAACATAAAGAAACACAACAATAACTAATGACTCAATAAAACAGGAAACACTGAAGAAGAAACTAGGAAATACTAACACACACAAGGGAAACAATCATTACTAGGATAGACACTCATCAAGTAAGACAACAAAGCAGCACTATGTAAGACTGAGGATTCACTCTCTGTTAAAGGACAGCAGCTTGTTAACATGAGCTTGACTTTGCATAAATGCTGCTTTGATAGGGAAATTTGACTCACCAGGTGAAGGTCAAGATTTGTCTCCAGATTTATTTATTTTTTCCTTTCAGAACTTCCCAATGACTATTTCAGAAAACAGTGTGTCCTGCGATCTCCTGGCTGACTGCAAGTGAAGCCGTCAATCAGGTGATTAGCTCACCTAAAACCTTTTTCAAACCAACCCCTACACACTCCCCCTCCGTGTCCGTCAGAAGTCACACATCCAGGTGTAGGGTAGAAATACAGCAGCAGGCATTGGGACAAACTTCCCTCTCTCAGGTGGAAACAGGAAGTGTGTGTTACCATGGTTTCTCAGCGGCATGGCTTAGTATTAATGTAGGCCTACGTTATGTAAAAGTCTTTATGTAGATTATTTTTCTCTAGTAAATTATATGCTATAAGTGTAGACTTATAGCAAAACGATCAGATGGAGCCCACATTCTCTATTGTAATTTATAATTTAATGTTTAGTTAATTTATTGTAATATCAAAGAACAAGTTGTCTTAAATGAAAGCACAGACAAGGAGACTATAAATGAACATCACAGCAGCAAAACGTTGATTTTTTTGTTGTAGCCGAAATTAAGTTTTACAAAGAAATCAAAAGTAGAACAATGATGAATAAGTAACAGTGAGAAGTTGTCTGTAACATGATTTAATATTCTTTAGTTTTTGTAACAGTCCATTTAAATATAAAACACGTCAACAGAAGGAAGTAAAGAAGAGGAGGCTTTTATTTGAACCTTTAAAACAATAAACGGGTGAAGTTGTAAACGTCTGTATGACAATATTAAATGTCCATCTTAGTTGGAGCAGTGTTTTGGTTTGTTCAAACACTTACACACAGAACTTACTTTAGTACAGGTCACTCCTTCCGTGACTACCGGACGCAATAGGCGTTACACGTGATCATCAAGTGGGCATCGGCGCAGACTCGCTGGCGGAGGGTTTTATGGCCCACTACCACTCCCCGCTAAGTGGTTTGAGACAGACTTAATACGGCGGGCCCTCCGCGTGGACGCGCAAACGGAGGGGTAGTGGGTAGGGTGTAGTGGACGGTTTGAAAAAGACCCCTAGAGTAAGGGAGGAGATGTTGGCTGCTCACTGCCTCCAATTGGCTCAGGTAATTTTATTGACAGCTACTTTGGTCCAATTGTAAGGACTATTTTTCCCTGGCCTAGCAGACACGAGAGATAACCCTGCCATGGTTCTTGATGATACATTTAAAAACACTGCGTGCTCTGTACATCAACCTCCCAGCGCCAGCTGTCCTCTGGAGGGACGTGACGCAGACATTGACCATGCCGCACGTAAACAAAAGTCTGATTTTCTTTAAAGGAAAACCATGCAAAGAGAATTTGGAACTTAAAGTCTAAACCAAAAGGAGTTCATGGTGGTCTCTTAAATATCCAGAGTATTGAGATCAAGTTCAACATCTCCTGATGGACTCTTATTTGGATTTCCTCGCTGTGGGGGAGACCTGGTTAAAGAGTAATATTCAAACAACTATGATTAATATCCCTGGGTACATCTGTAACAGGAGAGACAGACAATCCAGTAAAGGAGAGGAGTCCTGATTTATATATAATCCTTTTCTTCAGGGGAACACACAGTATGTAGTTTGTAATCTGCTTTTCCATCGCCGGCCGCAGCTTGTTAGAAAGGTACAGAAATGTTTTTTTAGACAAACTGAAGTTATGTACCCATTGTTTGTTTGTGTGTGTGTGTGTGTGTGTGTTTGTGTGAATCCTGGGACGACCACATCCCACCACTCATTGGCTCAGCTGAAGGCCCAAACTGTTGGTCTGCGGCGATGAGTAGCCAGTAGTTGAATTCCCTGGAAAACACAAGTTATTAGTACTGATAATAAAACAAATGAATATTTATTAATTACAATGTGAAATTATATTAACAATTCAATAAATCATAGCATGCATTTCTGAGTTAGTCTACTCAAATAAAGTGTCACTGCTGCAAAAACAGGCTATATTGTGGTATAACTGTTGCTCAAAATGAGGAAAAACTACATAACAAATACGTTTACTTTTAATAGTTTCGTATTGCATTGATCAATTGAAGATTTGTCAGGCAGAACAGGAGTACATTGAGAAACTTGAGAAACACATTGTAACTAAACGAAATGAAAGTAAGCTTACCTTTCTGTGTTGTCGTTTCTTTCGAGCCAATGTGCCGTTTAGACTGTTTACATTGGAAATCTTAAGTACCATGTCCGAAAGCTTTCTTGTTAATTTGGCTGTATTTCTACTCGCGGCACGCAGCCTTCTCTGAAACAAAGCATATTGTTCTAGAGAGAGCCACATGCAAAGGAAAAAGATGCATTCCACTCTGTGTCGCGCTGCTATGATATCACGCTATTACGTAGCTGACGCCGTATATATATACTGTATATACCTTGTAACCCGGTATAATCCCCCATTATTGCAAAGAGTCTTTTTTTGTCATTATTTAAATTAGTTGTTTAACATCTCACATGATCACATTGATTTTTTTTTTTTATTATTATTTATAATTTTTTTCAATACAAAACAAAAACCTTGTGCACCACTTACACATACAGCAAAAATATACAAAGTCATTACATATGACGGTAGCACACTTATGCACACACAAACACACACTTTGTCTGCCCCACGGGGAGATAAAAAATGAGAGAAACCAAAAATGATAGAGTAATTGACTGACAAAGTGCATTACAAGCATTGTTTATACAGACCGGAAAGAGGAATTCCCAGAGATTTAAAATGATATATCCACAAAAATTACCAAGATAAATGAATACATGAAAATACATACTAACATGCTGGTGCTGGGGGTAAGAGGCTGAGAGCTCCTGACAGCTTGTTTAGTGATGCATTTAAAACTCACTGAAACGTTCTATAAATGATCTCACTTCCTGATGTCCGAAAGAAGAAACGACTACAAATCCAATACCACCAAAACCAAAAAATACCATACACATACCAGAGCTGGACTCACTGGTGACGGTGGTGGAGAGGAGGACTCTGGACAAAATGCTCTCTATCATGGACAACACACACCACCCTCTGCACAGCACCTTCACCGGGCAGAGGAGCATGTTCAGTGACAGACTGCTGTCACAGTCGTGCTCCACGGACAGACTCTAGATAGATAGATAGATAGATAGATAGATGGATAGATGGATAGATGGATGGATGGATGGATGGATGGATGGATGGATGGATGGATAGATGGATAGATGGATAGATGGATAGATGGATAGATGGATAGATAGATAGATAGATAGATAGATAGATAGATAGATAGATAGATACTTTATTGATCCCGAGGGAAATTCAAGAACTCTTTTGTCCCCCTATAGGCCACAAGACTGTACAACACTTCACTGTCACGGCAGGGAAGAAGCACACGGTGAATCCTGGACTCATTTTTCACTTTTTTTCTCACTCCTCATCTGCACTGCTGACCTCAGAGTCAGCCTCCAGTTGGACACTTTAATGCATATTGATAGTCACCTTACTGAGCACTGGTCACTTTAATGATAATCACCCTAATTATGTCTGGTTTCATCCTACTGTTGTGTTATGCTATATCTGTAATGGTTGACATGACCACCCTAACTAGGTCAAGTTTCACTCTATTGTCTTCAACACTTAATGCTAATCTGCTCCTCAATAGTTGGGTACTTAACGATAATCACCCTAAGCACTCCTGGTTTCACCTTATTGTTTTGGACACTTAATGCAAATCACTGCTCCTTTAAGTTGCTGAGCACTTTAATGGCCCAATTTGCATTCCTGCATTGACTGTTTAACAACTGTACTCACACCTCTGGCACTACCTCGAACACCTCTGCACATACGCATGCAACTAGTTTCTAGAAGGTCAGCACTTTGTTTCTAAGGCTCTTTAACTGTTTACAGGTCTCTTTTAATCAGCACATGTTTTTCTCTCCTCACAGGTTATGTACATTATGCTATATAAGTTTTAAGTCTAATGCTAATGCTAACTGCACAGGTTTAACCTGTAATTATGTTTACTCTTAGTCACATAGGGGCTGCTAAATCTTGTTTGGGGGATTATTGTATATAGAGGGGGGGGACAGCGGGTGTGTATTGTAATTAATGTCTCGTGTCCTGCCTGTCTGTATACTGCTACTGGATGCCTTGAATTTCCCCCAGGATCAATAAAGTGTCTATCTATCTATCTCCCATGTGTTGGGTGTAAATGGAACCAATAATGTTACAGTTAAAGGCTGAATAATGTAGAACTCTATTTGATTTATTTAGTAGCTTGGACTGATAATTATCATAGAAGGAAGTTTTGTGAGCAGACAGGAATTTGTTCATGGCCTTGTATGGCCTTGTAAAAGCAACAAAGGCTAGATATTGTTCTTATAATAAATCAAGCTCATCCAAATGACATTCAAAACACTGAATCTACAGTTCTGTCATGATGCACAACATGTCAGTAATCTGAGACATGTGAAACTGCATATCCAGCTGTTAATGCGCAAGCTATGATTATACATTATATTAAGGCACATACCTTTGATCGTAATGCGTCTCCAAAAATAGTTTCTTTTTTTATTCACAGTATCAGAAATGAAAGGCAAAGTATGAAAGTTGTTATTGCATGGTTAGAAATGACAGAAAGGTTTTTGAATCTCTCGAAAGATAAGAACGTATTTTAATTGAGTACTTACTGTCTGTTTTTCTCTGAGTACTCAAAACAGTTGGCTACAGAGACTACTGTGTATTCTTTCCAACTGGGCGTCGACTTAGTTTGCAACTTGAAACCAGTAGAGAGTGGATTACACTATGATCCACCCACACACATGCTTAAATGAATGAGAGCTAGTTAAGGTTAAAGGACAACTGCAATGAAGACTGTGCATGCATCTAGAGTCAATGTGGCAGCACAAACGTCTGCAACAGTGACTCTGTTATCAGTCTGCAACAGTGACTCTGTTATCAGTCTGCAACAGTGACTCTGTTATCAGTCTGCAACAGTGACTCTGTAATCAGTCTGCAACAGTGACTCTGTTATCAGTCTGCAACAGTGACTCTGTTATCAGTCTGCAACAGTGACTCTGTTATCAGTCTGCAACAGTGACTCTGTTATCAGTCTGCAACAGTGACTGTTATCAGTCTGCAACAGTGACTCTGTTATCAGAAATATTGCAAAGTTGTCTGTTAGACACAACATTTAATAGTGTTCACCAACAGGTTATGGAGGGTCTGGGGATCCCCCTCAGAACATTTTGGACACCTAACATTATTTTTCCTGCATTCTGATCAGTTTTATGCCTTTTCTGAATTATTATGATCCAATATTTTAATTAACGTTCCAAGTGTTCATCGGATACAAGAATGCATTCATTTGAATACCTCCCTAAACATGTTGATTGGAGAGTTGTCATTTTTTGGGTCGGGATCATTCTTATATCAGACACACTTGCACTTGCCTGCATGTGCACTGAGCGCTGATACGGCACGGAAATAACTGCCAACAGTCAGGATGCACTGAACACAACGAGTGTGTGGCCATTTGAGGAAAAAAATCTGCACTTTGGAATAGCAACTTTAATCAACACTAATTCTAAGACTTCTAAATGCGCTATTGGGGACATGTGTGGGACAATATAATGTTAACTATATTCTTTATTATGGGAGGAAGTGGGTGAATGTTGTGAGGAAGGTGGTGGGCCAGAACCATCTCCCAGGCATCCACCAGATGAACATTAAGTCCTTTGAACACAGCCCTGACCGCCTTGTTCTGCTGCATTGCATACCAGTCATTAAAGACAAATACATAGGCAAGATATGAGCCTCTGAGGTTTGGAGTCCTGATGAACACCAGCGTGTCTGGAGCCCTGTTCAACAGACGAATCACCGCCCTGCGGATGCTCTGTAGCCTTCTGATGTAGAATCGAATTGGGAAAGGAGTGAGGTGAGCCCAGATGCCAAAAATTACAACTGTGTTGGGGCCACCAACTACATCATCTATTTCATTGGCAATATAATGAAGCTCGCTGACTGGGATATTGTCGGAAATACTAATAGGAGGACCATGGAAGTGGTACGTCACCAAGGTGTTTCTTGCATTGTCCCATGTCATGTAAGGTCCTGCTTTCCTTGGTTTATCCCGGTTTATCTCCTTAGCATCTGAAAGTGTGACAGAAAGAACAAGTTAAGCTGTGATATAAACACAATTAAACTGTTACCTGAAATCTCTGTGGATCAGCTACCTTTTAGTGAAGCCTTGAGGTACTCAAACCACTGCCTGACGGTGGAGTCTCCATACAGGTGGACCACCTTTCCTTTCAGACACTGAGTGATGGCAGAAGCGTTGAAGTGGTTGACTTTGGTGCCACCTAGTGGTCTCCACATACCCTGGTAGTAATATCCAGAGGGTCCAGACGTCCCACTGCCTTGACTGACTGTGGACTGTTCTGAGAGTTACAGGTCAAAATAAGATTTAGTTTAGAAGAAAAATACACATTATGTGCTGTAGTGATCAGCAGCACAGCGTACGTCTCTGGTGCATGTATTTATTGTGCGGATGCATGACAGCCAGATTTCATGATCTCCGCTCTACAGCGAGGTTGGACACTGAAGCAGGCGCTCTGTAAAGCCTCCCAGATTTATTGTGGTTAGGTAAATGTTACCAAATGAATCTTACATGAAAATGTTAATTATTTAAAAGGTAAACATTTAGAGATGTTAAGTAGTTTAGTATTTTTAATAGCACACTGGTAATGAAAATTAATCTAGTTTTGAGTATGAATGAAGTAAAGGCTTGCAGTTCTATCTCAGTGTTGTATAGAAGCTGGTTAATTTATTGATTGTTGCCTTATAATGGTATATCCTTTCTACAAGGCAAAGACAGTTCCAACAATGCTCTCGCTTAAAGAGGAAGGTTGAATGCATTTTCACATTTTTTATTTTCAAGGTCACATTGAGATTTCTTTCATAATGCAAAGTCACATCATATGCAGCAGTGCCAATGTGTGCAATATGTTTTATACCCGTCTTTTGTGTTTTGTTTTGTTTTGTTTTTTTTAACTTTTGCATCTCTGGCCTTGTCTCAAGTGCTGTTTTATGTTTTGAGGGAAAAAAAGATACGTTTAGAAAAACTGTGCTTTACCTTTCTTTTCAGGCAGCACAGTAATATTGGTCGGTCCTGAAGCCTGAATGAAGACTTGCATGTTGACGTCACTGAAAAAAAAAAAAAAAAAACATCCCATGATAAAGTACCTCTTACACTAACAATACAATATGAAAACCACAGTGAAATGGGATTTAAATGACTCTGCCTCCATATTTAGACTGAAAAGTTACACTTCAGATTTGTGGTGATGAGAGTCAACTTTAATTGTTCAGACTAAGTAACTGATATATTATCTTACACTGTAAACATCTGAAGATTTTATCTTTGCCTCCTGTAGTTACAAACTCAACATTTTCCACCAGGTGATACTTTACTCTTTGTTTACACTCATGACATGTAAAACTAGATGCATCATTTCTATTGCTCCGATCCCTCACCTTCGGAAAAGCTTTCCTTCATTGGCCTTTTGTCTGTTAGTCAATCCACCATTTATGTGGTTCATCCTGGCATCACAGCTCAGCGTCTTTGGCTTGTAGCAGAACCACGGGTCACCTGTGCGGAGGTCAGTGTAGTTGCACTGTGGCTGGCTGGTTTGACGAAGGCAAACATTACAGATGGTGCTTTCAGAGATATTGCCTGAGCGAAAGAGGCTCTTGTAGATAGCCCTATCAGGATGTTCTCTGTTTAGCCTATGAAGGACTGTGACAGCCTCGCTTGAGTGGACAAGCGTCACCTGATAGAACAGAGAACAAGAGTTTTAAAGGTATTGCATACAAGCCATGCCTGTTATTCATGAACTTAATAAGATGTCATTGTATTTTTTGGTGTTAGCTTACTGAAGTTGTTACTTTATTTAAATTAAAAGCTTAAGAGAGATTAATAGAAATTGCCAACTCCCCACTTGCGGGCCAGTAGAACCTGTTTTCTTCAATTACCAACAGGAAATGTTTGGAGGAGAGAGTAAGGGGATGGCATTCAAGGCAAAGGTCAGTTTTGAACATCAGACCACTGCAAAGAGGACTATACCCTTAGCCCAGCAGATAAGTGAAATATAGAAAAGGATGGTGGTGTTATAGATAAAAGCATGAAACTTGGCACACTGTTGTTTGTCCTGTGGGAGATTTGTATGACCAAGATGGCGGCGCGAGCGCATCGCGAGGCCCAGCGTCTCTCTCAGATTTGCAATTTTGCAGTAATTCTCCTGTTAATTTCCGGCTTGTTCGTACGGAACAGCCTCGCCTTAACATCCTACACCAGACAGGAACTTTTGGATATTGGAATACATCTCCCTGACGATCCAATCAACAATCTTCGACTCATCCCCGAGATCGCCAAAACACCCGAGGCTACGCACTCTCCCCGGCCGGGCGGAAGTGCTCGCAGGCGGCGACGAGACCGTAAACAAAGGCGGGGGAAGCGCGGAGGTATAAGGGCTAAGCTAAAGCTAACACCGCACCGTCTCCCGTTACCCAGCATTTTCCTCGCTAATGTGCGGTCTTTGATGAACAAGATGGACGAGTTACGACTTCGCATCATGCACAGCAAGAGACTTATGGACTGTAATGTCATGATCTTCACAGAAACATGGCTAAACAATGGAGTACCGGACGATGCTATCAAGCTAGCCGGTCGCCACACACTCCGGGCAGATAGAACAGCAGAGGACTCCGGTAAGACCAGAGGAGGAGGACTGTGCATTTATATCAACAAAACTTGGTGTACAGACTCTGTCATTATTGGGAGACACTGCTCAGTTAACATTGAGTTTCTCATGGTTAAATGTAGACCTTTCTATCAGCCAAGGGAGCTCAGCTCCACTATTGTAACTGCAGCCTACATCCCCCGATGCAGATGCAAAAGCTGCTATGAAGGAACTTTACACAGCCATTAGTAAACAACAGACTGCTCACCCGGAGGCTGCATTTATAGTTGCAGGTGATTTTAATCACTCAAACTTAAAGACAGTGCTCCCTAAATTTCACCAGCATGTTTCCTGCAATACAAGAGGAAACAAAACTCTGGATCATGTTTACACTAACATTGCAGGAGCCTACACCACGACCCCCCTCCCCCACCTGGGACAGTCAGACCACCTTTCTTTGTTCCTCATCCCCAAGTACTCCCCACTCATCCAACGTGTGAAGCCATCAGTGACAACAATTAAAGTGTGGCCAGCGGGGACAGACTCTGTACTTCAGGACAAGTTCCATCACACAGACTGGAGTATGTTTGCCTCTCAGGCTACCTTGGGCTCTCACACAGACATTGACACCTACACTTCTTCTGTGCTGGATTATATCAACACCACCATCGACAGTGTGACAACATGGAAGCAGATCACCACGTACCCAAATCAGAAGCCATGGATGAACAAGGAGGTGCGTCTCCTGCTGAAGGCCCGCAACACCGCCTTTAGATCAGGTGATGCAATGGCCTACAGCGTGTCCAGGGCAAACCTGAGGAGGGGCATCATCAAGGCCAAGCACTGCTACAAGCTGAAGGTAGAGGAACACTTCTCCAACTCCGACCCCAGACGCATGTGGCAAGGCATCCAGGCCATCAGTGACTATAAACCCAGCAACTCCACCCCGATGACCACAGATGTCTCCTTCCTGAACGAGCTAAATCACTTTTATGCTCGTTTCGATAGAGACAACAAGGAGACGCAGACCACGACCAGACCTCCTGCAGACAACCAGCCCCTCTCATTCACCACCACAGACGTCCACGCTGCACTGAGCCGGATCAACGTCCGAAAGGCTGCTGGTCCAGACGGCACCCCTGGGCGCGTGCTTAGAGCATGTGCGGAGCAGCTCACTGGGGTTTTTACGGACATCTTCAACCTGTCCCTCGCCCAAGCAGCTGTGCCAGCATGCTTCAAAGCCACCTCCATTGTCCCAGTGCCGAAACACTCCAGCCCGACAGGCCTGAATGACTACCACCCTGTAGCACTCACACCCATCATTATGAAGTGCTTTGAGCGACTGGTCCTAGCGCACCTGAAAATCTGCCTCCCACCCACACTGGACCCATACCAGTTTGCCTACCGCAGCAATAGGGGTACAGAGGATGCAGTCTCCACTGCGCTGCACTCTGTGCTCACACATCTGGACAATAACAACACATACGCACGAATGCTGTTTGTTGATTTCAGCTCAGCATTCAACACTGTCATCCCCTCCAAGTTGAACACTAAACTTGGAGACCTGGGCTTCAACACCTCCCTCCGTCACTGGATAATGGACTTTCTGACCAACAGACCCCAGTATGTTAGGTCAGGACACACCTGCTCCTCCACCATCACACTCAACACAGGCGTACCACAGGGCTGTGTGCTGAGCCCATTCCTCTACTCCCTCTTCACCCACGACTGCAGACCTGTACATGGATCCAACACCATCATCAAGTTTGCGGACGATACAGCGGTGATTGGCCTCATCAGCAACAACGATGACACAACCTACAGGGAGGAGGTACAGCATCTGGCCACCTGGTGCGCTGGCAACAACCTGCTTCTCAACACCAGCAAGACAAAGGAGCTCATCGTGGACTTCAGGAGAGAAAAGGGAAGCACGCACAACCCCATTCACATCAACGGGATGGCTGTTGAACGTGTCTCCAGCTTCAAGTGCCTGGGGACCCACATCACAGAGGACCTATCCTGGTCCACTAACACCTCCAGTCTGGTGAAGAAGGCTCATCAACGCCTCTTTTTCCTGAGGACACTGAAGAGACACCACCTGTCTTCAGCTGTACTGAGGAACTTCTACCGCTGTGTGATTGAGAGCATCCTAACCAGCAGTGTCACAGTCTGGTACGGAAACTGCTCTGTCACGGACCGTAAGGCGCTACAGCGGGTGGTTAAAACAGCCCAGCGCATCAGAAGGTGTCCACTTCCTGCCATTGAGGATGTCCAGAGGAAACGCTGTCTGCGGCGAGCTCACGGCATCCTTAAAGACTCCTCCCACCCTGCCCACAGACTGTTTACCCTCCTGCCCTCCGGTAGGCGCTTCAGAAGCCTCCGGACCAGAACCAGCAGACTGAGGAACAGCTTTTTCCCCAGAGCTGTCTCCCTACTGAACTCTACCCCCCGAACTCTGAACTCTGTCTCTCTCTCAAACTCCGCCCCCTCCTGACCCCCCCCCCCCAAATGGCAGCCATTATATTTACCGGTATCTTAGGTTCTAGACCCCCTCGGACCTTTAACATGATTAGGTCTTTCAAATAGCCTACCAAATCTGATTTGGTACCAGTTCTCAGCTTGCCCATTTGCAACAATACCAGCGGGCATGTCTGGTTTTTATTGCTCAACTTATTCATCCAGACTTCCTTCATGCATCTGTGATGCAATGTCCAACCAACAGAACAGAGAACAGTCATTCTTTAGGGACGAGTGCTTTTTTTGGGAGCTGGACTTCTCTCAGACTGGAGCCTAGCAGATAAAACGAGACTGCTCCTCTTGATGGGATCTTTGATGGGCTTTGTTTGGTTGGTGAGGTACTCACTGGCATAGGAGTCATATCGGTCCTGTCAAATTCAATTCATATAGTGTAAAACGTATGTATGGAACTATGATTGTTTATAGAATTAATTTCAGTGAAATATAGTGTTTAGTAGGAGAATTGATCTCTTTATGGGCTGATCACCACATAAGGTCTGATCCTAAACTTGTCCCTGCTCTGGAATACAACATCACAAGGACTTTTTATGTTGGATATTGTTGCTTGTTAGCAAAAGCAAGCCAAGGGGAATGATTTATATTTTACAAATCAAGTGATCTACAGGACAATAGCATTGCAATAGGTGAGTCATTTTGCTTTACTTGTTTCACAATATAATTTTAGAAGAAAGTCTTGAACTCTACCTCAACCTGTGCGCTTCCTTCCCAGAGTAAAGGGAATGCAGCAGAGTAGGAGCCATTAAGGTGATCCACCACTCGTCCAGCTACACCTGCTTCAAGCGCTCTGTTGTGCAACCGGGCAATTAAGAAATCTCCTCCAGATTTCTTGGGGTTACCTTGGAAGTCGTATATTTGTATAATGACGTCCAGCTGGTCTCCTACGTGCCGCTCTTCTCCACCCCTCCCTGGAAGAATGGTGAAGGTGCTGTGGGCGGGATCACTTGTCCGGTTCAATAGAAAAGGAGCTGGCAGAGGTGGAGTTTCAGGCCAAGCAATGGAGTCCAATATGAGACGTTCCTCCTCAGCATCAGCAGAAGTCAGTGGCTTAAAGGTGCAGAAGACATCAGGCACGTGTGGAGCAGTGGGAGGAGTAGTGGGAGGAGCAGTGGGAGGAGCAGTGGGAGGGGCAGTGGGAGGAGCAGAGGAAGGAGCAGTGGGAGGAGCAGTGGGAGGAGCAGAGGTCACTTTCTTGAGGATGGCAGGTGTTTTTTCATAATTTAGCTGGCAAGGGGTTTAGAAAGAAAGATGGTGACAAAGACACATTAAATTAATTTACTGAACAAAATTATAATTTTATATTTAATTATCAAAACTTGAATAGTTAAATGTAAGCTGCTGGAAGTCACTGAAATGTTTCTAAACGATGGATAAAGACAATGGTCTTTTATGTTTCCTGATCAAACTGCATCATTGACCTGTTGACTGACATATTTTTAAGCAGCATGACCCCTTCTCTTTTCCTCATCTTAAATTCCATTTACATTGTATGAGCAAATGCACTGATACTTAACTGTAAGTCCCTGTGAGGCAACGATTATCAAGATGGTATTCTCTAATGTATGCACATCTTTTTATCAAACATGCGGTGCTTTAAATCGACCATGATGTGCTATTAACTGTAGACCAGGTTTGTTTAAGTGAAGTCGTATCATGCACTAAGAATGCAACTTAAATCACATTCCTATACAGTACTCAATTTCTAAGAGTCCCAGCTGTGAATCTTTTTGTAATGTTTAAAATGCTGGTGTTGCGACCAATTTTACTTTATATTTGCTTTCTCTGGGTAGTATTATGAGGAAAACGTCCATAATTGTTTATTTTTATGCAGATGATACCCAACTGTATGTATGATGGAAGCTTGAGGAGCCCAATCTGTAATGTAAACTAGAAGGATGCCTTGAGGACATTAGATATTATATTATAGATATTGCATATACATGAAGGCATACATACTTAATGGACAATATGTGGTGTCTTGCACATTTGAAAGATGCAATCCTGAGTGTATTAGTAGTTTGCAGGTAAAATCAAGTTGATACACATCTCAACACACAAATCAGGCCCTTTCACACTGCTCCTCACAACTACTTGGCTAACAAACCATAAAGTTTATTTGATTTAATATCCGACCTTTAGAATAGTAGTTTAGGATTTTTGATCTATGTGGACACTCAATATCCCACCACCCTCCCCCTGGGCAAACCGCTGTTTGTTTGAACAAGTAGATTGGAACACAGACATGAATTGGTCCTGTCATATCGAGTATGAAGCCATCAATATCCTTTAATTAGAGGATTTAGAAAATCACTGAGCAAAATGTTGTAAGCAATATAACCATCAGTTAAAATTGTTAAAATGTCTGCTGTAATCTGACTATCTGACTCAGACTCAAACATTCAAACTCCACCTTTAAAGTGTTACCAACAATCACAGTTCTCACCTGCAGCAGGTTCCTATTTCTCAGTATGAAGAACAATACAGTCAGCAGGAGCACGATGACACCGCCCTTCAGAAGCTTCATGTTGACTTTGTTACTTATTAATCCTGTATTCAACATGGTTAGTCCTCCTCTGGTACTGGAAGGAAAAACATGAGTATGTATATATATATATATGTATATATGTATATATATACGTGTATATATATATATACAGGAGCGTCATTTAAAGCAGTGCAATGCCTGTTCAGAATGTGCTTGTTGGTAATGTGCTTGGTCAACATGTGGCTAGATACAATATGTAGTGTTGTGCTCAGCAAAAACAAACTTCACATGCAATATAGCACATCTTTAGTCACTGGAAAATACACCTGCCATGATATAGTGTATGTTCTAGCATTAGTAGAGGGTATGTGTCATGACAGGACAGACAAGTGGAGTTGCTAAGATTTAGGTGCAGTGATTCAAAAATATTAGAGTTGGACTGCATTGAAAATATGACATTATGGAGGATGATCTTATATACATAGGCTAACAGAAGGTTCACGATTCTGTTTAGAAAAGAAGACAGCTGTAAGGAAAACAATAAATAACAGCTAAGCTGTACTGTACAGTGTCAAATTAGCAAACAAAGTTACACAACATTGGCCGAGTGATTTCATCCCTCTTATGTTAACGATGGTTAACTAACATTAGTGGAATTTTAAAAGCTTGGCAGACCAACGTTAAATATTCAAAGTGAAAATGAGATACTTTTTACAGTCAAAGGGAAAGTCAGAGACTTTTTACTAAAGATGGCGTCTATTTAGCAAAATGAAATGGTAACGTTAAACTTACGTTATAAGTTGATGTATCGTCGATTGTGTTGTGTCCTGTCCAGTCAGCTCAGTGACGCAAAAAAAAACTGGCCGAATGTCTCGGTGAGCAAATGTTTTATAGAAATCTTTTACTGAACTGACTGTATTGACTAGGTACACTGAAAACATTTACTTTGCCCTCCATATCCTCTCTGCATCAAAGGTGGATATCTATCAGGGAGAACAACTTTTTTAGAGCATTTCCTGAGGGGGACACCAAACTTGTCATAAAAAGTACTGTTTGTTGTGATATTCTGCATCCTTAGGAATACCATAATTAACAGAATTTTTCCAGTTAATGTTGAAAAGCATTAACTCAACCTTTTAAGTGAAAACAGATCTCAGAGAGCTCCCAAGGACTTGGAAAACTGATAACAACAGGATGTTGATTAACAAGCTTTCCTACTTTCAGTCAAAGACCAAACCAAGTTATTTATGCTTTGAAAGCTTTCCACATCCCAAACTTTGGACAACCTCTATCAATCCTCAAAAAGACAACCAGATATGCTTTGGTCCAGCAGACTGACTGTCTCTGTCTTTCTCAGTCAGGAGTTCGAGTTCACTTAAACCTGTTGATGTCTTTCGGACTTCCCGGAAAACAGAATAGTTAAACCATTATCTGTCTATATGATAAATGTGTGTCTAAGATTTGAAACCATGCCTGTTGTTTGTCTAACTGTTCAAAGGAGAACAAAATTGAACTTTTCCCCTCCATCTGTCGTAAAGCCATAAAACTAGATTGACCTTTCATCAGGTCAAGATGACCATCTGGGAGTAATTAAGAGTACTACAGTCACTGTCCAGGACTTTGAAAAACTCCAATGTTGAAATCTGTATTAACGAAATGCAGATACATCTTTTCATATAGATATTCGAAAATGTCATTTAAAAGCAATTAAAATTATTCTTTTTTTTTGGTCGAAATCCGATGTGTAATAAAGGAATTATGCATAATTATTTTTTTAATAGGAATTGGACGTGGAATAACATTGCCATCAAGTGGACAAAATCCATTGTGGAATTGTGTAAGCTGTGTAATGCATAATTATAGATTGTGTTACAGAAGACGTTATTTAAAGACACTCAGTCTTCACATGTGATTAATCTGCGTTGTTAAAGGTTTTCTTATATAAATATTATTTTTCCAAACTTCAGGATGAAATGTATCGACCGATGATAACCACTCCTTTAAACCTGATATATTAACCTAAAATATATGATGTAACCTACATTGATGTGAATTTGAA
Source organism: Symphodus melops (assembly GCF_947650265.1). Classification (NCBI taxonomy): domain Eukaryota; kingdom Metazoa; phylum Chordata; class Actinopteri; order Labriformes; family Labridae; genus Symphodus; species Symphodus melops. Next base: position 18,317,814 of record NC_136712.1, read on the forward strand.
AACAACTGATCCGAGTCCAAATTAAATCCCAGATTCTTTAATCCAGTTTATTCTTTATTCGGTTGCCGTCTAAAATACTTCAAACAATATTGCGTTGTATCTCGTTACTAAACAAATAATTTCACCATACAAGTCAAGTTATATATATAGTGTTCAGTATTACTTTTCCCTGCCATAACAATATATTATTTTTATTTTGTTTTATATTTGTTTTGTTTTGTTTCATTATTATCATTTATTAAAATTAACATAAAATTCAGTACTGTGTTCTGTGTCTCTCTTGATACGAAACTGCTCTAGAATTCACACTTATGATATGAGATTGATTTAATTAATAACTAATTAATTAATAATAATTAATAATTAATAATTAATATAGTTATTCCTGGAAAAGCCAGGTGGTGCCCTTTCAACGAGGAACGTATTAGACTTATGTTTAATACACTTATTAGACTTTTACATATTTCTGAAGCATCCTATGTGAGGCTAGGAAATATTGTCTAATCAATTAAAATACGCAACATGTTTATCACGAAAGGCCGAACAAAGTGGTATTAAATGTATAAAGAGGAAATGCTGATTTATACTTTTAAAGTATACTGAATAATTATTGTTTACTTATCAGCTGGTCGTCTGTTTCAGAAAACTTAAACAATGTCCAATAAGATGGAAAACAAATAATGGGAGGGGAAATGTAATTATTGTAATATGCAAATTAAGTTTTTTGGAGCATTTTTCCTCCACTTTATTCTGTCGGACTGAATATAGTTGTAGCAATAGTGAACTGTAATCTCTGCAGACAGAAGAACAAACTGTGGTCTGTGACTCTGACCAGTCTTATTTCAACAGTAGTTTGTGTGGCTTAATGTTTTTAAGAGTATTTTTAACACGTTCTGAATCTGCAGAGTGTCAGCTTTCTAAAGAGACCTTAGCGGGGCTTGTAGTCCAAACGGTATAAGAACAGCGGTGACTTCCTCGGAGAAAGTCTGCAGAAAGTTGGCTATCATCACCAATGTTGCCAGTTCTCGTGAGAGAAACAAGCAACCAGCTCTATGAAAACAAGACCAAAAAAAGTGGCTCAAATGAATCAGATAAAACCCACCAGGTGACTTAACGCAGGGGTTCCCAAACTTTTCAGCCTGCAACCCCTAATATAACGGTGCACCTGCCCCCTCAGATGAGATTAATTTGGAGAGAACAAAAGAAGTAAGTAGTAAAAGGCAAGTGGAGGCAATTCAAATAATAATAAAGTGCACTCTTACAGAAAAATTCATCACAATGAGTTTTAGAAAACAAAAAAAAAAAGATTAATTCTATAATCCATTTAGACAAACTATCATAACAGGAAGCATTAAGAAGTGAGGTGGAAGCAACACAAATGCATTTAGATTCAGATGAAGATGTACAAGAATGTTGCCTCTGGAGAATATTTATCAGGGAAAGAGCAGCAGAATGTGCTCAAACGACAGGCTGGACATCAAACCAACATCCCAGTTAAGATAAAAGAGCCTTCAACTAGATAGTAAATTCGGTCTATGGTGTTTACACCACCAAACAGATGAACCTACCCTTACTTGTAATATTCAGAAATAAACATTCAAGTCTCAAGAAACGTTATTTCCATTCAAGTTCACAACATAAACTTTGCTCTCGTCCAAATATTGATCTGCTGCTGCAAGAGTCTTTCACATACTCTTACATTGATACAGACCTAAAAGAAGAATTCCCTTACATGGTGCAGCTCATATTAACAGTGTACATGGTGCCTATGACAAGTGTAGAAGGAGTGGAAACAAAGACCAACAAGTACCTTCGAAAGTAGATGTGAATCCATCGTAGCTTAATTTATAGATAGATCAGGGATGCAGATTTTTACGACTATCTAAGGATGCAAGTGAGCAGTCAACACCTGTCACACAAGCAGCGAGCATGCTGATCGTGAAGTGTCGGTCGCGAACGAGCAGGTTCAAAGAGCCAGCTCTTTCAAGTAAACGATGGGAACCGGCCGCGAGCCATTTATTGTTTGTTTTTTTTATCAATTAATACAAGGCAGAATGCAGAAAGTGTTGAATTAAGCTGTCATATCGATCAGGGTCCACAAATAGAACTGTGCATTCAGCAGTTCAGTTGGAAGAAAAAAGGCAGGATAGCGTGCCTGCTACTGTCATTAGGGGTTTCAGAGAGGATCTGTTAATGGTACACCATTGCCAACAGAAATTTATTGATATGTATGTTTTTACTTTTGAAAACTTCAATATAATGGATGTATTGAATAACTTTAGTGGTATACAGTCTGTATACACACAAATCATAATTCAGAACAGCACTAAATTTGGCTGCCTAGAGATCAGCTCCGATCGTCGTGGCATTAAATTTTGTACATAAATAGTGTTTGAGCGGCATAAAGTTGATTTACTCAGAGTCTACTACAGACCTGACTTTGACAAAATGCCAGGCGGTAAAAATACTACAGGGAAAAGTTCGACGGCAAGGACTACCACCGCGTCTGTCTCAGAACAGTGACAAGGTGCTAAAAGCTGACCCGCCTGTGCCCCGGAGTGAGCTGGAGCTGCTCCGCCAGCGGGTGGATGATCTTGACTCCCGAAGCCGCCGCAACAACCTTTTCTTCGTGGGCTGTCTCTGAACTGGAGAACTCCCTTTCTGCACAACTTAAAATGATAGACACATTCTCTCGCCTATCGGGCTATAAAGTTAACTGGTCGAAATCAGAAGCTCTCCCTTTAATATTAGACTGCCCTAGGAAGATCTTTTTGGGTGGAAATTTTTCCTGGCCTCGCCAGGCATTAAATATCTGGCTATCATTATTCCCCCTAGACTAGTGGACCTAGCTAAAGTCAACATGGACCCCCTGCAAGACCAACTCAAAGCAGATATTGTAAGATGGGTCCCTCTAGCTAATGTACTGAAAATGACTTGCGCACCCAAGATTTATTACCTTCTCCAGGCACTTCAATCAGAATCCCCCTAAAATATTTCAAGCAGCTAGATGTGCTTTTTAATAGATTCCTCTGGAATAGTAAGCATCCAAGGCTTCATTTATCGAAATTACAAAAACCAGTTGTAGAGGGAGGTTTGGGCATCCCGAATTTACTATTGTACTCTTATGCCTTTGGCCTTCGACACCTTGCACACTGGTGACTTCCCCCAGAATGTGTCCCTCCCTGGTTTCACATTGAAAAGGACCTTTGTCATCCAATGCCTCCCATCCACCTCATCACAGCTGCACTCCCTGGGGAGGCTCAATTCTTATGAATATGCAATGGATCTGGAAAAGGGTTTCTATTAAACTTAATATGAATCCCCACCTGAATTTGTCTGCAAGTCTCTGGTTGAATCCCAAGCTAAAAGTAGAAAATAAGCCATTCTTGTGGAGGCAATGGGTGGAAAAGGGTATTCTGGTGCTCTGAGATCTATATGAGGGAGGCATACTGAAATCTTTTACAGTACTAGCACAGCAGTTTGGCCTGCATCAGCAGCAGTTCTGGAGGTACCTCCAATTACGACATCTCCTTTCTTAAACCTTTGGTTCCACTTCAACAGCCCCCCCCAAGCTCCAACATTCTCTCTTGTATAATAAAAATATTTGGTACAGGCCGAGAGGCCTCCAAATACTACTCTTTATTACTTAAAAGCACTACTAGCAAGAGCGCTAACCTAAAGTCGGCCTGGGAGTCTGATCTTAGACTGTCATTTACAGAGGAAGAATGGAGCAGTATTTTAAAGAATTGTAAGAAGACATCGCGAGAACTTAGAACTAGACTGGTACAATTCAAAATACTAAACAGGGTGTACTGGTCGCCCTCTAGGCTTCATAGGGTGAAATTGAGGGATAGCCCGGATTGTTGGAGGTGTGGGAGGAGTATTGGTACACTCCTCCATATGTTGTGGTCCTGCCCGCTGGTACAAACATTCTGGCCAGCTATTCATGAAAACATTAAACTGATCCTCAAAGTAAATATTCCCTTCTACCCGAGCCTGTTCATCCTAGGCGATCCTTTCCCTCTGAAAGCCCTCCCTTCAGCACAAGCAGAGTGGGTACAAACAGCCCTCATGCTGGGAAGGAAACTTATAGTCACAGAATGGAAGACGACAACATTACCACCGGTCAGGGTGTGGTTCTCACAGTTGGGCATTGTGGCAGCTCATGAGCGTCTCTCTTTTAGATTACTAAACCAAGTTGAGAGATTTGGAGCCAAGTGGGAGGATTACATCTCATTTATCAAGGGACCCTGACATTCATGTAGGCTTGATATCGTTTTTTCTTTCTTTTTTATTAATTCTCATACTATCTGCCATTTTTGTTGTGTTTTATGTAGTTTGGCTTTCTTGATGTGCGTGAATAGGCGCAGGTACATCGGTATGCCTATGTGTGAGCACTTGTATGTATTGTACATGCGCAGGTGTTTATGTATTTGAAAACTTTGTCATTTTACTTTCAGGTATGTTTGTCTTGTTGTATTGTTCATTGTTGGAAAAAATTGGAAAATGAATAAAAACTTTTAATCACAGAAATAGTTCATTAACATGGGCATGGACACAATCTCATAACATAGTGTATGTAGTGCATACATAGCACAACGGATCTGAACAGTAAAGCCAGGTGAAAATGTCTTGCTAACATATAACAGTAAAATAATTCATGTTTGAATGGAACGCATGTAGGCTACCCATGGCTTATAATCATTACAGGCAGGAACCAGCCTTCATTCATTATTATTGCAGAGACTGTGGGACTGTTTCTGCAGGATACAGTGCACAATGCACCACGAGAGAATCTTATCTTCATTCTCTTTAAAACACAAGTAACGAACACAATTATTGTTTCTTGCTATTTCCAAATGTGACTTTTATTGTCATCATGATTTAGCCTATGTTTTGGTTTAGGTGATATTACTGTAGCTTCTATCTCAGCAATCTAACATGGTGACACTTTGAATCCTACTTTAACATTCATGTGGACAGACAGTTCCAGTGTGTTGCAGTATGTTGTACTCTAGATGAAAGAGGTAAAGTCTGTCTGTGACTCGAAGACACACAATGTTTACAACCATTGTGGTATTCAGTTAGCACAGATGTCATGAGATTAAATCCTTACACACACACACACACACACACACACACACACACACACACACACACACACACACACACACACACACACACACACACACAAACAAACAAACAAACAAACAAACAAACAAACAAACAAACAAACAAACACACACACACACACACACACACGCACACAGGTCCATGCAAATTGAAACAAATGCAATGCAATCAAACCTTTTCCAATACAAATACTCTATATTACCTGTTGCCTGGGATGTGCAATAACTACTTATGTATTTATTTAGTATCTGCAATCTGGCAAGACACTTTTTTTATACTAAACCTCCGACCTAAGTAAATGCTGTACACATATGCAAATACACCTGGAGGAGAGTTTTTGGTGATTTTGTGGATGACCTTTTTGAATTTCCTTGTACAAATACATAATGACAATAAAGACAGTCTATTCTACCTAAAAGAGTAACTCCCATATGTGGGAGACAGATTTAAAATGTTATATCCACAAAAATGACCAAGATAGATGAATACATGAAAATACACACTAACGTGTGCTGAGAGCTTATTAAGTGATGCATTTAAAACTCACAATAAAGTAAATTAAAAACTATATCAATAATCTCACTTCCTGATTCACAATCACTCGACAACACTTAGCTGATTTCTCTAAAGAAAAGAGTGTATTCAGGCCAGCTATGAAAAATCAACACAAAGAAAAACAAATATTTATGACACAACTGAGAAGAATGTCCACCTACCTCTCAGCCTAAATATTGACTTTGATTCAACAGGAATTTCAGTTCAGAGAAGGGGACAGAAGACTCCACAACCGCTCCGTGTGTTTGATCACTCGTGTTTTGATAAGTGCGACTTCGAAGGAAGATGCTACATCTACCTGGTATCCACAACCTGCGTGAAACCTTACCCAGAGTCCACACCCACTATTCAAATATAATAGAAGATAGTAGAAGTCATATCCTTGTGTATGATCAGTGTTGAAAGATCAGAGAGAGTGATGCATTTGTTGAATATGTTTTTTATTTTATTTGTTTTGTTACCATTTCATCCTTTTGTCGTTTTCATATTTAGATTTTATTACCATTTAATCCATTACTCATTTAACCTTTATATTATATAATCATAACTGCTTTTTATTTCTTTTACATAAACCATGATTTATGCAAACATATTTTTTGAATCCTTTACCTATGGTGATATAAAATGGATAAGCCTGGTACACCTGCTATAGCTCAAAATATACCTTTTAGCTCTGCTGCCAGCAAGGCGCCTTCGGAGGTGTGAGGTCTGGTCAAGTGTATCATGTCTTGAACCAAAAAACACAACAAACCTGTGTGTGTAGTTGGGTGCATAACTGCTGTTGCAAATCTTCATGTTGATTGTTCTGCATTTACGGTTTGGTTATAGATAGGTATTGAAATGCTGGTCAAAACAAACAAAAAAAAGGTGCAGCAGCACCTGAAAAGAAGCCCAGCTCAAATGAAGCGGTAAGAAATGGAAGGGGAGTGGCCACTTTATTCAATAACAACTTCCAATGTACAGCTGATCTTTGGCATCTTTAATTCCTTTGAATATATTTAACACTTTAGCTGAAATCCACCTGCCAAGTAATACTGGTAAATATCTACAGGAGCCCCAAGCATAATGCACACAGCTCTTTTATCATTTTACAAAACGTCTCTTTGTCATCTGCATTGACTTTCGTTGTGTTGTTGTAATTGGTGATTTATATGGCGTTCATTTCCACCCGCTGCACGTTGTGTTGTTGTTGTTGTTGTTGTCAGTGCTTAAGGAGGTTCGCGGTTGTGTTTTCTGCTGTAAAAAGAGTCCCATGGACATAATTTACATCTGACAGTGAGTTTCTAGTCATCTTTCCTTTGACAGAACTAAAGTCAGTTCATGTCGATTTGTGCTGCCTAACCTTTACTTCATTCACAATCTCCTCCATTTCTTCGTCTACACTCCGTGATCTGTGCACCATCCCCCCACTTCAGATTCTCTCGTATTCACACTCTGTCAAAGTCAAACAGATCAGTCGGGAACCTCTTTTCCATTTTCATCTTTCTCCTCGACTCTTGTCTCAGCCCATACCTCTGATAAAACATATCAACTCTACGTATGCAGCTCAGGTCTCAACCTCAGGACAGGAAAATGGCGATCCGTTTCTGCTTCCAGAAACAATTTTCACAAAATGTAACAATATCAGTCTCACAGCTCAGCTCCATTTGAATCGGACTCTTTTATGGGCTGTGATCAGTTCGGGGCAGAAACACGCTTGAGACGGTTCCCCCACTCTGAGTCTTCCTCTGTCCTGCAGTCACTTCATCCTTCCAGAGCAGCCAACCGACAACGTCCTCCTCCATCATAATCATTACCTTAGCATATCTACGTCAATGGTTGTGGCGTGGTCGATGCTCGTAAAGTAAAGTTTAATGATGAAACTGGAAATGCTGGCTGGGTGTGTGTTAGGGTGGAGGTTTCTGTGCACAATGAACTTCAGGAACATTGTGACACAGACCGTGGGTCATCTTAGATTTATTTAGCCGGGGTCAAACAGTGGTCCATGCTTGGCCAGGATCTTACAATGACTGCCAACATGCAAGTATTCATCTCAACAGTGTAGCTTATATGCTGCAGGAAAGTACAAACTATTTACCCCTTGTGTACTTCTTTATTAGTGTAGAATAAGGACAGCACCTTGACTCATAAACATCAGACATCTTAGCAAATCTTCTCTTACAAAAGACAATTGGCTCTAATCCAAAGGTAACTTTACTACTGTAAGATGTATTTTACTCATATCAACCAACTTTATTTTTAAAGCACTTTTTATACAGATAAAATGTAATACAAAGTGCTTAACATTAAAATCAATGTAGTGAGAGACACGTATTAAACAGTCATTGTGTTAGCATGTCCAAACTTATGATTATAACAGGTATCTGTTCGAGTCAATACTAAGTATGAAATAACAAATGAAAACGAGAACAAGCAAATTAAAACCAAGTACAGGAAAAACAGGCAGCGTAGTATTCTGTTACATTTGTTCCCAACATAAGCACCTTCTCTCAGGTTGCAGAGAAAACAGACAGATATGAAGAACACCCATCATACCAGACCTTCTTCATTGTAATGTCACTTAAACATTGCCCAACATGTGTGTATAACAGGCGTGCTCCCTACTAAACAAACCAATTACATGAGTACACCAACAAGAGATCGTCTTCTGGAGAGCTAGGATGTGTACTCTGGGGGGGGGGGGGGGGGGATTGAATATTGATGCCTCTCACATTTTCTTGCCGTAACAATAAAACTTTACTGACAGATCCCTGACATCCTAATCAGTCTGTTACTCATATCAACCAACTTTATTTTTATAGCACTTTTTATACAGATAAAATGTAATACAAAGTGCTTAACATTAAAATCAATGTAGTGAGAGACACGTATTAAACAAGGTGTACTTAAACAAAATGTAAAAATGGAAAGGGCCACATTTGGGGGCCGTCCACAATGGCAGCGGCACAGCTTATGGCCACAGGGGGCGCCACCCCACAGACCCCCTTTGCCCAGGAATATCCCACAGGTGTCCAGAGCGGAGAGACCCGAGGAACCACACCACCGGCGGGGTAGCAGGCCACTGCAAGTGTAGTGACCTCCAAGTATTGATGCCTCTCACATTTTCTTTCAGTAACAATAAAACTTTACTGGCAGATCCGTGACGTCCTCATCCTTGAAACCAACAGTTTTATTTGGGCTATAGAATACGTGCGCATGTAGTGAGCTGTTTTCAATAAGTAACGTCCTGTATGACAAAACAAACATAAAGTAGTCTGTAGCTGTGCATGTGTGTGTGAGGGTGCCGGATCGGGTGCGTAAGCTAACTGTTGCGGCTTCCAAAATCAAACCCTTTTTGGCCGCTGAGAGTCTAAGGTTGGGTCCTGAGATTTCCAAATTTGTGACGCGCCAGGAGGTTATTATGACAGATAACGCTGAGATCCAGATGCGTTTGGTGCATTTATTATGAACAGACACAGAGCCGGATGGATAAACATAAAAAGGTGATGAAGTGAATGAATAGCGCTAGGTAGCATGGCGTGGCGGTCAACAAAAATTATGGCTTCTAATCCAACCCCGACTCTCTCATCTGTGTGACAGGTGAGTGCGCACCTTTACACACACTTGCACACGCCTACTCCCACGTGAGTCATCGCCTCTACAACACACACACACACCGTGCAACTCATCCCCAACCTGTATGTCTCCTACCCTAACCAAGAAAACAGGGTTGTAGACGCCAGACAGTTCCTGAAAAAGGACAAACTAAATATCCTGTTTGTGTTTCCAATCAGTAGAAGTTCATACAGGGAGAGAAGCAAGTCCAAATAAGCAACTACACATAAGAAAATAAGACCAAAAACCTGCAACCTGCGACTGAAGATATTTTCGAGCTACTTTACAAAAAACTAGCCCAAAGTAGCTTAAAACAAGCGACTTGGCAACACTGGTTTGCACCTGTAGTTATTCACGCAAATAATCTTAGTTGATCACCTGCAAAACGCCCACAAACCAAACCATCATTTTTTTTGGAGTGAACACGCACTTTAGTACTCTTTAGTTGTGGATACATCTTTTAACTGTGTCAACCATGTGAGAGTAATTCTGTTAGGTTTGTGAAGCTGTATTACATACATGTGTAAGAGATGTCAAAACCGTAGCAGAGTTTTCTTTGGTTTATAGCCAACTGTCTGTTGTCTGAGAGGTTTTGCTTCACATAGATGTTTGACATTTGAATCAAGGAGATGAGTTCTTCATGCCTCACACAGAGTCAAGTATTTGTAGGCTTTCTTTCTATCAGAATATAAGAAACACTGTGAAGAAGTATACTTTGCCAGTGACTGCAGAGTCCTGGTTCAGCATGCCAGTGACTGCAGAGTCCTGGTCCAGAAGGCCAGTGACTGCAGGGTCCTGGTCCAGAAGGCCAGTGACTCCAGAGTCCTGGTCCAGAAGGCCAGTGACTGCAGGGTCCTGGTCCAGAAGGCCAGTGACTGCAGAGTGCTGGTACAGCATGCCAGTGACTGCAGAGTCCTGGTCCAGAAGGCCAGTGACTGCAGAGTCCTGGTCCAGAAGGCCAGTGACTGCAGAGTGCTGGTACAGCATGCCAGTGACTGCAGAGTCCTGGTCCAGAAGGCCAGTGACTGCAGAGTCCTGGTCCAGAAGGCCAGTGACTCCAGAGTCCTGGTCCAGAAGGCCAGTGACTGCAGGGTCCTGGTCCAGAAGGCCAGTGACTGCAGGGTCCTGGTCCAGAAGGCCAGTGACCGCAGAGTCCTGGTCCAGAAGGCCAGTGACCGCAGGGTCCTGGTCCAGAAGGCCAGTGACCGCAGGGTCCTGGTCCAGAAGGCCAGTGACTGCAGAGTCCTGGTCCAGAAGGCCAGTGACTGCAGAGTCCTGGTCCAGAAGGCCAGTGACTGCAGGGTCCTGGTCCAGAAGGCCAGTGACTGCAGGGTCCTGGTCCAGAGACCAGTGACGGCAAGGTTCTGGTCATCAAGCATGTTTAAGCTATTGACTGTGATGTAGTTATGTTATTTGACTATGGCTTAATAAGTCTAAGATGATCCACAGGTCTGTTTGACAATGTTCTCCTCATTCATTCAACACAGATATAGAAACCCACCTTACAGTAAATCAGGTCCAATCAGTCTTAAACCCAGTCGTGTCTTGACATCGCCACCATCTAATCTCTCTCTCTCGCTCTCTCTCTCCATATACAATACACTTAATAATTATATTAGTATTTAATTAATTAATTTGAGACTGATATTTTAATATTCGGTGGTATCCAGATTTCAGGGTGGTGTCCCTATAGGTTTGTTAAACTCAGCTTTTATATATAATTGTGTGTATGTATATGTCTGTGTTAACTATATAATTACATCCAAACAAAATAATGAATAATATGACTTACCTTTTGTCGGTAGAGATTACTTTGAAGTTCACAGTGGTGAAGTCTTGATTGGATGTGGTGGGAATCCAAAAAATAAAACTTTAGTAGAAAAATAAAATAACTCACAAACATTCGACAGACAACCTAATTAAACATGATCTACAAGGTTGGCTCTGACAAGAATAAAGCCTCCCTGCAGTGATGATTCAGATATGTTTGTATCAACTTGTTCTACTTCTCCCCCTCCTTCTTTTCTTTTCTGTGTTTGTTTTTTTTATTGCTGCAGGTGTGTGAGTAGCAGGTTGTGACGCCGGTTTCTCCCTTCAGCTGTAGACACCTTCGGAGACCTCTGAGGTATCTGAGTTTGGAACAACTACATGTTTAAATCTGAACTCATTGAGTTACATGAAATATATACACTTGAATAGGTTGCCTTGGAAGAGAACACATCATAACTCTGAAAGACAACACTGGCATTAATTGCCCAAACCACAGGGAGGATTTGTACGCTTTTTTTTTTTTAGGAGTTTTGCTCAGCAAAAGCTCAACAATGTTCTTCTCCTACGTTTTTTTTTCTTTCCACAAGTATATTTATTGAAGTTTTTAGTGCGTGACAGGTTACGTAATAATGTTAGCTGTGGCTCAGTTGGTAGAGTTGTCGCCGATCCCCAGCTCCTGCGAGCAACATGTCCGATGTGTCCTTGGGCTCCCCCTGCTGCGTCTGGGGCGTATGAATGTGCATGAATGGATAGATACTGGATGGGCCACATATCCAGCCCATCAGTGTGAATGGGTGTGAATGGGTAGGTGTAAGAAGCGCTTTGAGTAGTCGGAAGACTAGAAAAGCGCTATACAAGCTCAAGTCCATTTACCACTTCAACATTCAAGATGACTTTATCGCCTCATAAAGTCATAAATGTGTCTTTAGCCATGCTGCAGCCATAAAAAGACAATGATCACCATCATTCACTTTAAACATTTAACGATAAAATGATTAAGAAATATCCAAACAAAAATGAAGGACACCAATAACATCCTATCTGAAGCCTCATTTATCAACAGCGCATACATGGATCTGTGCATAATGAGTACGTTGGAATTGATCGACTTAGTTAGAAACGTGTGTAAATGTAAGCACGTGGAGTCAGTTGGCTGGAGCCAAAAAGACTCGATCAACATTTTCAGAACCTTTTTACAGCCAATCGGTCTCTTTGTCTCTAACCTTCGAAAAACCCCTGTCTAAGTGAGGGTGCTTGTGTGTGTGTGTGGGGGGGGGGGGGGTGTGTGTGTGTGTGTGTGTGTGTGTGTGTGTGTGTGTGTGTGGAGGTGCATCCACGTCACCTTCAGGTTGCATGTGCCTGTGTTCAAGTGCTGCAGATGCAGGTACACTCAGGTACATTCACACCTTGATGCCACTTAAAGGTAACATACCTAAACCAAAAGCTCACCTTAAGTTCATTCATGCGTTTCCTGAGTTCAAACCAGTCAAACGGTAAATCTCAAAACCACACGGGATCATAAGTGTGCTCGTATGAGCAGTTATGATGATATGATAGGTTGAAAAGGATTAAGTGATTATCAAAATACAGAAACTGCAAAACAAATTCACCAAATTGCATAATCTTGTCTTGTTGCATTTTCTTTCTTCTTTCTGGAGGAGAGCGGCACGTAGGAGACCAGCTGGACGTCATTATACAAATATACGACTTCCAAGGTAACCCCAAGAAATCTGGAGGAGATGCAATAGTTGCCCGTTTGCACAACAGAGCGCTTGAAGCAGGTGTAGCTGGACGAGTGGTGGATCACCTTAATGGCTCCTACTCTGCTGCATTCCCTTTACTCTGGGAAGGAAGCGCACAGGTTGAGGTAGAGTTCAAGATTTTCTTCTAAAATTATATTGTAAAACAAATAGCAACAAAAGGACACTTTCACCAACACTTAAATGGTATTACTGTCAAATAACATTGCAGAAGAAAATACAATCTCACTAAAAACAACCTACATTTCATTGTACGGCTGCTACTTTAAAACACATAGTTACTAACATTAGCTAGAAAACGCCAGGAGGCTAAATCACTATGTTTTGCTAGTACTTAGGTATGTATAACTGATAATATTTTATATGGACACTTAATACTGGGCTGATGCTCTGCAGACTCCTGCTTCTCTAAAATCGTCTGTGGGCCAGTGATTGGTGTCTGGATTGTTGTTGGTTTTACACCGCAGAGTTGATGGCTGTGTTTAGTAGTAAAAAACTAGTTTTACTTAGACTCTGGGTAATATGTCTTGGTTTCATTTACAGAGGCTATAGTCCTTGTTGCAGCGGCCTGGGATTCAAATATAACTATGTCCCTTTGCTGACATCCCCCACTCTGTCCTCCCAACATTTCCTGTCTGTCGTCAACTGTCTTATCTAATTGGCATGGCTTCTATGTTTTACCTTTAAACTCCTGCTCTCTGTTCCATCAGGTGACGCTCGTCCACTCAAGTGAAGCTGTCACAGTCCTTCGTAGGGCGAACAGAGAACATCCTGATAGGATTCTTTTTAAAAGCCTCTTCCGCTGCGGCAAAATCTCTGAAAGCACCATCTGTAATGCTTGCCTTCGTCAAACCAGCCAGCCACAGTGCAACTACACTGACCTCCGCACAGGTGACCCGTGGTTCTGCTACAAGCCAAAGAATCTGAGCTGTGGTTCCAGGGTGAGCCACATGAACACAGGATACAAGAAACTACTCAAGGCCGAAGAGGAGAAGCTTTTCCAAAGGTGAGGGAGCACTGAATTCTTTATCCATCTGGTTCACTTAATACATAAATATTCCAGGTTACTGTATATCTCCTGGTCCAAATAGTTAATAAAAACAAACGTTTATGAGTAAGTCTAAAGGGGTTTGTTTATATCTTTAAAGCCTAAATATGTAGGCAGAGTAATTAGATGTCATTTAAGCTTTAACTTTTGATTGATTGACTGTAATTATATCAGTGTGTGTAAAAGACACTATTATAATGAAACGTTTTATACAGGAATGTCAACCTAAAAGTCTTCATTCAGGCTTCAGGACCAGCCAATGTCATTGTGTTGCCACAAAGGAAAGGTAAGCATGCATTTTCCTCCTTTCACCAATAAAAATTAATGAAGTAATTGAATGAGTTCTAATTGAGAGTTAAAGTGGCTTCAGAAAAAGAACACACACCTTACTCTATGGAAATAGTTATAAGTTCAGAGCAGTATCAAGTGAGCCAAGTCAGGTGAAAGAGAGACTGTGGTTTTGTTCTTTTTAAAGAATCTGTTGGTGATAAGTGATTCCTGAAATAACCCTTATCCTTGTTTATGTCTTCAACTCCTCTCAGGTCAAACTGGGGTCAGTCAAGGCAGTGGGAAGTCTGGACCCCCTGGATATTACTACCAAGGTGTGTGGAGATCACTAGGTGGCACCAAAGTTTACCAATTCAACAACTCCTCTGCCATCAGTCAGTGTCTGAAGGGAAAGGTGGTCCACCTGTATGGAGACTCCACCATCAGGCAGTGGTTTGAGTACCTCAGCGCTGCACTACAAGGTAGCTGATCCACAGTTGCTTTAGGCAAAAGTTTGATGAATTCATTGCAGCTTAATCTATTCTATTTGTCACACTTTCAGATGCTAAGGCAGTAAACCTGAATAGTCCGAATCAGGCTGGACCTTACATGATATGGGACAATGCCAACAAAATCATGGTAACATACCGCGTCCATGGACTCCCTCTTCGTATTTCCACAATACCAAGCAGTAAGGAGAGTTACGTTGCCAATGAACTTGATACGCTAGTTGGTGGTACCAACACAGTCATAGTTTTAGGAATCTGGGCCCATTTCAGTACTTTTCCAATTGAACTTTACATCAGAAGGCTTCAGAGCATCCGCAGGGCGGTGGTCCGGCTGTTGAATAGGGCTCCGGGAACATTGGTGGTCATCAGGACTGGTACCCTCCAATATCAGCACCTTGGAAATGTGATAGGCAACGGTGACTGGTTCACGTTTCAGTTGGAGAAGGTGCTCCGAGCCGTGTTCAAAGGACTTAATGTCCAACTGGTGCATGCCTGGGATATGGTTCTGGCCCATTACCTGCCGCACAGCATCCACCCATCGCCTCCTATCATTAAGAACATGGTTGACGTCCTGTTGTCCTACATATGCCCACAAAAGAAGACCTAGCTGTTAATTTCAATGAAGGAATATGGAGCAGTTAAGCACTGCAGAAAAACAAAGTTCTTGTTGGTAAGGGTTTGGCTTCTTGTGTGATATTAACATCAAGGGTATGATCGGATTGTCCCTCCTATCTACTTTCACTATCCACTTTACCTTTACACCGTGGAAAATGTCATGTGGTTGAGGAAAGGTGTTAGGAAAATTTCCCTTTGGTGACGTAATAATGCCATGACGGTAGAGGTTAGTGACGTGAGTCTGCCGTGGTGAAAAAAATCTTTAACCCCGTGAAAACGTCACAGGGTTAAGGAAAGGTGTTCAGAGAATTCATAAAGGACTTAGGAAAAGGCGATCGCATTGTTTTGACAATCCGACCACACTTTCACCAGGTGACGTCATGATAATATGACGGCGGCGGAGGTTGGTGAAGCGAGTCTGCCATGGTGGAACTACAGTTTTCAGAAAATGGACTACAAAAAGCTCATCTAAAAATGTTTCCCCTGAGCCTTCTTACCTTTGAAATAATCCTAAAAACCACGGGGTGTGAATGAAAATACAAGGTAGGCTTTATTAGATACCAGGAAACTTCACTTTGATTGTTAATAAAAAGAAAATAAATGCAAAGGCTGAAACTAATGAGTCAAATAAATATTTCAACCAAATGCAGATTGTCTCCACATTTCTCCTCAAACAGATAGTTTTCATGAACCTTCGGATGCACGAGTCGCTTTAAAAGATGCAGCTGCAAAGATTTGTGGGGCGGCACTTTCTTATCCCCGTTGGTAAAGGATGGTCCAGTGTTTCCTGTGCTAAAGAAGGTTATAAGCATTGACCCGACTTTCCTTAAATTTTAGAGAATGCAAACCGCTCTTTTCATGGTCGTCACTTAAATGCTTCAGTTGTGTTGTTTAAGGTGAAAAGGATAGAGAAAGGAGATCGGAGGGACAATCCAAACGAACCCCAAGTCCGCCATTTTTTCTGTCAATATGGTTCTGCTTTTTGATCAAATCTTGAAAAAACTCACTGATAATCACATGGTGTGTTTTAAAGGGAAATAAAAACAGGTTTGCAAATATATGACTTAAATGGATATTCATTTTATTCTGAAATACATTAAATATTCTGTAATAATTAAAATAAAAATCACATGGTGTAAATGGTTTGTGAAGAATGTGATTAGACTAACTTAAAGAGATTACTGCTAGCTGGGTATCCTTCATTATTAATGATTTGTGAAAGGATTACTTTGGCAATGACCTCGTCTGACACAGTTTTAACAAGATTTCAAGCAAAGTTTAACTTTGAACCGTTTTTATCGTCAGCCAAAAACAGAAAATCTTTAAATGATGAGTTAACATGTTTAGATTGTGGCTACTGTGGTGGTTGAATCCACTCGCACTGGGCCCTCAGTGTGTGCACTGTCTGTATTGGGCATAATAATATGTACATATTAGGGACATATAGTTATAAAGGCACCTAAACCCTGGAACACTTTTGCCGGGTGATTTTCACCCGAGCAAAAGTATTTACATGATTTTCATTATGTTGCGTTCGTCTGAGTGCCATGGGTCACTGGGTGATTTTCACCTGAAGTAGTTTCTCTCTCCTGCTGCTGTTCATGTGTCAAGGAAACTGTGCCTTCACCAGGGAAGTCTCAAATGGTTAATGGCACAGCACTCTCCTGGTTTCACTCCTACCTCACTGACAGACAACAGTTCATTAATATCAACAACTGCACCTCTCCCACCGCTCCCCTGTTACAAGGTGTCCCCCAGGGGTCGGTGCTTGGTCCCCTCCTCTTCATTCTTTACCTCCTCCCCCTTGGCCAGATCATCCGTCAACATAACCTTCAGTTTCACTGCTACGCCGATGACATCCAACTATACATCTCCTCCAAAGCCATCTCCAACACCACCCACTCCACACTCAGCAACTGCCTCACCGAAATCAAATCATGGATGCAAGCAAACTATCTTCAACTCAACAGCGATAAATCAGACATAATCATCATTGACCCCACATCCCGCACCAAAGCCAGTCACAACTTCTCCCTCACCTTTGACAACTGCACTCTATACCCCTCACCGCACACCCGCAACCTAGGAATCATCTTTGACAATAACCTAAGGTTCGACCTCCACATCAAACACATCACCAGGACCGCCTTCTTCCACCTCAAAAACATTGCCCGCCTCCGCCCCTCACTCACATTCTCTGCTGCAGAAACTCTCATCCATGCATTCATCACATCCAGACTGGATTACTGTAACAGCATCCTCCATGGTTTACCATCCAAACTCCTCAATAAACTGCAATACATCCAGAACTCAGCCGCACGCCTGCTCACCCACACCCGCTCCAGAGACCACATCACCCCCGTCCTCCGTGACCTGCACTGGCTCCCCATCACTCACCGCATACAGTTTAAAATCATCCTCCTCACACACAAAGCACTAAATAACCTGGCCCCACCTTACCTCACTGACCTGCTTCACCACCACACCCCCTCCCGTGACCTCCGCTCATCTAAAGGAAACACCCTCTCCCCACCTACACGGACCAAGCACCGAACCTGGGGAGACAGAGCCTTCTCCATCGCTGCCCCCTCCCTCTGGAACTCACTCCCCAAACCCATCCGTTCCTGCACACACCTCCCAACTTTCAAGACCATGCTCAAAACCCACCTCTATAAACTAGCTTTTAATACTTGACTTCTTCTTTCCCCTCTTCTCTTTCTGTTTCTCTGTCCTTTAATGTTCTTCTACTGTTTTTAACTGTTTACTGTGATTTCTTTTTTACATGTAAAGTGCCTTTGAGCCCTCGTAAAAGCGCTTACAAATTAAATGTATTTATTTATTTAAAATAAATGCAAAGGCTGAAACTAGTTATGAGTCAGATAAACATTTCAACCAAATGCAGAATGTCTCCACATTTCTCCTCAAACAGATAGTTTTCATGAACCTTCGGATGCACGAGTCGCTTTAAAAGATGCAGCTGCAAAGATTTGTGGGGCGACACTTTCTTATCCCCGTTGGTAAAGGATGGTCCAGTGTTTCCTGTGCTAAAGAAGGTTATAAGCATTGACCCGACTTTCCTTAAATTTTAGAGAATTCAAACCGCTCTTTTCATGGTCGCCACTGAAATGCTTCAGTTGTGTTGTTTAAGGTGAAAAGGATAGAGAAAGGAGATCGGAGGGACAATCCAAACGAACCCCAAGTCCGCCATTTTTTCTGTCAATATGGTTCTGCTTTTTGATCAAATCTTGAAAAAACTCACTGATGATCACATGGTGTGTTTTAAAGGGAATTAAAAACAGGTTTGCAAATATATGACTTAAATGAATATTTATTTTATTCTGAAATACATTAAATATTCTGTAATAATAAAAATAAAAATCACATGGTGTAAATGGTTTGTGAAGAATGTGATTAGACTAACTTAAAGAGATTACTGCTAGCTGGGTATCCTTCATTATTAATGATTTGTGAAAGGATTACTTTGGCAATGACCTCGTCTGACACAGTTTTAACAAGATTAAAAGCAGAGTTTAACTTTGAACCGTTTTTATCGTCAGCCAAAAACAGAAAATCTTTATCTTTGTGGCTACTGTGGTGGTTGAATCCGCACGCACTGGGCCCTCAGTGTGTGCACCGTCTGTATTGACCATAATAATATGTACATATTAGGGAAATATAGTTATAAAGGCACCTAAACCCTGGAACACTTTCGCCGGGTGATTTTCACCCGAGCAAAAGTATTTACATGATTTTCATTATGTTGCGTTTGTCCGAGTGCCATGGGTCACTGGGTGATTTTCACCTGAAGTAGTTTCTCTCTCCTGCAGCTGATCATGTGTCAAGGAAACTGTGCCTTCACCAGGGAAGTCTCAAATGTGCCAGAAAAGGGTGGACCGATAATTTTTCTTTTTAGGTTTATGTTTTTTTTTTCCCCTTAATGTTTCTGTAATTTTGTTTTTTTATAGGCTTCCCCCATGATGCTTCTATTAATTTTGTTAGACATGGCTTACTTGGAACATTAAAGAACACTGCTCTAATTATATCATGAATTGTCATATTTTGATGAAAAGTAATTTTTCATTGGGTATATTACATCAGGTAAAAATCACCCAGCTTCAGTGATGATGTTACTAATTTAAGTGAGTGTTCGAAGGTTAATTGACATGAGTGGGAAAATGATTGATCAAGATCAATAGTTTAATGATGATTAATGATGTTTGTTAAACTCAAATGATAATACAGATCAATGAACTCAAAAACAATTATATGACAATCATTTGACAGAGGCAAAATTGGAGGAAGAGGGTTCAACGATAATATAACTACTATACTAACTATATAAAACCGGGCACAGGCCTTATTTAATCAGAATATAATTGTCGCTCCTCCTTTGGCATAGAAGCAGCCTCAACTACATCCAAAGAAGGGATTCCTGATGATCGGAATCGACCATTTCAATCGGCAGAGACTTAATTGAGAATGAACAATTATTCATTAACAATGAACTGTTACAATTATAGAATGAAATGTTCAGTCTTTTGGGGGCTAGACTCCATCATGACGACTTCATGACCTCTGAGGGGTGATGAGGCTGACACAGGATAGGATGCCCCCTTTGGACTCATTACACTGGTGGGGGTGAAGAGGATGGAGGCTGTGATGATGAGTGGGTTTCAGCCTGGCCTGGACTCTGCTGAGCTGGATGGAGGCGACTGGGGTGGAGCAGTGTTGCAGTCTATGCCTGAAGCAACAGACTGACTTTGAAAGGGAGAGAGTTTTAAGCGTTTTGACAGCAGTAGGTTGATTGGTTGAGAAAGTTTGTGGCAGAGTCTGGCTGGTTAATTCCAGGCTGATACACGCCCATGATCAGCTGATCACCAGAGAGAGAGAGAGAGAGAGAGAGAGGTCGTAGTAGGGGGTGTGGTTTAAGAATAAATGAAGAGGTGAATAATGAAATAATTACACCAGTCTTCCTGTCTGAACTTACATGGCGCTACATTAAAACACTTAGCAGCAGTACCTACTAAGATGCACAAGCCCTATGGTAAAAGAAGCCAGTTTTGTGTTGAATGACATGTAAAATAAAACTGGTGCCGTTTGAATACATTTTATGATTAGAAAAAGGTGTTATGTTGAAGAGGAAATGCTGTAAAATTTTGGTGTTGATGTCTTTATAAAGATTTGTATATTTTAGTATATTACATTTTGTAGAGGCCTTAAGTAAGCATAATTAGGAGCATGGCATATTATGCCAAAGATTGGTGAACAAATCTGTTTGCTCTGTGTACCATAGTATGATTAAGTGAACTTAATTTTGTGTTGTTGGTTCCTTTGGGAGATTTTCTTTCATTCATAAATTTTTCTAATAAATCTGGTGTTATATTATTTCAATGTTTGCACTTTTTATAGATTTATTCAACCGTACTGTTGTGTCTTACAGAAATGGTGGGATGTAATATCTCTTCAGTGAAAGAAAACCTACTGCCATGAGACACCCTACAACTGCAGCTCTTTATTGCCACCTACAGGCAGAATAGACAACATAGCAAGCCTTTTAGAGGTTAACACCCTGGCTTAAACACCACACATACATCGGCTCATTTGTACACACTTTTGTGTGAAAATTGTTTTCCAATGCTCCCCGGAGCCTTACTCTGACCCCTGTTTCCCTTTAAGGTCAACCCTTTCTTTTTACAAAGTTCAAGAATAATACAGTGATTAAGTTCTCTTAATCTGCTTTTGTACTGTAGCCACAAAAGGTGTAGCTACCTGTAACATGTTAGTTTACATCAGCTCTGTTGGCTGGTATATAAAAAGGTAAACAAAAATGTTAACTGCATATTACCTCTGCAAAACCCCAACATAATTGGTGCCCCGTGTGAGGCGTGAGATAGACTGGTATTCCTGAACGCCTAAAGCATTTTATTGTAATCTGATTTTAGCCAATCATTCTGACCCAAGAATTTTATTTGAGGTTTTGGAATCAATTACCACCTCCTCCCCTTCTTATTTTACTAATCCTTCCCAAGATCTTTCTGAGACGTTTTTATCTGATTTTACATAAACAATCAAGGACATTAGGCAACAAATCATCCCCCCAGACCATATTTTAGACACCCCAGCAGGGCTTTCACAGTTATTTTAGCAGTTTAGGAGATAAGAAAGTGCCGCCCCACAATTCATTTCGAAAAAGGAAGGTGGGACTTAGTGATAAAATGACAGGAACCGATACAGAAATAAATTTAGTGTGGGTCTTTTTATTCCCCGACTATATAGCATGGCTTGTAAGAAACTCACATTTCAATAAATGCTTCAAACAATTCACCTAAGTCAAGGTCGGAGTCTAGACATTAAAGAAAAATGTAAAGACAACAGTAGTGGCTCGTTTCTGAACAAAGAAAACAAATGCAATTCACATTTTTAAGCCACATCATTCCCCGCAACCTCCGTGAAGTGCATTACTTCAAAAGATATTCATAAATACAATGATTGAAATACATCTTTAACAGTGTATACCGTTTCATATGAGCATAAAATACAGTACATAGCATAAACAAATAAACTCACTTTAATTCCAGTGTGCAGCCTGCACCTAAAGACGCACACTCGCTGATCTCAACTCCGCTTATGTTCCCTCTAACAGGTATTACCAGGTAAGTGCTGATGTAATTTTCATAGCATCTGATGTAAATTCATTATTAACAGGTACGGTCAGGTACAATAACCAATGTAAACAAAGTAATTTACAGGAACATTCTATCTAAACAGGAAATAATAAATAAAGCATGTACTGTGAAAACATAAAGCTATGATAACTAACAGAGTTATGTTGAATTAATCGGTAAAGAATGAGGCGTTTTTAGGAGATTGTTGCCTCGTTTCCTGGAATGTACACAATGAATTATTACCATCTTAAACCAGTGTTTATTACAGGATACTTGACTGAAGTTCTCAGTTATAATAGAGGTTTTTCTTTGTCATTCAGCTGTAGATTCACTACACTTACCTCCTTATTTCCAATGGTACTACATACAGTAATAATGAACCACAAATACCATGCAATGACAGGACATACAACAACAATAGCTGACAGAGAAACAATGATGAAAACTAAACAGGTCCGAGCATTGAACCCTGAGGGACCCCACACAAAGGGGAGCTAGTGTGAGCAAATGCATTCAAACCGCATGAATGTTTAAAATATCTGGGAGGGTTTAAGTATTTGGACTTACTTAGAGGTCATTCCTTGTTGTTAAAAAAGCTAGTTTTTAAAAAAAAATCTTTATTTTGTAAAAGATGTAAACATTTTCGAAGCACAAAGAGTAAGGCCTTAAACCTGCTCATTTGTAATGAATTGGCTCTATATACAAATAAAGATTAATTGATTGACCTATTAACCCCCTCACTGAACAATGCACATCTATTAGTCCTATTGGGTGCATACGTAGGACAAGAGACTGTCAATCATATTCTTAATAATGGGATGTCCTGGGTGAATGTTGTGAGGAAGGTGGTGGGCCAAAGTCATCCCCCAAGCGTCCACTAGTCGAACGTTAAGCCCTCTGAACATAGCTCTGAGCACCTTGTCCAGTTGAAATGCGTACCAGTCACTGTAGTTTAATGCTATAGAAGGTGATACCTCTCTGAGGTTGGCAGACTTGATGACCACCTGCGTGTCTGGAGCCCTGCTCAACAGACGAATCACCGCCCTGCGGATGCTCTGAAGCCTTCTGATGTAGAATTGATTTGGGAAAGGATTGAGGTGAGCCCAGATGCCAAAAATTACAACTGTGTTGGTGCCACCAACTAACTCATCTATTTCATTGGCAATGTAATGCAGCTCACTAGTTGGAACGTAGATGAAACTAAGAGGAGGACCATGGACACGGAACGTCACCAAGGTGTTTCTTGAATTGTCCCATATCATGTAAGGTCCTGTTTGCTTCGGCTTATCCCGGTTTATCTCCTTAGCATCTGAAAGTGTGACAGAAAGAACAAGTTAAGCTGTGAAATAAACAATTAAACTGTTACCTGAAATCTCTGTGGATCAGCTACCTTTTAGTGAAGCCTTGAGGTACTCAAACCACTGCCTGACGGTGGAGTCTCCATACAGGTGGACCACCTTTCCTTTCAGACACTGAGTGATGGCAGAAGCGTTGAAGTGGTTGACTTTGGTGCCACCTAGTGATCTCCACACACCCTGGTAGTAATATCCAGAGGGTCCAGACGTCACACTGCCTTGACTGACTGTGGACCGCTCTGAGAGTTACAGATCAAAATAAGATTTAGGTTATTAAACTCATTGTTGTATCATTTATTGTTAACAGATCCCCTAAAAAGACCAACACAAGGTGTCGCCTTTACTTTATTATTTCACTTGACACTCAAGATGACGTCATACATTTACACAAAAAAGCACCCATTCAATTTTTTCCCCTGTGCAGTTTAGTGTATTTATTGGACTTGTTATAGCAGCAGAAAAATACACATTATGTGCTGTAGTGATCAGCAGCACAGCATACGTCTCTGGTGCATGTGTTTATTGTGGTGAGGAAAATGTCACCAAATGACTCTTACATGAACGTCTACAGTAGCAAAAAGGCATGAATGTTTTTGAGCTGTAAAGAGGAAGGTTGTATGCATTTCTTTTTTTCAAGGTCACATTGAGACTTTTTATTTAAGATGGAAGTAGAAAAACTTTTACCTTTCCTTTGAGGCAGCACAGTAAGATTGGCCGGTCCTGAAGCCTGAATGAAGACTTTCAGGTTGACATTGCTGGCGGGAAAAACTCAGATGATAAAGTATCTTACACACAATGCAATATGTAAACTACAGTTAAATGGGATTTATCAAAAGGTAAAACTTTAGTTTTATTAAAAGACTCTGCCTCCATATTTAGACTGAAAAGTTACACTTCAGATTTGTGGTGATGAGAGTCAACTTTAATTGTTCAGACTAAGTAACTGATATATTATCTTACACTGTAAACATCTGAAGATTTTATCTTTGCCTCCTGTAGTTACAAACTCAACATTTTACACCAGGTGATACTTTACTCTTTGTTTACACTCATCACATGTAAAACTAGATGCATCATTTCTATTGCTCCGATCCCTCACCTTTGGAAAAGTTTCCCCTCATTGTCCTTGAGTCTTACTTTGAATCCGGCTCTCATGTGGCCAACTCTGGTATCACAGCTCAAAGTCTTTGGCTTGTAGCAGAACCACGGGTCACCTGTGCGGAGGTCAGTGTAGTCGCACTGTGGCTGGCTGGTTTGACGAAGGCAAACATTACAGATGGTGCTTTCAGAGATATTGCCTGAGCGAAAGGTGTTTTTAAAGAGAACCCTATCAGGATTTTCTCTTTTCAGCCTGCGGAGGACTGTGACAGCTTCGCTTGAGTGGACAAGCGTCACCTGACAAAACAAAACACAAGGGTGTTTAAGTTATAGCAAACATCCCAGGCCATAGTATTGCTCCTTGAAACTGGAGCTCCTTGATTTGTGTATCCACTTGTTTTTGTTGTGATCCAGCACCCTCTTAGATGTGTGTCTGTCAGTCATCTGTACAGTCACGTGCTATTGGCCCTGGGAACAAGTAGAGTTCTAACAAAGGCTCTCATTGGCTGTTATAGGCTGACATGAGGTGTCATTTAAAAGGTCAGCAAAACAAGAAGTAAGTCGGGAGAAATGGTTTAGATTCCATGAATTAAATGGCCCACAGGACAATAGCATTGCAATAGGTGAGTCATTTTGCTTGACTTGTTTTACAATATAATTTTAGGAGAAAATCTTGAACTCTACCTCAACCTGTGCGCTTCCTTCCCAGAGTAAAGGGAATGCAGCAGAGTAGGAGCCATTAAGGTGATCCACCACTCGTCCAGCTACACCTGCTTCAAGCGCTCTGTTGTGCAACCGGGCAATTAAGAAATCTCCTCCAGATTTCTTGGGGTTACCTTGGAAGTCATATATTTGTATAATGACGTCCAGCTGGTCTCCTACGTGCCGCTCTACTCCACCCCTCCCTGGAAGAATGGTGAAGGTGCTGTGGGCGGGATCACTTGTCTGGTTCAATAAAAAAGGAGCTGGCAGAGGTGGAGTTTCAGGCCAAGCAATAGAGTCCAATATGAGACGTTCCTCCTCAGCATCAGCAGAAGTCAGTGGCTTGAAGGTGCAGAAGGCATCAGGCACGTGTGGAGCAGTGGGAGGAGCAGTGGGAGGAGCAGTGGGAGGAGCAGAGGAAGGAGCAGAAGGAGGAGCAGAGGTCACTTTCTTGGGGACGATGGCAGAGTTCTCTTTAAAACGTACCTGGCAAGGAGTTGAAAAAGAAAGATGGTGACAAAGATGCATCAAAAAAAATTCACTAACATAAAATAAACTGAAGGGAAGATCAATGATTTTTCTAAAATAATACTTATAACTGTTTATGATTTGTAAACTTTAAGCTGCTGGAAGTCACAGTTTTCAAAAACTTGACCTCTTCGTCTACAATCTTAAATCTATGGTTGGCACGGCCTGCTCCACTCCATTTTTGTAATTTCCATTGCATAATGGCGTTACAAGCCAATGAAATGTTTTAAATATGTATTTTTTCCAACGAGATTGTCTTCCTCTGGCTGCATCGCTAATTTAATGGCAGAAATTTAAATAAATCAGGCCCTGGTTTACATAAGCCAAACTCTTTAAGTGTTATTTTGTATGCCATCATTTTATCAAACAAAATACAACACTGCACTAACACCAGGTTTATACAAGTAATGGCTTAAATTATAGTACAGCAACATTAAATAAAAACAAATGAAATCCATTATGCTTAAATAATTGCACCATTTGCCATCACTGTCTCCAACAGAGTGTTTAACCCCTCCCCATCTTGACTTCACAAAGACTCAGCCACTCTGCGATGCTCTTTTCATAATCAATGATATTCGGTTTTTCCAGCTTTAACCCTCTGGGGCTATAATTGGCCGATTTTGACTACTTTTGATTTTCTCTTTATATTTCATCTTAAAAACTGTTTATCTGGCCTTGTGTGGTATCATTTTTCAACACAACCTCACATATATGAATTTACAATTATTATTTCATTTTGACATGCTATATTAATTTTTAAAAAATCCCCCCCAAAAATTATAAAATCCGAGTATAAATAAACACAAACCTGAATAACAAACACTTTTCATAACTTTTGATGCAAATATAAATTGTGATCTTCAAAACTTATTTACAAGATTTACAAACAACAATGTTATATACAAGTATTTACACTAAAATACAGGCAATTCCTCAGGCGTTTTTTATGCAACTATTTACCGAACAATCAGGTGTCACAATAAACAAGTTATTTGTGCCACTCCATGAAACAGTAACTGTCCATCACAAGACAGAGAGGCACATCATGACCTGTTTTTCAATTTGCGTGGATTTTGGCGCCCCCATGTGGACAGGTAGGTGGTGACTAGTCCTCTTTAGAGCCTCTCAGGGCAAACAATAGATTCATTCGGTTCATCCTTAAATGTCAACTGAATCACACTTAACATTTTAACTGCTCAATGATTAATAAACCTGTCATTCTTGTTTTATGTATGTTTAGATGACGTCTTTTGTTGACCAACTGGTGCAACGTCTCCAGGGACGGCACGTCAAGTGCGCATGTACGTCATCAATGCATTCAACCACCCCAATCTGAGATTGAGAGACGCTGTTGAATATCGTCTCCTGTAATCTGACTCATAAAAAAACATTCCACCTTTAAAATGTTGACAACAATCACAGTTCTCACCTGCAGCAGGTTCCTGTTTATTAGTATGAAGAACAACACAGTCAGCAGGAGCACGATGACACCGCCCTTCAGAAGCTTCATGTTGACTTTGTTACTTATTAATCCTTTTTTCAACATGGTTAGTCCTCCTCTGGTACTGGAAGGGAAAAAATGAGAAAAGAGAGTCTATGTTAAGTTTATAGTATTAATTTTCTATCAAACTACATCTATTCAATCAAGATGTTAGAATGACTGGTGTACCCAAACAGATTATTTGTGCTTGAGGTTTGACAGGAACGTCATAAAACTAAACTAAACAGATTTTTCAGTCAGGTGTACTAAGTTCACATGTCAGAAAACCTGATGCTACGAAACGTCCTAAAGTTTTTTGGATAAAAGATTTGGCGTGAAGTAGGATGAGGTTCCATGCAGGAAAAAAGTAATGCACACAATAAAGGAAACATGGGCATTTAGCCGAACTAAAGAACGACTTTGAGTAACCTTTTTAACTGGTACATTTATACTTCTTTATAATTCTGTTCAATTTATTCTTCAGTGTTTTTCTTCACATTCACTTGTTACTTTCTTAATCTAAAAACCAGTGAGTCTAAAAATCATGATACCGTAATTAACCCAATCAACTCTGTGTCTTTCAACTTTAATACATTGTCATATACAAACATGGAAAACAGAGAAAAGGAGGAGGAGCCATTTGCAGAAACTTAAAAAAAATATTAATTTGAACGAAAAGGCAAGACAAAATGTACTTTCAAAAAGTTCAACAAAAAAAATCCAAACAGTAAAACACGGGGAATCCGAAGAAGACAACTACCAGACTGACAACAAACATTCACTGTCCAACAAAGATGATCTGACACAGAGACTAAATAGACATGGTTATCAGACACAGTTAAGACTAATGATGAGGGCAATCAACACAGGAGTGAAACACACATCCAGGACAACTACGAGCGAGCGAGCGAGCGAGAGAGAGAGAGAGAGAGAGAGAGAGAGAGAGAGACTTTAGTGGTCTGAAATTCAAAGTAAATCATGGAACTATGAAGACACTCAGAGAATTGAATAATGTAACAAGACACACTAGAACATAAAGAAACACAACAATAACTAATGACTCAATAAAACAGGAAACACTGAAGAAGAAACTAGGAAATACTAACACACACAAGGGAAACAATCATTACTAGGATAGACACTCATCAAGTAAGACAACAAAGCAGCACTATGTAAGACTGAGGATTCACTCTCTGTTAAAGGACAGCAGCTTGTTAACATGAGCTTGACTTTGCATAAATGCTGCTTTGATAGGGAAATTTGACTCACCAGGTGAAGGTCAAGATTTGTCTCCAGATTTTTTTTTTTTTTCCTTTCAGAACTTCCCAATGACTATTTCAGAAAACAGTGTGTCCTGCGATCTCCTGGCTGACTGCAAGTGAAGCCGTCAATCAGGTGATTAGCTCACCTAAAACCTTTTTCAAACCAACCCCTACACACTCCCCCTCCGTGTCCGTCAGAAGTCACACATCCAGGTGTAGGGTAGAAATACAGCAGCAGGCATTGGGACAAACTTCCCTCTCTCAGGTGGAAACAGGAAGTGTGTGTTACCATGGTTTCTCAGCGGCATGGCTTAGTATTAATGTAGGCCTACGTTATGTAAAAGTCTTTATGTAGATTATTTTTCTCTAGTAAATTATATGCTATAAGTGTAGACTTATAGCAAAACGATCAGATGGAGCCCACATTCTCTATTGTAATTTATAATTTAATGTTTAGTTAATTTATTGTAATATCAAAGAACAAGTTGTCTTAAATGAAAGCACAGACAAGGAGACTATAAATGAACATCACAGCAGCAAAACGTTGATTTTTTTGTTGTAGCCGAAATTAAGTTTTACAAAGAAATCAAAAGTAGAACAATGATGAATAAGTAACAGTGAGAAGTTGTCTGTAACATGATTTAATATTCTTTAGTTTTTGTAACAGTCCATTTAAATATAAAACACGTCAACAGAAGGAAGTAAAGAAGAGGAGGCTTTTATTTGAACCTTTAAAACAATAAACGGGTGAAGTTGTAAACGTCTGTATGACAATATTAAATGTCCATCTTAGTTGGAGCAGTGTTTTGGTTTGTTCAAACACTTACACACAGAACTTACTTTAGTACAGGTCACTCCTTCCGTGACTACCGGACGCAATAGGCGTTACACGTGATCATCAAGTGGGCATCGGCGCAGACTCGCTGGCGGAGGGTTTTATGGCCCACTACCACTCCCCGCTAAGTGGTTTGAGACAGACTTAATACGGCGGGCCCTCCGCGTGGACGCGCAAACGGAGGGGTAGTGGGTAGGGTGTAGTGGACGGTTTGAAAAAGACCCCTAGAGTAAGGGAAGAGATGTTGGCTGCTCACTGCCTCCAATTGGCTCAGGTAATTTTATTGACAGCTACTTTGGTCCAATTGTAAGGACTATTTTTCCCTGGCCTAGCAGACACGAGAGATAACCCTGCCATGGTTCTTGATGATACATTTAAAAACACTGCGTGCTCTGTACATCAACCTCCCAGCGCCAGCTGTCCTCTGGAGGGACGTGACGCAGACATTGACCA
Organism: Symphodus melops; assembly: GCF_947650265.1. NCBI lineage: Eukaryota > Metazoa > Chordata > Actinopteri > Labriformes > Labridae > Symphodus > Symphodus melops. The sequence continues at coordinate 18,347,446 of NC_136712.1, forward strand.
TGCCGCACGTAAACAAAAGTCTGATTTTCTTTAAAGGAAAACCATGCAAAGAGAATTTGGAACTTAAAGTCTAAACCAAAAGGAGTTCATGGTGGTCTCTTAAATATCCAGAGTATTGAGATCAAGTTCAACATCTCCTGATGGACTCTTATTTGGATTTCCTCGCTGTGGGGGAGACCTGGTTAAAGAGTAATATTCAAACAACTATGATTAATATCCCTGGGTACATCTGTAACAGGAGAGACAGACAATCCAGTAAAGGAGAGGAGTCCTGATTTATATATAATCCTTTTCTTCAGGGGAACACACAGTATGTAGTTTGTAATCTGCTTTTCCATCGCCGGCCGCAGCTTGTTAGAAAGGTACAGAAATGTTTTTTTAGACAAACTGAAGTTATGTACCCATTGTTTGTTTGTGTGTGTGTGTGTGTGTGTGTGTTTGTGTGAATCCTGGGACGACCACATCCCACCACTCATTGGCTCAGCTGAAGGCTGAACAAATGAATATTTATTAATTACAATGTGAAATTATATTAACAATTCAATAAATCATAGCATGCATTTCTGAGTTAGTCTACTCAAATAAAGTGTCACTGCTGCAAAAACAGGCTATATTGTGGTATAACTGTTGCTCAAAATGAGGAAAAACTACATAACAAATACGTTTACTTTTAATAGTTTCGTATTGCATTGATCAATTGAAGATTTGTCAGGCAGAACAGGAGTACATTGAGAAACTTGAGAAACACATTGTAACTAAACGAAATGAAAGTAAGCTTACCTTTCTGTGTTGTCGTTTCTTTCGAGCCAATGTGCCGTTTAGACTGTTTACATTGGAAATCTTAAGTACCATGTCCGAAAGCTTTCTTGTTAATTTGGCTGTATTTCTACTCGCGGCACGCAGCCTTCTCTGAAACAAAGCATATTGTTCTAGAGAGAGCCACATGCAAAGGAAAAAGATGCATTCCACTCTGTGTCGCGCTGCTATGATATCACGCTATTACGTAGCTGACGCCGTATATATATACTGTATATACCTTGTAACCCGGTATAATCCCCCATTATTGCAAAGAGTCTTTTTTTGTCATTATTTAAATTAGTTGTTTAACATCTCACATGATCACATTGATTTTTTTTTTTTATTATTATTTATAATTTTTTTCACTACAAAACAAAAACCTTGTGCACCACTTACACATACAGCAAAAATATACAAAGTCATTACATATGACGGTAGCACACTTATGCACACACAAACACACACTTTGTCTGCCCCACGGGGAGATAAAAAATGAGTGAAACCAAAAATGATAGAGTAATTGACTGACAAAGTGCATTACAAGCATTGTTTATACAGACCGGAAAGAGGAATTCCCAGAGATTTAAAATGATATATCCACAAAAATTACCAAGATAAATGAATACATGAAAATACGTACTAACATGCTGGTGCTGGGGGTAAGAGGCTGAGAGCTCCTGACAGCTTGTTTAGTGATGCATTTAAAACTCACTGAAACGTTCTATAAATGATCTCACTTCCTGATGTCCGAAAGAAGAAACGACTAGAAATCCAATACCACCAAAACCAAAAAATACCATACACATACCAGAGCTGGACTCACTGGTGACGGTGGTGGAGAGGAGGACTCTGGACAAAATGCTCTCTATCATGGACAACACACACCACCCTCTGCATAGCACCTTCACCGGGCAGAGGAGCATGTTCAGTGACAGACTGCTGTCACAGTCGTGCTCCACGGACAGACTCTAGATAGATAGATAGATCGATAGATCGATCGATAGATCGATAGATCGATAGATCGATAGATCGATAGATCGATAGATCGATAGATCGATAGATAGATAGATAGATAGATAGATAGATACTTTATTGATCCCGAGGGAAATTCAAGAAGTCTTTTGTCCCCCTATAGGCCACAAGACTGTACAACACTTCACTGTCACGGCAGGGAAGAAGCACACGGTGAATCCTGGACTCATTTTTCACTTTTTTTCTCACTCCTCATCTGCACTGCTGACCTCAGAGTCAGCCTCCAGTTGGACACTTTAATGCATATTGATAGTCACCTTACTGAGCACTGGTCACTTTAAAGATAATCACCCTAATTATGTCTGGTTTCATCCTACTGTTGTGTTATGCTATATCTGTAATGGTTGACATGACCACCCTAACTAGGTCAAGTTTCACTCTATTGTCTTCAACACTTAATGCTAATCTGCTCCTCAATAGTTGGGTACTTAACGATAATCACCCTAAGCACTCCTGGTTTCACCTTATTGTTTTGAACACTTAATGCAAATCACTGCTCCTTTAAGTTGCTGAGCACTTTAATGGCCCAATTTGCATTCCTGCATTGACTGTTTAACAACTGTACTCACACCTCTGGCACTACCTCGAACACCTCTGCACATACGCATGCAACTAGTTTCTAGAAGGTCAGCACTTTGTTTCTAAGGCTCTTTAACTGTTTACAGGTCTCTTTTAATCAGCACGTTTTTCTCTCCTCACAGGTTATGTACATTATGCTATATAAGTTTTAAGTCTAATGCTAATGCTAACTGCACAGGTTTAACCTGTAATTATGTTTACTCTTAGTCACATAGGGGCTGCTAAATCTTGTTTGGGGGATTATTGTATATAGAGGGGGGGGACAGCGGGTGTGTATTGTAACTAATGTCTCGTGTCCTGCCTGTCTGTATACTGCTACTGGATGCCTTGAATTTCCCCCAGGATCAATAAAGTGTCTATCTATCTATCTCCCATGTGTTGGGTGTAAATGGAACCAATAATGTTACAGTTAAAGGTTGAATAATGTAGAACTCTATTTGATTTATTTAGTAGCTTGGACTGATAATTATCATAGAAGGAAGTTTTGTGAGCAGACAGGAATTTGTTCATGGCCTTGTATGGCCTTGTAAAAGCAACAAAGGCTAGATATTGTTCTTATAATAAATCAAGCTCATCCAAATGACATTCAAAACACTGAATCTACAGTTCTGTCATGATGCACAACATGTCAGTAATCTGAGACATGTGAAACTGCATATCCAGCTGTTAATGCGCAAGCTATGATTATACATTATATTAAGGCACATACCTTTGATCGTAATGTGTCTCCAAAAATAGTTTCTTTTTTTATTCACAGTATCAGAAATGAAAGGCAAAGTATGAAAGTTGTTATTGCATGGTTAGAAATGACAGAAAGGTTTTTGAATCTCTCGAAAGATAAGAACGTATTTTAATTGAGTACTTACTGTCTGTTTTTCTCTGAGTACTCAAAACAGTTGGCTACAGAGACTACTGTGTATTCTTTCCAACTGGGCGTCGACTTAGTTTGCAACTTGAAACCAGTAGAGAGTGGATTACACTATGATCCACCCACACACATGCTTAAATGAATGAGAGCTAGTTAAGGTTAAAGGACAACTGCAATGAAGACTGTGCATGCATCTAGAGTCAATGTGGCAGCACAAACGTCTGCAACAGTGACTCTGTTATCAGTCTGCAACAGTGACTCTGTTATCAGTCTGCAACAGTGACTCTGTTATCAGTCTGCAACAGTGACTGTTATCAGTCTGCAACAGTGACTCTGTTATCAGTCTGCAACAGTGACTCTGTTATCAGTCTGCAACAGTGACTCTGTAATCAGTCTGCAACAGTGACTCTGTTATCAGTCTGCAACAGTGACTCTGTTATCAGTCTGCAACAGTGACTCTGTAATCAGTCTGCAACAGTGACTCTGTTATCAGTCTGCAACAGTGACTCTGTTATCAGTCTGCAACAGTGACTCTGTTATCAGTCTGCAACAGTGACTCTGTTATCAGTCTGCAACAGTGACTCTGTTATCAGTCTGCAACAGTGACTGTTATCAGTCTGCAACAGTGACTCTGTTATCAGAAATATTGCAAAGTTGTCTGTTAGACACAACATTTAATAGTGTTCACCAACAGGTTATGGAGGCTCTGGGGATCCCCCTCAGAAGATTTTGGACACCTAACATTATTTTTCCTGCATTCTGATCAGTATGCCTTTTCTGAATTATTATGATCCAATATTTTAATTAACGTTCCAAGTGTTCATCGGATACAAGAATGCATTCATTTGAATACCTCCCTAAACATGTTGACTGGAGAGCTGTCATTTTTTGGGTCGGGATCATTCTTATATCAGACACACTTGCACTTGCCTGCATGTGCACTGAGCGTTGATACGGCACGGAAATAACTGCCAACAGTCAGGATGCACTGAACACAACGAGTGTGTGGCCATTTGAGGAAAAAAATCTGCACTTTGGAATAGCAACTTTAATCAACACTAATTCTAAGACTTCTAAATGCGCTATTGGGGACATGTGTGGGACAATATAATGTTAACTATATTCTTTATTATGGGAGGAAGTGGGTGAATGTTGTGAGGAAGGTGGTGGGCCAGAACCATCTCCCAGGCATCCACCAGATGAACATTAAGTCCTTTGAACACAGCCCGGACCGCCTTGTTCTGCTGCATTGCATACCAGTCATTAAAGACAAATACATAGGCAAGATATGAGCCTCTGAGGTTTGGAGTCCTGATGAACACCAGCGTGTCTGGAGCCCTGTTCAACAGACGAATCACCGCCCTGCGGATGCTCTGTAGCCTTCTGATGTAGAATCGAATTGGGAAAGGAGTGAGGTGAGCCCAGATGCCAAAAATTACAACTGTGTTGGGGCCACCAACTACATCATCTATTTCATTGGCAATATAATGAAGCTCGCTGACTGGGATATTGTCGGAAATACTAATAGGAGGACCATGGAAGTGGTACGTCACCAAGGTGTTTCTTGCATTGTCCCATGTCATGTAAGGTCCTGCTTTCCTTGGTTTATCCCGGTTTATCTCCTTAGCATCTGAAAGTGTGACAGAAAGAACAAGTTAAGCTGTGATATAAACACAATTAAACTGTTACCTGAAATCTCTGTGGATCAGCTACCTTTTAGTGAAGCCTTGAGGTACTCAAACCACTGCCTGACGGTAGAGTCTCCATACAGGTGGACCACCTTTCCTTTCAGACACTGAGTGATGGCAGAAGCGTTGAAGTGGTTGACTTTGGTGCCACCTAGTGATCTCCACATACCCTGGTAGTAATATCCAGAGGGTCCAGACGTCCCACTGCCTTGACTGACTGTGGACTGCTCTGAGAGTTACAGGTCAAAATAAGATTTAGTTTAGAAGAAAAATACACATTATGTGCTGTAGTGATCAGCAGCACAGCGTACGTCTCTGGTGCATGTATTTATTGTGCGGATGCATGACAGCCAGATTTCATGATCTCCGCTCTACAGCGAGGTTGGACACTGAAGCAGGCGCTCTGTAAAGCCTCCCAGATTTATTGTGGTTAGGTAAATGTTACCAAATGAATCTTACATGAAAATGTTAATTATTTAAAAGGTAAACATTTAGAGATGTTAAGTAGTTTAGTATTTTTAATAGCACACTGGTAATGAAAATTAATCTAGTTTTGAGTATGAATGAAGTAAAGGCTTGCAGTTCTATCTCAGTGTTGTATAGAAGCTGGTTAATTTATTGATTGTTGCCTTATAATGGTATATCCTTTCTACAAGGCAAAGACAGTTCCAACAATGCTCTCGCTTAAAGAGGAAGGTTGAATGCATTTTCACATTTTTTATTTTCAAGGTCACATTGAGATTTCTTTCATAATGCAAAGTCACATCATATGCAGCAGTGCCAATGTGTGCAATATGTTTTATACCCGTCTTTTGTGTTTTGTTTTGTTTTTTTTTTTTTTACTTTTGCATCTCTGGCCTTGTCTCAAGTGCTGTTTTATGTTTTGAGGGAAAAAAAGATACGTTTAGAAAAACTGTGCTTTACCTTTCTTTTCAGGCAGCACAGTAATATTGGTCGGTCCTGAAGCCTGAATGAAGACTTGCATGTTGACGTCACTGAAAAAAAAACAAAAAAAACACATCCCATGATAAAGTACCTCTTACACTAACAATACAATATGAAAACCACAGTGAAATGGGATTTAAATGACTCTGCCTCCATATTTAGACTGAAAAGTTACACTTCAGATTTGTGGTGATGAGAGTCAACTTTAATTGTTCAGACTAAGTAACTGATATATTATCTTACACTGTAAACATCTGAAGATTTTATCTTTGCCTCCTGTAGTTACAAACTCAACATTTTCCACCAGGTGATACTTTACTCTTTGTTTACACTCATGACATGTAAAACTAGATGCATCATTTCTATTGCTCCGATCCCTCACCTTCGGAAAAGCTTTCCTTCATTGGCCTTTTGTCTGTTAGTCAATCCACCATTTATGTGGTTCATCCTGGCATCACAGCTCAGCGTCTTTGGCTTGTAGCAGAACCACGGGTCACCTGTGCGGAGGTCAGTGTAGTTGCACTGTGGCTGGCTGGTTTGACGAAGGCAAACATTACAGATGGTGCTTTCAGAGATATTGCCTGAGCGAAAGAGGCTCTTGTAGATAGCCCTATCAGGATGTTCTCTGTTTAGCCTATGAAGGACTGTGACAGCCTCGCTTGAGTGGACAAGCGTCACCTGATAGAACAGAGAACAAGAGTTTTAAAGGTATTGCATACAAGCCATGCCTGTTATTCATGAACTTAATAAGATGTCATTGTATTTTTTGGTGTTAGCTTACTGAAGTTGTTACTTTATTTAAATTAAAAGCTTAAGAGAGATTAATAGAAATTGCCAACTCCCCACTTGCGGGCCAGTAGAACCTGTTTTCTTCAATTACCAACAGGAAATGTTTGGAGGAGAGAGTAAGGGGATGGCATTCAAGGCAAAGGTCAGTTTTGAACATCAGACCACTGCAAAGAGGACTATACCCTTAGCCCAGCAGATAAGTGAAATATAGAAAAGGATGGTGGTGTTATAGATAAAAGCATGAAACTTGGCACACTGTTGTTTGTCCTGTGGGAGATTTGTATGACCAAGATGGCGGCGCGAGCGCATCGCGAGGCCCAGCGTCTCTCTCAGATTTGCAATTTTGCAGTAATTCTCCTGTTAATTTCCGGCTTGTTCGTACGGAACAGCCTCGCCTTAACATCCTACACCAGACAGGAACTTTTGGATATTGGAATACATCTCCCTGACGATCCAATCAACAATCTTCGACTCATCCCCGAGATCGCCAAAACACCCGAGGCTACGCACTCTCCCCGGCCGGGCGGAAGTGCTCGCAGGCGGCGTCGAGACCGTAAACAAAGGCGGGGGAAGCGCGGAGGTATAAGGGCTAAGCTAAAGCTAACACCGCACCGTCTCCCGTTACCCAGCATTTTCCTCGCTAATGTGCGGTCTTTGATGAACAAGATGGACGAGTTACGACTTCGCATCATGCACAGCAAGAGACTTATGGACTGTAATGTCATGATCTTCACAGAAACATGGCTAAACAATGGAGTACCGGACGATGCTATCAAGCTAGCCGGTCGCCACACACTCCGGGCAGATAGAACAGCAGAGGACTCCGGTAAGACCAGAGGAGGAGGACTGTGCATTTATATCAACAAAACTTGGTGTACAGACTCTGTCATTATTGGGAGACACTGCTCAGTTAACATTGAGTTTCTCATGGTTAAATGTAGACCTTTCTATCAGCCAAGGGAGCTCAGCTCCACTATTGTAACTGCAGCCTACATCCCCCGATGCAGATGCAAAAGCTGCTATGAAGGAACTTTACACAGCCATTAGTAAACAACAGACTGCTCACCCGGAGGCTGCATTTATAGTTGCAGGTGATTTTAATCACTCAAACTTAAAGACAGTGCTCCCTAAATTTCACCAGCATGTTTCCTGCAATACAAGAGGAAACAAAACTCTGGATCATGTTTACACTAACATTGCAGGAGCCTACACCACGACCCCCCTCCCCCACCTGGGACAGTCAGACCACCTTTCTTTGTTCCTCATCCCCAAGTACTCCCCACTCATCCAACGTGTGAAGCCATCAGTGACAACAATTAAAGTGTGGCCAGCGGGGACAGACTCTGTACTTCAGGACAAGTTCCATCACACAGACTGGAGTATGTTTGCCTCTCAGGCTACCTTGGGCTCTCACACAGACATTGACACCTACACTTCTTCTGTGCTGGATTATATCAACACCACCATCGACAGTGTGACAACATGGAAGCAGATCACCACGTACCCAAATCAGAAGCCATGGATGAACAAGGAGGTGCGTCTCCTGCTGAAGGCCCGCAACACCGCCTTTAGATCAGGTGATGCAATGGCCTACAGCGTGTCCAGGGCAAACCTGAGGAGGGGCATCATCAAGGCCAAGCACTGCTACAAGCTGAAGGTAGAGGAACACTTCTCCAACTCCGACCCCAGACGCATGTGGCAAGGCATCCAGGCCATCAGTGACTATAAACCCAGCAACTCCACCCCGATGACCACAGATGTCTCCTTCCTGAACGAGCTAAATCACTTTTATGCTCGTTTCGATAGAGACAACAAGGAGACGCAGACCACGACCAGACCTCCTGCAGACAACCAGCCCCTCTCATTCACCACCACAGACGTCCACGCTGCACTGAGCCGGATCAACGTCCGAAAGGCTGCTGGTCCAGACGGCACCCCTGGGCGCGTGCTTAGAGCATGTGCGGAGCAGCTCACTGGGGTTTTTACGGACATCTTCAACCTGTCCCTCGCCCAAGCAGCTGTGCCAGCATGCTTCAAAGCCACCTCCATTGTCCCAGTGCCGAAACACTCCAGCCCGACAGGCCTGAATGACTACCACCCTGTAGCACTCACACCCATCATTATGAAGTGCTTTGAGCGACTGGTCCTAGCGCACCTGAAAATCTGCCTCCCACCCACACTGGACCCATACCAGTTTGCCTACCGCAGCAATAGGGGTACAGAGGATGCAGTCTCCACTGCGCTGCACTCTGTGCTCACACATCTGGACAATAACAACACATACGCACGAATGCTGTTTGTTGATTTCAGCTCAGCATTCAACACTGTCATCCCCTCCAAGTTGAACACTAAACTTGGAGACCTGGGCTTCAACACCTCCCTCCGTCACTGGATAATGGACTTTCTGACCAACAGACCCCAGTATGTTAGGTCAGGACACACCTGCTCCTCCACCATCACACTCAACACAGGCGTACCACAGGGCTGTGTGCTGAGCCCATTCCTCTACTCCCTCTTCACCCACGACTGCAGACCTGTACATGGATCCAACACCATCATCAAGTTTGCGGACGATACAGCGGTGATTGGCCTCATCAGCAACAACGATGACACAACCTACAGGGAGGAGGTACAGCATCTGGCCACCTGGTGCGCTGGCAACAACCTGCTTCTCAACACCAGCAAGACAAAGGAGCTCATCGTGGACTTCAGGAGAGAAAAGGGAAGCACGCACAACCCCATTCACATCAACGGGATGGCTGTTGAACGTGTCTCCAGCTTCAAGTGCCTGGGGACCCACATCACAGAGGACCTATCCTGGTCCACTAACACCTCCAGTCTGGTGAAGAAGGCTCATCAACGCCTCTTTTTCCTGAGGACACTGAAGAGACACCACCTGTCTTCAGCTGTACTGAGGAACTTCTACCGCTGTGTGATTGAGAGCATCCTAACCAGCAGTGTCACAGTCTGGTACGGAAACTGCTCTGTCACGGACCGTAAGGCGCTACAGCGGGTGGTTAAAACAGCCCAGCGCATCAGAAGGTGTCCACTTCCTGCCATTGAGGATGTCCAGAGGAAACGCTGTCTGCGGCGAGCTCACGGCATCCTAAAAGACTCCTCCCACCCTGCCCACAGACTGTTTACCCTCCTGCCCTCCGGTAGGCGCTTCAGAAGCCTCCGGACCAGAACCAGCAGACTGAGGAACAGCTTTTTCCCCAGAGCTGTCTCCCTACTGAACTCTACCCCCCGAACTCTGAACTCTGTCTCTCTCTCAAACTCCGCCCCCTCCTGACCCCCCCCCCCAAATGGCAGCCATTATATTTACCGGTATCTTAGGTTCTAGACCCCCTCGGACCTTTAACATGATTAGGTCTTTCAAATAGCCTACCAAATCTGATTTGGTACCAGTTCTCAGCTTGCCCATTTGCAACAATACCAGCGGGCATGTCTGGTTTTTATTGCTCAACTTATTCATCCAGACTTCCTTCATGTATCTGTGATGCAATGTCCAACCAACAGAACAGAGAACAGTCATTCTTTAGGGACGAGTGCTTTTTTTGGGAGCTGGACTTCTCTCAGACTGGAGCCTAGCAGATAAAACGAGACTGCTCCTCTTGATGGGATCTTTGATGGGCTTTGTTTGGTTGGTGAGGTACTCACTGGCATAGGAGTCATATCGGTCCTGTCAAATTCAATTCATATAGTGTAAAACGTATGTATGGAACTATGATTGTTTATAGAATTAATTTCAGTGAAATATAGTGTTTAGTAGGAGAATTGATCTCTTTATGGGCTGATCACCACATAAGGTCTGATCCTAAACTTGTCCCTGCTCTGGAATACAACATCACAAGGACTTTTTATGTTGGATATTGTTGCTTGTTAGCAAAAGCAAGCCAAGGGGAATGATTTATATTTTACAAATCAAGTGATCTACAGGACAATAGCATTGCAATAGGTGAGTCATTTTGCTTTACTTGTTTCACAATATAATTTTAGAAGAAAGTCTTGAACTCTACCTCAACCTGTGCGCTTCCTTCCCAGAGTAAAGGGAATGCAGCAGAGTAGGAGCCATTAAGGTGATCCACCACTCGTCCAGCTACACCTGCTTCAAGCGCTCTGTTGTGCAACCGGGCAATTAAGAAATCTCCTCCAGATTTCTTGGGGTTACCTTGGAAGTTATATATTTGTATAATGACGTCCAGCTGGTCTCCTACGTGCCGCTCTTCTCCACCCCTCCCTGGAAGAATGGTGAAGGTGCTGTGGGCGGGATCACTTGTCCGGTTCAATAAAAAAGGAGCTGGCAGAGGTGGAGTTTCAGGCCAAGCAATGGAGTCCAATATGAGACGTTCCTCCTCAGCATCAGCAGAAGTCAGTGGCTTAAAGGTGCAGAAGACATCAGGCACGTGTGGAGCAGTGGGAGGAGTAGTGGGAGGAGCAGTGGGAGGAGCAGTGGGAGGGGCAGTGGGAGGAGCAGTGGGAGGAGCAGTGGGAGGAGCAGAGGTCACTTTCTTGAGGATGGCAGGTGTTTTTTCATAATTTAGCTGGCAAGGGGTTTAGAAAGAAAGATGGTGACAAAGACACATTAAATTAATTTACTGAACAAAATTATAATTTTATATTTAATTATCAAAACTTGAATAGTTAAATGTAAGCTGCTGGAAGTCACTGAAATGTTTCTAAACGATGGATAAAGACAATGGTCTTTTATGTTTCCTGATCAAACTGCATCATTGACCTGTTGACTGACATATTTTTAAGCAGCATGACCCCTTCTCTTTTCCTCATCTTAAATTCCATTTACATTGTATGAGCAAATGCACTGATACTTAACTGTAAGTCCCTGTGAGGCAACGATTATCAAGATGGTATTCTCTAATGTATGCACATCTTTTTATCAAACATGCGGTGCTTTAAATCGACCATGATGTGCTATTAACTGTAGACCAGGTTTGTTTAAGTGAAGTCGTATCATGCACTAAGAATGCAACTTAAATCACATTCCTATACAGTACTCAATTTCTAAGAGTCCCAGCTGTGAATCTTTTTGTAATGTTTAAAATGCTGGTGTTTCGACCAATTTTACTTTATATTTGCTTTCTCTGGGTAGTATTATGAGGAAAACGTCCATAATTGTTTATTTTTATGCAGATGATACCCAACTGTATGTATGATGGAAGCTTGAGGAGCCCAATCTGTAATGTAAACTAGAAGGATGCCTTGAGGACATTAGATATTATATTATAGATATTGCATATACATGAAGGCATACATACTTAATGGACAATATGTGGTGTCTTGCACATTTGAAAGATGCAATCCTGAGTGTATTAGTAGTTTGCAGGTAAAATCAAGTTGATACACATCTCAACACACAAATCAGGCCCTTTCACACTGCTCCTCACAACTACTTGGCTAACAAACCATAAAGTTTATTTGATTTAATATCCGACCTTTAGAATAGTAGTTTAGGATTTTTGATCTATGTGGACACTCAATATCCCACCACCCTCCCCCTGGGCAAACCGCTGTTTGTTTGAACAAGTAGATTGGAACACAGACATGAATTGGTCCTGTCATATCGAGTATGAAGCCATCAATATCCTTTAATTAGAGGATTTAGAAAATCACTGAGCAAAATGTTGTAAGCAATATAACCATCAGTTAAAATTGTTAAAATGTCTGCTGTAATCTGACTATCTGACTCAGATTCAAACATTCAAACTCCACCTTTAAAGTGTTACCAACAATCACAGTTCTCACCTGCAGCAGGCTCCTATTTCTCAGTATGAAGAACAATACAGTCAGCAGGAGCACGATGACACCGCCCTTCAGAAGCTTCATGTTGACTTTGTTACTTATTAATCCTGTATTCAACATGGTTAGTCCTCCTCTGGTACTGGAAGGAAAAACATGAGTATGTATATATATATATATATATATATATATATGTATATATATACGTGTATATATATATATACAGGAACGTCATTTAAAGCAGTGCAATGCCTGTTCAGAATGTGCTTGTTGGTAATGTGCTTGGTCAACATGTGGCTAGATACAATATGTAGTGTTGTGCTCAGCAAAAACAAACTTCACATGCAATATAGCACATCTTTAGTCACTGGAAAATACACCTGCCATGATATAGTGTATGTTCTAGCATTAGTAGAGGGTATGTGTCATGACAGGACAGACAAGTGGAGTTGCTAAGATTTAGGTGCAGTGATTCAAAAATATTAGAGTTGGACTGCATTGAAAATATGACATTATGGAGGATGATCTTATATACATAGGCTAACAGAAGGTTCACGATTCTGTTTAGAAAAGAAGACAGCTGTAAGGAAAACATTAAATAACAGCTAAGCTGTACTGTACAGTGTCAAATTAGCAAACAAAGTTACACAACATTGGCCGAGTGATTTCATCCCTCTTATGTTAACGATGGTTAACTAACATTAGTGGAATTTTAAAAGCTTGGCAGACCAACGTTAAATATTCAAAGTGAAAATGAGATACTTTTTACAGTCAAAGGGAAAGTCAGAGACTTTTTACTAAAGATGGCGTCTATTTAGCAAAATGAAATGGTAACGTTAAACTTACGTTATAAGTTGATGTATCGTCGATTGTGTTGTGTCCTGTCCAGTCAGCTCAGTGACGCAAAAAAAAACTGGCCGAATGTCTCGGTGAGCAAATGTTTTATAGAAATCTTTTACTGAACTGACTGTATTGACTAGGTACACTGAAAACATTTACTTTGCCCTCCATATCCTCTCTGCATCAAAGGTGGATATCTATCAGGGAGAACAACTTTTTTAGAGCATTTCCTGAGGGGGACACCAAACTTGTCATAAAAAGTACTGTTTGTTGTGATATTCTGCATCCTTAGGAATACCATAATTAACAGAATTTTTCCAGTTAATGTTGAAAAGCATTAACTCAACCTTTTAAGTGAAAACAGATCTCAGAGAGCTCCCAAGGACTTGGAAAACTGATAACAACAGGATGTTGATTAACAAGCTTTCCTACTTTCAGTCAAAGACCAAACCAAGTTATTTATGCTTTGAAAGCTTTCCACATCCCAAACTTTGGACAACCTCTATCAATCCTCAAAAAGACAACCAGATATGCTTTGGTCCAGCAGACTGACTGTCTCTGTCTTTCACAGTCAGGAGTTCGAGTTCACTTAAACCTGTTGATGTCTTCCGGACTTCCCGGAAAACAGAATAGTTAAACCATTATCTGTCTATATGATAAATGTATATGTTCGAGTGTCTAAGATTTGAAACCATGCCTGTTGTTTGTCTAACTGTTCAAAGGAGAACAAAATTGAACTTTTCCCCTCCATCTGTCGTAAAGCCATAAAACTAGATTGACCTTTCATCAGGTCAAGATGACCATCTGGGAGTAATTAAGAGTACTACAGTCACTGTCCAGGACTTTGAAAAACTCCAATGTTGAAATCTGTATTAACGAAATGCAGATACATCTTTTCATATAGATATTCGAAAATGTCATTTAAAAGCAATTAAAATTATTCTTTTTCTTTGGTCGAAATCCGATGTGTAATAAAGGAATTATGCATAATTATTTTTTTAATAGGAATTGGACGTGGAATAACATTGCCATCAAGTGGACAAAAACCATTGTGGAATTGTGTAAGCTGTGTAATGCATAATTATAGATTGTGTTACAGAAGACGTTATTTAAAGACACTAAGTCTTCACATGTTTCATCCTTTAACAATCTGCGTTGTTAAAGGTTTTCTTATATAAATATTATTTTTCCAAACTTCAGGATGAAATGTATCGACCGATGATAACCACTCCTTTAAACCTGATATATGAACCTAAAATATATGATGTAACCTATATTGATGTGAATTTGAAAACAACTGATCCGAGTCCAAATTAAATCCCAGATTCTTTAATCCAGTTTATTCTTTATTCGGTTGCCGTCTAAAATACTTCAAACAATATTGCGTTGTATCTCGTTACTAAACAAATAATTTCACCATACAAGTCAAGTTATATATATAGTGTTCAGTATTACTTTTCCCTGCCATAACAATATATTATTTTTATTTTGTTTTATATTTGTTTTGTTTTGTTTCATTATTATCATTTATTAAAATTAACATAAAATTCAGTACTGTGTTCTGTGTCTCTCTTGATACAAAACTGCTCTAGAATTCACACTTATGATATGAGATTGATTTAATTAATAACTAATTAATTATTCATAATTAATATAGTTATTCCTGGAAAAGCCAGGTGGTGCCCTATCAATGAGGAACGTATTAGACTTATGTTTAATACACTTATTAGACTTTTACATATTTCTGAAGCATCCTATGTGAGGCTAGGAAATATTGTCTAATCAATTAAAATACGCAACATGTTTATCACGAAAGGCCGAACAAAGTGGTATTAAATGTATAGAGAGGAAATGCTGATTTATACTTTTAAAGTATACTGAATAATTATTGTCTACTTATCAGCTGGTCGTCTGTTTCAGAAAACTTAAACAATGTCCAATAAGATGGAAAACAAATAATGGGAGGGGAAATGTAATTATTGTAATATGCAAATTAAGTTTTTTGGAGCATTTTTCCTCCACTTTATTCTGTCGGACTGAATATAGTTGTAGCAATAGTGAACTGTAATCTCTGCAGACAGAAGAACAAACTGTGGTCTGTGACTCTGACCAGTCTTATTTCAACAGTAGTTTGTGTGGCTTAATGTTTTTAAGAGTATTTTTAACACGTTCTGAATCTGCAGAGCGTCAGCTTTCTAAAGAGACCTTTGCGGGGCTTGTAGTCCAAACGGTATAAGAACAGCGGTGACTTCCTCGGAGAAAGTCTGCAGAAAGTTGGCTATCATCACCAATGTTGCCAGTTCTCGTGAGAGAAACAAGCAACCAGCTCTATGAAAACAAGACCAAAAAAAGTGGCTCAAATGAATCAGATAAAACCCACCAGGTGACTTAACGCAGGGGTTCCCAAACTTTTCAGCCTGCAACCCCTAATATAACGGTGCACTTGCCCCCTCAGATGAGATTAATTTGGAGAGAACAAAAGAAGTAAGTAGTAAAAGGCAAGTGGAGGCAATTCAAATAATAATAAAGTGCACTCTTACAGAAAAATTCATCACAATGAGTTTTAGAAAACAAAAAAAAAAGATTAATTCTATAATCCATTTAGACAAACTATCATAACAGGAAGCATTAAGAAGTGAGGTGGAAGCAACACAAATGCATTTAGATTCAGATGAAGATGTACAAGAATGTTGCCTCTGGAGAATATTTATCAGGGAAAGAGCAGCAGAATGTGCTCAAACGACAGGCTGGACATCAAACCAACATCCCAGTTAAGATAAAAGAGCCTTCAACTAGATAGTAAATTCTGTCTATGGTGTTTACACCACCAAACAGATGAACCTACCCTTACTTGTAATATTCAGAAATAAACATTCAAGTCTCAAGAAACGTTATTTCCATTCAAGTTCACAACATAAACTTTGCTCTCGTCCAAATATTGATCTGCTGCTGCAAGAGTCTTTCACATACTCTTACATTGATACAGACCTAAAAGAAGAATTCCCTTACATGGTGCAGCTCATATTAACAGTGTACATGGTGCCTATGACAAGTGTAGAAGGAGTGGAAACAAAGACCAACAAGTACCTTCGAAAGTAGATGTGAATCCATCGTAGCTTAATTTATAGATAGATCAGGGATGCAGATTTTTACGACTATCTAAGGATGCAAGTGAGCAGTCAACACCTCTGTCACACAAGCAGCGAGCATGCTGATCGTGAAGTGTCGGTCGCGAACGAGCAGGTTCAAAGAGCCAGCTCTTTCAAGTAAACGATGGGAACCGGCCGCGAGCCATTTATTGTTTGTTTTTTTTATCAATTAATACAAGGCAGAATGCAGAAAGTGTTGAATTAAGCTGTCATATCGATCAGGGTCCACAAATAGAACTGTGCATTCAGCAGTTCAGTTGGAAGAAAAAAGGCAGGATAGCGTGCCTGCTACTGTCATTAGGGGTTTCAGAGAGGATCTGTTAATGGTACACCATTGCCAACAGAAATTTATTGATATGTATGTTTTTACTTTTGAAAACTTCAATATAATGGATGTATTGAATAACTTTAGTGGTATACAGTCTGTATACACACAAATCATAATTCAGAACAGCACTAAATTTGGCTGCCTAGAGATCAGCTCCGATCGTCGTGGCATTAAATTTTGTACATAAATAGTGTTTGAGCGGCATAAAGTTGATTTACTCAGAGTCTACTACAGACCTGACTTTGACAAAATGCCAGGCGGTAAAAATACTACAGGGAAAAGTTCGACGGCAAGGACTACCACCGCGTCTGTCTCAGAACAGTGACAAGGTGCTAAAAGCTGACCCGCCTGTGCCCCGGAGTGAGCTGGAGCTGCTCCGCCAGCGGGTGGATGATCTTGACTCCCGAAGCCGCCGCAACAACCTTATCTTTGTGGGCTGTCTCTGAACCGGAGAACTCCCTTTCTACACAACTTAAAATGATAGATACATTCTCTCGCCTATCGGGCTATAAAGTTAACTGGTCGAAATCAGAAGCTCTCCCTTTAATATTAGACTGCCCTAGGAACATCTTTTTGGGTGGAAATTTTTCCTGGCCTCGCCAGGCATTAAATATCTGGCTATCATTATTCCCCCTAGACTAGTGGACCTAGCTAAAGTCAACATGGACCCCCTGCAAGACCAACTCAAAGCAGATATTGTATGATGGGTCCCTCTATTCCTATCATTATGGGGAAAAGCTAATGTACTGAAAATGACTTGCGCACCCAAGATTTATTACCTTCTCCAGGCACTTCAATCAGAATCCCCCTAAAATATTTCAAGCAGCTAGATGTGCTTTTTAATAGATTCCTCTGGAATAGTAAGCATCCAAGGCTTCATTTATCGAAATTACAAAAACCGGTTGTAGAGGGAGGTTTGGGCATCCCGAATTTACTATTGTACTCTTATGCCTTTGGCCTTCGACACCTTGCACACTGGTGACTTCCCCCAGAATGTGTCCCTCCCTGGTTTCACATTGAAAAGG
Organism: Symphodus melops; assembly: GCF_947650265.1. NCBI lineage: Eukaryota > Metazoa > Chordata > Actinopteri > Labriformes > Labridae > Symphodus > Symphodus melops. Next base: position 18,365,244 of record NC_136712.1, read on the forward strand.
ACCTTTGTCATCCAATGCCTCCCATCCACCTCATCACAGCTGCACTCCCTGGGGAGGCTCAATTCTTATGAATATGCAATGGATCTGGAAAAGGGTTTCTATTAAACTTAATATGAATCCCCACCTGAATTTGTCTGCAAGTCTCTGGTTGAATCCCAAGCTAAAAGTAGAAAATAAGCCATTCTTGTGGAGGCAGTGGGTGGAAAAAGGTATTCTGGTGCTCTGAGATCTATATGAGGGAGGCATACTGAAATCTTTTACAGTACTAGCACAGCAGTTTGGCCTGCATCAGCAGCAGTTCTGGAGGTACCTCCAATTACGACATCTCCTTTCTTAAACCTTTGGTTCCACTTCAACAGCCCCCCCAAGCTCCAACATTCTCTCTTGTATAATAAAAATATTTGGTACAGGCCGAGAGGCCTCCAAATACTACTCTTTATTACTTAAAAGCACTACTAGCAAGAGCGCTAACCTAAAGTCGGCCTGGGAGTCTGATCTTAGACTGTCATTTACAGAGGAAGAATGGAGCAGTATTTTAAAGAATTGTAAGAAAACATCGCGAGAACTTAGAACTAGACTGGTACAATTCAAAATACTAAACAGGGTGTACTGGTCGCCCTCTAGGCTGCATAGGGTGAAATTGAGGGATAGTTGGAGGTGTGGGAGGAGTATTGGTACACTCCTCCATATGTTGTGGTCCTGCCCGCTGGTACAAACATTCTGGCCAGCTATTCATGAAAACATTAAACTGATCCTCAAAGTAAATATTCCCTTCTACCCGAGCCTGTTCATCCTAGGCGATCCTTTCCCTCTGAAAGCCCTCCCTTCAGCACAAGCAGAGTGGGTACAAACAGTCCTCATGCTGGGAAGGAAACTTATAGTCACAGAATGGAAGACGACAACATTACCACCGGTCAGGGTGTGGTTCTCACAGTTGGACATTGTGGCAGCTCATGAGCGTCTCTCTTTTAGATTACTAAACCAAGTTGAGAGATTTGGAGCCAAGTGGGAGGATTACATCTCATTTATCAAGGGACCCTGACATTAATGTAGGCTTGATATCGTTTTTTCCTTCTTTTTTATTAATTCTCATACTATCTGCCATTTTTGTTGTGTTTTATGTAGTTTGGCTTTCTTGATGTGCGTGTATAGGCGCAGGTACATCGGTATGCCTATGTGTGAGCACTTGTATGTATTGTACATGCACAGGTGTTTATGTATTTGAAAACTTTGTCATTTTACTTTCAGGTATGTTTGTCTTGTTGTATTGTTCATTGTTGGAAAAAATTGGAAAATGAATAAAAACTTTTAATCACAGAAATAGTTCATTAACATGGGCATGGACACAATCTCATAACATAGTGTATGTAGTGCAAACATAGCACAACGGATCTGAACAGTAAAGCCAGGTGAAAATGTCTTGCTAACACATAACAGTAAAATAATTCATGTTTGAATGGAACACATGTAGGCTACCCATGGGTTATAATAATTACAGGCAGGAACCAGCCTTCATTCATTATTATTGCAGAGACTGTGGGACTGTTTCTGCAGGATACAGTGCACAATGCACCACGAGAGAATCTTCTCTTCATTCTCTTTAAAACACAAGTAACGAACACAATTATTGTTTCTTGCTATTTCCAAATGTGACTTTTATTGTCATCATGATTTAGCCTATGTTTTGGTTTAGGTGATATTACTGCAGCTTCTATCTCAGCAATCTAACAAGGTGACACTTTGAATCCTACTTTAACATTCATGTGGACAGACAGCTCCAGTGTGTTGCTGGATGTAGGTTGTACTCTAGATGAAAGAGGTAAAGTCTGTCTGTGACTCGAAGACACACAATGTTTACATCCATTGTGGTATTCAGTTAGCACAGATGTCATGAGATTAAATCCTTACACATGCACACACACACATGCACAAACACACACACACACGCACACACACACCTTGTCAGACCCATGGGGAGATAAAAAATGATAAAGAGTAATTGACTGACTAAATGAGTGAGCGTATTGTTAAAATATTCTTAAGGGATTTTACATAAAGTTACATTTCTATGGACCTAAAAGAGGACATTTACAAGTCCTGAACAGAGCGGTAAACATCGTAATGGACAGCTGTCATCTGATCGACACGTTGCCCTATGACAGAGCTCAGACAAACAGGTTCAAGGACAGCTGACAGCTTCTTCCCCAGTGCTCACCCTCCCATTCTCTACACAGACAGACAGACAGACAGACAGACAGACAGACAGACAGACAGACAGACAGACAGACAGACAGACAGACAGACAGACAGACAGACAGACAGACAGACAGACAGACAGACAGACAGACAGACACACACACACACACACACACACACACACACACACACACACACACACACACACACACACACACACACACACACACACACACACACACACACACACACACACACACACACACACACACACACACGCACACAGGTCCATGCAAATTGAAACAAATGCAATGCAATCTAACCTTTTCCAATACAAATACTCTATATTACCTGTTGCCTGGGATGTGCAATAACTACTTATGTATTTATTTAGTATCTGCAATCTGGCAAGACACTTTTTTTATACTAAACCTCCGACCTAAGTAAATGCTGTACACATATGCAAATACACCTGGAGGAGAGTTTTTGGTGATTTTGTGGATGACCTTTTTGAATTTCCTTGTACAAATACATAATGACAATAAAGACAGTCTATTCTACCTAAAAGAGTAACTCCCATATGTGGGAGACAGATTTAAAATGTTATATCCACAAAAATGACCAAGATAGATGAATACATGAAAATACACACTAACGTGTGCTGAGAGCTTATTAAGTGATGCATTTAAAACTCACAATAAAGTAAATTAAAAACTATATCAATAATCTCACTTCCTGATTCACAATCACTCGACAACACTTAGCTGATTTCTCTAAAGAAAAGAGTGTATTCAGGCCAGCTATGAAAAATCAACACAAAGAAAAACAAATATTTATGACACAACTGAGAAGAATGTCCACCTACCTCTCAGCCTAAATATCGACTTTGATTCAACAGGAATTTCAGTTCAGAGAAGGGGACAGAAGACTCCACAACCGCTCCGTGTGTTTGATCACTCGTGTTTTGATAAGTGCGACTTCGAAGGAAGATGCTACATCTACCTGGTATCCACAACCTGCGTGAAACCTTACCCAGAGTCCACACCCACTATTCAAATATAATAGAAGATAGTAGAAGTCATATCCTTGTGTATGATCAGTGTTGAAAGATCAGAGAGAGTGATGCATTTGTTGAATACGTTTTTTATTTTATTTGTTTTGTTACCATTTCATCCTTTTGTCGTTTTCATATTTAGATTTTATTACCATTTAATCCATTACTCATTTAACCTTTATATTATATAATCATAACTGCTTTTTATTTCTTTTACATAAACCATGATTTATGCAAACACATTTTTTGAATCCTTTACCTATGGTGATATAAAATGGATAAGCCTGGTACACCTGCTATAGCTCAAAATAAACCTTTTAGCTCTGCTGCCAGCAAGGCGCCTTCGGAGGTGTGAGGTCTGGTCAAGTGTATCATGTCTTGAACCAAAAAACACAACAAACCTGTTTGTGTAGTTGGGTGTATAACTGCTGTTGCAAATCTTCATGTTGATTGTTATGCAATTACGGTTTGGTTATAGATAGGTATTGAAATGCTGGTCAAAACAAACAAAAAAAAGGTGCAGCAGCACCTGAAAAGAAGCCCAGCTCAAATGAAGCGATAAGAAATGGAAGGGGAGTGGCCACTTTATTCAATAACAACTTCCAGTGTACAGCTGATCTTTGGCATCTTTAATTCCTTTGAATATATTTAACACTTTAGCTGAAATCCACCTGCCAAGTAATACTGGTAAATATCTACAGGAGCCCCAAGCATAATGCACACAGCTCAGCTTTTATCATTTTACGAAACGTCTCTTTGTCATCTGCATTGACTTTCGTTGTGTTGTTGTAATTGGTGATTTATTTGGTGTTCATTTCCACCCGCTGCACGTTGTGTTGTTGTTGTTGTTGTTGTCAGTGCTTAAGGAGGTTCGCGGTTGTGTTTTCTGCTGTAAAAAGAGTCCCATGGACATAATTTACATCTGACAGTGAGTTTCTTGTCATCTTTCCTTTGACAGAACTAAAGTCAGTTCATGTTGATTTGTGCTGCCTAACCTTTACTTCATTCACAATCTCCTCCATTTCTTCGTCTACACTCCGTGATCTGTGCCCTTGTCTGTATGAATTTTCATTCACAGGCTGGTTTGCATTGACCGTTTATGGAGGTTACAACATGTTGCTAACCACCACCATCCCCCCACTTCAGATTCTCTCGTATTCACACTCTGTCAAAGTCAAACAGATCAGTCGGGAACCTCTTTTCCATTTTCATCTTTCTCCTCGACTCTTGTCTCAGCCCATACCTCTGATAAAACCTATCAATTCTACGTATGCAGCTCAGGTCTCAACCTCAGGACAGGAAAATGGCGATCCGTTTCTGGTTCCAGAAACAATTTTCACAAAATGTAACGACATCAGTCTCACAGCTCAGATCCATTTGAATCGGACTCTTTTATGGGCCGTGATCAGTTCGGGGCAGAAACACGCTTGAGACGGTTCCCCCACTCTGAGTCTTCCTCTGTCCTGCAGTCACGTCATCCTTCCAGAGCAGCCAACCGACAACGTCCTCCTCCATCATAATCATTACCTTAGCATATCTACGTCAATGGTTGTGGCGTGGTCGATGCTCGTAAAGTAAAGTTTAATGATGAAACTGGAAATGCTGGCTGGGTGTGTGTTAGGGTGGAGGTTTCTGTGCACAATGAACTTCAGGAACATTGTGAAACAGACCGTGGGTCATCTTAGATTTATTTAGCCGGGGTCAAACAGTGGTCCATGCTTGGCCAGGATCTTACAATGACTGCCAACATGCAAGTATTCATCTCAACAGTGTTGCTTATATGTTGCAGGAAAGTACAAACTCTTTACCCCTTGTGTACTTCTTTATTAGCGTAGAATAAGGACAGCACCTTGACTCATAAACATCAGACATCTTAGCAAATCTTCTCTTACAAAAGACAATTGGCTCTAATCCAGAGGTAACTTTACTAATGTAAGATGTATTTTACTCATATCAACCAACTTTTTTTTAAAGCACTTTTTATACAGATAAAATGTAATACAAAGTGCTTAACATTAAAATCAATGTAGTGAGAGACACGTATTAAACAGTCATTGTGTTAGCATGTCCAAACTTATGATTATAACAGGTATCTGTTCGAGTCAATACTAAGTATGAAAAAACAAATCAAAACGAGAACAAGCAAATTAAAACCAAGTACAGGAAAAACAGGCTGCGTAGTATTCTGTTACATTTGTTCCCAACATAAGCATCTTCTCTCAGGTTGCAGAGAAAACAGACAGATATGAAGAACACCCATCATACCAGACCTTCTTCATTGTAATGTCACTTAAACATTGCCCAACATGTGTGTATAACAGGCGTGCTCCCTACTAAACAAACCAATTACATGAGTACACCAACAAGAGATCGTCTTCTGGAGAGCTAGGATGTGTACTCTGGGGGGGGGGGGGGGGTGGATTGAATATTGATGCCTCTCACATTTTCTTGCCGTAACAATAAAACTTTACTGACAGATCCGTGACGTCCTAATCAGTCTGTTACTCATATCAACCAACTTTATTTTTATAGCACTTTTTATACAGATAAAATGTAATACAAAGTGCTTAACATTAAAATCAATGTAGTGAGAGACACGTATTAAACAAGGTGTACTTAAACAAAATGTAAAAATGGAAAGGGCTACATTTGGGGGCCGTCCACAATGGCAGCGGCACAGCTTATGGCCACAGGGGGGCGCCACCCCACAGACCCCCTTTGCCCAGGAATATCCCACAGGTGTCCAGAGCGGAGAGACCCGAGGAACCACACCACCGGCGGGGTAGCAGGCCACTGCCAGTGTAGTGACCTCCAAGTATTGATGCCTCTCACATTTTCTTTCAGTAACAATAAAACTTTACTGGCAGATCCGTGACGTCCTCATCCTTGAAACCAACAGTTTTATTTGGGCTATAGAATACGTGCGCATGTAGTGAGCTGTTTTCAATAAGTAACGTCCTGTATGACAAAACAAACATAAAGTAGTCTGTAGCTGTGCATGTGTGTGTGAGGGTGCCGGATCGGGTGCGTAAGCTAACTGTTGCGGCTTCCAAAATCAAACCCTTTTTGGCCGCTGAGAGTCTAAGGTTGGGTCCTGAGATTTCCAAATTTGTGACGCGCCAGGAGGTTATTATGACAGATAACGCTGAGATCCAGATGCGTTTGGTGCATTTATTATGAACAGACACAGAGCCGGATGGATAAACATAAAAAGGTGATGAAGTGAATGAATAGCGCTAGGTAGCAAGGCGTGGCGGTCAACAAAAATTATGGCTTCTAATCCAACCCCGACTCTCTCATCTGTGTGACAGGTGAGTGCGCACCTTTACACACACTTGCACACGCCTACTCCCACGTGAGTCATCGCCTCTACAACACACACACACACCGTGCAACTCATCCCCAACCTGTATGTCTCCTACCCTAACCAAGAAAACAGGGTTGTAGACGCCAGACAGTTCCTGAAAAAGGACAAACTAAATATCCTGTTTGTGTTTCCAATCAGTAGAAGTTCATACAGGGAGAGAAGCAAGTCCAAATAAGCAACTACACATAAGAAAACAAGACCAAAAACCTGCAACCTGCGACTGAAGATATTTTCAAGCTACTTTACAAAAAACTAGCCCAAAGTAGCTTAAAACAAGCGACTTGGCAACACTGGTTTGCACCTGTAGTTATTCACGCAAATAATCTTAGTTGATCACCTGCAAAACGCCCACAAACCAAACCATCATTTTTTTTGGAGTGAACACGCACTTTAGTACTCTTTAGTTGTGGATACATCTTTTAACTGTGTCAACCATGTTGGACCATGTGAAGCTGTATTACATACATGTGTAAGAGATGTCAAAACCGTAGCAGAGTTTTCTTTGGTTTATAGCCAACTGTCTGTTGTCTGAGAGGTTTTTCTTCACATAGATGTTTGACATTTGAATCAAGGAGATGAGTTCTTCATGCCTCACACAGAGTCAAGTATTTGTGGGCTTTCTTTCTATCAGAATATAAGAAACACTGTGAAGAAGTATACTTTGCCAGTGACTGCAGAGTCCTGGTCCAGAAGGCCAGTGACTGCAGAGTGCTGGTACAGCATGCCAGTGACTGCAGAGTCCTGGTCCAGAAGGCCAGTGACTGCAGAGTCCTGGTCCAGAAGGCCAGTGACTCCAGAGTCCTGGTCCAGAAGGCCAGTGACTGCAGGGTCCTGGTCCAGAAGGCCAATGACTGCAGGGTCCTGGTCCAGAAGGCCAGTGACTGCAGGGTCCTGGTCCAGAAGGCCAGTGACCGCAGAGTCCTGGTCCAGAAGGCCAGTGACCGCAGGGTCCTGGTCCTGAAGGCCAGTGACCGCAGGGTCCTGGTCCAGAAGGCCAGTGACTGCAGGGTCCTGGTCCAGAAGGCCAGTGACTGCAGGGTCCTGGTCCAGAAGGCCAGTCACCGCAGAGTCCTGGTCCAGAAGGCCAGTGACCGCAGGGTCCTGGTCCTGAAGGCCAGTGACCGCAGGGTCCTGGTCCAGAAGGCCAGTGACTGCAGGGTCCTGGTCCAGAAGGCCAGTGACTGCAGGGTCCTGGTCCAGAAGGCCAGTGACCGCAGAGTCCTGGTCCAGAAGGCCAGTGACTGCAGGGTCCTGGTCCAGAAGGCCAGTGACTGCAGGGTCCTGGTCCAGAAGGCCAGTGACCGCAGAGTCCTGGTCCAGAAGGCCAGTGACTGCAGGGTCCTGGTCCAGAGACCAGTGACGGCAAGGTTCTGGTCATCAAGCATGTTTGAGCTATTGTCTGTGATGTAGTTATGTTATTTGACTATGGCTTAATAAGTCTAAGATGATCCACAGGTCTGTTTGACAATGTTCTCCTCATTCATTCAACACAGATATAGAAACCCACCTTACAGTAAATCAGGTCCAATCAGTCTTAATCCCAGTCGTGTCTTGACATCGCCACCATCTAATCTCTCTCTCTCGCTCTCTCTCTCCATATACAATACACTTAATAATTATATTTGTATTTAAATAATTAATTTGAGACTGATATTTTAATATTCGGTGGTATCCAGATTTCAGGGTGGTGTCCCTATAGGTTTATTAAACTCAGTTTAACTCAGCTTTTATATATAATTGTGTATGTATATGTCTGTGTTAACTATATAATTACATCCAAACAAAATAATGAATAATATGACTTACCTTTTGTCGGTAGAGATTACTTTGAAGTTCACAGTGGTGAAGTCTTGATTGGATGTGGTGGGAATCCAAAAAATAAAACTTTTGTAGAAAAATAAAATAACTCACAAACATTCGACAGACAACCTAATTAAACATGATCTACAAGGTTGGCTCTGACAAGAATAAAGCCTCCCTGCAGTGATGGTTCAGATATGTTTGTATCAACTTGTTCTACTTCTCCCCCTCCTTCTTTTCTTTTCTGTTTTTTTTTTTTTTTGCTGCAGGTGTGTGAGTAGCAGGTTGTGACGCCGGTTTCTCCCTTCAGCTGCAGACACCTTAGGAGACCTCTGAGGTATTTGAGTTTGGAACAACTACATGTTTAAATCTGAACTCATTGAGGACAAAGGCTGACGTGTTGCTCCTAGAGTTACATGAAATATATACATTTGAATAGGTTGCCTAGGAAGAGAACACATCATAACTCTGAAAGACAACACTGGCATTAATAGCCCAAACCACAGGGAGGATTTGTACGCTTTTTTTTTTTTATTATTTTTTTTTTAGGAGTTTTGCTCAGCAAAAGGTCAACAATGTTCTTCTCCTACGGTTTTTTTTCTTTCCACAAGTATATTTATACGTTGGTAGAGTTGTCGCCCCTCAATCAGAAGGTTGAGGGTTCGATCCCCAGCTCCTGCGAGCAACATGTCCGACGTGTCCTTGGGCTCCCCCTGCTGCGTCTGGGGCGTATGAATGTGCGTGAATGGATCATAGACTGTAAAAATAATGGACGGGACAAGGTCCCTTGTGGAGTGAAGCTTTTTTTTTTAGATCGCCCCCTACTGACTGGCTGCAGTATAGGTCATAAACCCCGCCTCCTCAATGATAACAGACGGGACTTGGGTCAAACTGTTAAGTTAAAATACTCGTCACATAATTTTTTTCCAGACCTAAACTCTGCTGTGATCATTAGATATTATCACCCTACATGGTGTTCAAGTGCTCATTTTTCTGTGAAGTTTGTTTTAAATAAGTTATTTGAGGTTAAAAAACAGGATTTTACGTCATACATGGCGATGATTGACAGCCGCGGATCTTGCGTAGCGCTCTTGGTAAATAAGCAGTTACGTCGTGAAGTGAAGCCGAGACTCCACGGAGCTTTTCTGTTCAGTTTTTTCGTCTTTTTTGAGCTGGTGAAAGCTGTTTTTTCTGCAGTAAACTAATGTCACGGACCTGTGGACTCTAAGGGAGCTTTGCAGTTTTTTCGGTAAGTAATAAAGTTTGATTTATGTGTCATAGCTTAAAGTGTTATGAGCGAGCTAACATATTAGCAGTCTAAGCTAGGTCACTTGTCAGGTATGATTTATCTTTTTATTTTACTTTTTTTTTTTTTTTTTTTTTTAAGATTTGTTTTTGGCCTTTTTTGCCTTTATTGATAGAGGGAGGACAGTGTATAGAGTCGGAAAGGGGGAGAGAGAGTGGGGAGAGACATGCGGGAAATTGGCCACAGGCCGGACGCGAACCCGGGCCGCCCGCGCGCGAGGACTGAGCCTCAATACGTGGGGTCGCGCGACCCCTTTATTTTACTTTTTAATATGAGCAAACCTAATTACTGACATGCTGTGTTTCTTGATATTGTTATATCGTTGTTGTGAGTGAAATTGTATTTAAAACCAAAACATTGTAATTAAAATCAGCTCATAGATGCCGTTCATTGACTGTTATGTTTCAGTAAATAATAAATAGGTCTGATAAGGTTTTTAAAAAAGTATCAAGGACAAAAACAAAGCTAAATACTATAAATCTGTCCTGTATCATTACTGATGTGTACATGTTTACAGTCTGTGTAAAGAGTGTGTTATACAGAGATTAACATGTCACCATGCAGCCTGATATTTATAATACTGTATAATGAGGTAGAATATTTCTCTAGATATCAGGATAAAACTAAAGTAAGATCTGATTTAACTTCTGTCTGATTTAAGAGACTGACAGAAACGTGAACACAAACATCAACAATCAGCGGTGGTGTAATGTAATATTAACCGAGCATCATGCATGAGTTTACACACACATTACCAATCCAATAATCACAAGTTGATCATGTTGTACATTTAATGACGCTTATTAATAAATTGTGTTATAACTTGACAAAACCTGACACAGACTACAAAAACAGGCTGCTTGTTATGGTGGTTAGGAGGAGACAGACAGGCTCAATAACAGAAGGCATAAAGATCACGTTTCTCCCAAAATTATATACTAATGTTTTTTATTTTGCATCTATAATCATTAATGAAGATTTTATGTCTTTTAATAGGTATTTCCCTGTTTTCACCAACATATTATACATTAAACTGAGGATTTCCTTTTTCTCATGTTGTCTCTCTCTCTCTCTCTCTCTCTCTCTTCCAGCTCGTCCTCGGAGGATTGCAGGACCTGACCACTGCTTCTCTTACCAGGGCGTTTGGTCTGATCTTACACTGGACGGCGGTCTGATGTGAAACACCTGAGCCACAGAGGACGCAGCTCGCACGTCCTGAGCAATGTTTGACTATTCATTCAAAAGATGAACGGAAGAAAAGAGAGGCTGTTTAATACAGAGGTTTTTCTTATAAGCCACATTTTCTTTTTGTTATATTTAGATTAATCTGCTTTAACTTTAACATACTGTGCACTCATTTGCCTCTTTCAAACCTGTATAACCCACAAAAACCTTAAATACTACCTTCATCTAACTGAACAACCAAGTGAAAGAAAGTATCTTAAAATACCACACTATGTTTTTAAACACAATCTGTATTTGTTAAAGTTACAAGACTAGTGTTACATTTCATGTGATTGAATAAAATATAATAATGTAATTGCCTTCTCAGTCGTGTCTGTATCATACCACTCTACTGTCTTTATGTGCATGCTGTCTTTAACACTAACCTGCATTAAATGTTCAGCACTCGAGTGTTGATGTACTTTTAAAGCTATTTGTTTCCCAGCTGTGAATTCTGTCATTGCCCTACAAGAGCACGAGACATTCTATGTTTTTACAGCTTAAAACAGGAGAGAAAAGGTTCAAATCAATGAATACTTTATTTTATTTATAACACATTTACTGGTTAGGTTACTGGTTTGAATCCCTGTCTGACAGGAGTCTCTCTGTGAGGAGTTTGCATGCTCTCTTCCTTCCACAGTCCAAAGGTGTTCACCGAGAGGAGAACAAAGTAAGGGAGACCATCAGGTGAGCTGGCAGGGGTATCTGTATCAGCCATCTTTCTTCCTCCTTGTGTCTAAAATGAGGATGATAAAAAACAATGAGATAAACATGTTAGACAAGGAAAAGAACCAGAGAAAAGGTCCATACAAGCAGAAACCTTAATGAAACAGATTCATTTACCAACTCCACAGTTATGCACAGAAACACAAACTCTGTAAATGTACATAGAACTGAAGTAACTACTGACAGCAGATATGACTTTAGTACTATGTGCACCACTACTTTCAATCATATAACATATTTTCACCAGCATATGTTCGATCTGTACACAGCTTATGTTGCTAACTTAGCTAAAATAGTTTTAGTTCGTTTTTTGCCAAAAATAAAAGGTTTAATAACCCACAGAGTTAAAGAAGATAGATAGACAGATAGATCGATAGATCGATAGATAGATAGATAGATAGATCCTGAGGGAAATTCAAGGCATACAGTAGCAATAAACAAGACATACAGGACACGAAAAAAATGTTTAAATTCAATAATTAATATAAAAAGTGTGATTTTCTTAATTTCTGAATGAACTACGTTTAGATATTTGACTTGAAATATATGGTGGTTTTGTACTCACCTCTATGGTCGGTAGATGAATTTCTCTCCGTAAAGATTCTTAAGTTCTTGGCGTAGCTGGGCTGCGTAAGCTATCAGAGCGGTACGCAAAGTGGGCGGGGCGTGTTGCCAGGGCTCCTCCCGCCGGACCCTACTGCGCAGACTCTGGTTGCAAAATTCCAAGATGACAGCGCCCATGAGGGCCGTAAAAAAGCTTCACGAACGTAGAACGGAAACAGCTACAGTCCACACCCACTGGAATGGATAGATACTGGATGGGCCACATATCCAGCCCATCAGTGTGAATGGGTAGGTGTAAGAAGCGCTTTGAGTAGTCGGAAGACTAGAAAAGCGCTATACAACTAATTGCTAATGCTAACTGCACAGGTTTAACCTGTAATTATATTTACTCTTAGTCACATAGGGGCTGCTAAATCTTGTTTGGGGGATTATTGTATACAGAGGGGAGGGGGGACAGCAGGTGTGTATTGTAACTAATGTGTTGTGTCCTGCCTGTCTGTATACTGCTACTGGATGCCTTGAATTTCCCTCGGGATCAATAAAGTATCTATCTATCTATCTATCTATCTATCTATCTATCTATCTATCTATCTATCTATCTATCTATCTATACAAGCTCAAGTCCATTTACCACTTCAACATTCAAGATGACTTTATCGCCTCATAAAGTCATAAATGTGTCTTTAGCCATGCTGCAGCCATAAAAAAACAATGATCACCATCATTCACTTTAAACATTTAACGATAAAATGATTAAGAAATATCCAAACAAAATTTAAGGACACCAATAACATCCTATCTGAAGCCTCATTTATCAACAGCGCATACATGGATCTGTGCATAATGAGTACGTTGGAATTGATCGACTTAGTTAGAAACGTGTGTAAATGTAAGCACGTTGAGTCAGTTGGCTGGAGCCAAAAAGACTCGATCAACATTTTCAGAGCCTTTTTGCAGCCAATCGGTCTCTTTGTCTCTAACCTTCGAAAAACCCCTGTCTAAGTGAGGGTGCTTGTGTGTGTGTGGGTGTGTGTGTGTGTGTGGAGGTGCATCCATGTCACCTTCAGGTTGCATGTGCCTGTGTTCAAGTGCTGCAGATGCAGGTACACTCAGGTACATTCACACCTTGATGCCATTTAAAGGTCACATACCTAAACCAAAAGCTCACCTTAAGTTCATTCATGCGTTTCCTGAGTTCAAACCAGTCAAACGGTAAATCTCAAAACCACACGGGATCATAAGTATGCTCATATGAGCAAACAAAAGCAGTTATGATGATATGATAGGTTGAAAAGGATTAAGTGATTATCAAAATACAGAAACTGCAAAACAAATTCACCAAATTGCATAATCTTGTCTTGTGTTGAAAGATCCCAGAAGATTCACCTCACCACACCGGTCTGAAGCAAGGGAGACTTCTCATCGTCAACAGCTGAAAGCTTGGCTGACACTTTTACCCCCTCACAGGGGAATTTTCACTCAAGCTGAGTTCAGGCTTAATTTAGCTAATCACAATAGTCATTTTTACTTTTATAAACCTTATCATAAAAGTTGATATGTGTTACATGCATAATGTGTACTTATAACATTGGAAGGAGTGTCATATTATTATGTTTTAGAATAGTTGGCGGTCATAAAACCGCTTGTGTGAGTGCAGGCTGTAAATCTTATTGGGGGTACTGGACTGCTCACAAAGTGGGGTGTGTACAAGTGCCCTGTTAGAGATAAGGGAGTGTCCTGCAGCTGCATGAGAAACACACATATAACCATATACACTCAACAAAAATATAAACGCAACACTTTTGTTTTTGCTCCCATTTGTCATGAGATGGACTCAAAGATCTAAAATTCATTCCAGATACACAATATTACCATTTCTCTCAAACATTGTTCATAAATCTGTCTAAATGTGTGATAGTGAGCACTTTTGCTTTGCTGAGACAATCCATCCCACCTCACAGGTGTGCCACATCAAGATGCTCATCAGACACCATGATTAGTGCACAGGTGTACCTTATACTGCCCACAATAAAAGGCCACTCTGAAATGTGCAGTTTTGTCTCACAGCAAAATGCCACAGATGGCGCAAGCATTGAGGGAGCGTGCAATTGGCATGCTGACAGCAGGAATGTCAACCAGATCTGTTGCTCGGGCATTGAATGTTCATTTCTCCACCATAAGCCGTCTCCAAAGGCGTTTCAGAGAATATGGCAGTACATCCAACCGGCCTCACAACCGCAGACCACGTGTAACCACACCAGCCCAGGACCTCCACATCCAGCAGGTTCACCTCCAAGATCGTCTGAGACCAGCTACTCAGACAGCTGCTGAAACAATTGGTTTGCATAACCAAAGAATTTCTGCACAAACTGTCAGAAACCGTCTCAGGGAAGCTCAACTGCATGCTCGTCGTCCTCATCGGGGTCTTAACCTGACTCCAGATCGTCGCCGTAACAGACTTGAGTGGGCAAATGCTCACATTCGATGGCGTCTGGCACGTTGGAGAGGTGTTCTCTTCACGGATGAATCTCGGTTTACATTGTTCAGGGCAGATGGCAGACAGCGTGTGTGGCGTCGTGTGGGTGAGCGCTTTGCTGATGTCAATGTTGTGGATCGAGTGGCCCATGGTGGTGGTGGGGTTATGGTATGGGCAGGCATCTGTTATGGACGAAGAACACAGGTGCATTTTATTGATGGCATTTTGAATGCACAGAGATACCGTGATGAGATCCTGAGGCCCATTGTTGTGCCATACATCCATGAACATCACCTCATGTTTCAGCAAGATAATGCACGGCCCCATGTTGCAAGGATCTGTACACAATTCTTGGAAGCTGAAAATGTCCCAGTTCTTGCATGGCCAGCATACTCACCGGACATGTCACCCATTGAGCATGTTTGGGATGTGCTTGACCGGCGTATACGACAGCGCGTACCAGTTCCCACTAATATCCAGCAACTTCGCACAGCCATTGAAGAGGAGTGGACCAACATTCCACAGGCCACAATTGACAATCTGATAAACTCTATGCGAAGAAGATGTGTTGCACTGCATGAGGCAAATGGTGGTCACACCAGATACTGACTGGTTCTGAGTCCCCAGACCCTCAATAAAGCAAAAACTGCACATTTCAGGGTGGCCTTTTATTGTGGACAGTCTAAGGTACACCTATGCACTAATCATGGTGTCTGATGAGCATCTTGATGTGGCACACCTGTGAGGTGGGATGGATTGTCTCAGCAAAGCAAAAGTGCTCACTATCACACATTTAGACAGATTTATGAACAATGTTTGAGAGAAATGGTAATATTGTGTATCTGGAATGAATTTTAGATCTTTGAGTCCATCTCATGACAAATGGGAGCAAAAACAAAAGTGTTGCGTTTATATTTTTGTTGAGTGTATTTCATGTAACTCTAGGAGCAACACGTCAGCCTTTGTCCTCAATGAGTTCAGATTTAAACATGTAGTTGTTCCAAACTCAGATACCTCAGAGGTCTCCTAAGGTGTCTGCAGCTGAAGGGAGAAACCGGCTTCACAACCTGCTACTCACACACCTGCAGCAGGAGAAAAAAACCCAGAAAAGAAGGAGGGGGAGAAGTAGAACAAGTTGATCCAAACATATCTGAACCATCACTGCAGAGAGGCTTTATTCTTGTCAGAGCCAACCTTGTAGATCATGTTTAATTAGGTTGTCTGTCAAATGTTATTTTAGTACAAAAGTTTTATTTTTTGGATTCCCACCACATCAAGACTTCACCACTGTGAACTTCAAAGTAATCTCTACCGACATAAGTAAGTCATAATATTCATTATTTTGTTTGGATGTAATTATATAGTTAACACAGACAAATACACACAATCATATAAAAAAGCTGAGTTTAACAAACCTATAGGGACACCACCCTGAAATCTGGATACCACCGAATATTAAAACATCAGTCTCAATTTAATTAATTAAATACTAATATAATGATTGATCAAGTGCATTGTGTGTGTATATATATGTATATATATATATATATATATATATATATATATATATATATATATATATATATAAAGAGAGAGAGAGAGAGAAAGAAAGAAGATTAGATGGTGGCGATGTCAAGACAAGACTGGGTTTAAGACTGATTGGACCTGATTTACTGTAAGATAGATAGATAGATAGATAGATAGATACTTTATTGATCCCGAGGGAAATTCAAGGCATCCAGTAGCAGTATACAGACAGGCAGGACACAAGACATTAGTTACAATACACACCCGCTGTCCCCCCTCCCCTCTGTATACAAATCCCCCAAACAGATTTAGCAGCCCCTATGTGACTAAGAATAAACATAATTATATGTTAAACCTGTGCAGTTAGCATTAGCAGTTAGACTTAAAACTAATATAGCATAATGTACATAACCTGTGAGGAGAGAAAAATATGTGTTGGTTAAAAGAGACCTGTAAACAGTTAAAGAGCCTTAGAAACAAAGTGCTGACCTTCTAGAAACTAGTTACATGTGTATGTACAGAGGTGTTTGAGCTTATGCCAGAGGTGTGAGTACAGTCGTTAAACAGTCAATGCAGGAATGTAAATTGGCTCACCCACTTAAAGGAGCAGTGATTTGCATTAAGTGACCTAGACAATATGGTGAAACCAGGAGTGGTTAGGGTAATTATCGTTAAGTACCCAACTATTGATGGGCAGATTAGCATTAAGTGTTGGAGACAATAGAGTGAAACTTGACCTAATTAGGGTGATCATGTCAACCCTTACAGATGTAGCATAACACAACAGTAGGATGAAACCAGACATGACTAGGGTGATTATCTTTAAAGTGACCAGTGCTCAGTAAGGTGACTATCAATATGCATTAAAGTGTCCAACTGGGGGCTGACTCTGAGGTCAGCAGTGCAGGTGAGGAGTGAGAAAAAAGTGAAAAAAGATTCCAGGGATCACCGTGCGCTTCTTCCCTGCCGTGACAGTGAAGTGTTATACAGCCTTGTTGCCAGGGGGACAAAAGAGTTCTTGAGTCTGTCCGTGGAGCACGACTGTGACAGCAGTCTTTCGCTGAACATGCTCCTCTGGCCGGTGAAGGTGCTGTGCAGAGGGTGGTGTGTGTTGTCCATGATGGAGAGCATTTTGTCCAGAGACCTCCTCTCTACCACTGTCACCAGTGAGTCCAGCTCTGTACCCACCACAGAGCCGGCCCTCCTCACCAGTCTGTCCAGGCGTGCTGCGTCCCTCTTCTTGCAGCTTCCTCCCCAGCACACCACGGCGTAGAAGAGGACGCTGGACACCACAGACTGGTAGAACATCTGCAGCAGCTTTTTGCAGATGTTGAAGGACCCCAGCCTTCTCAGGAAGTACAGACGGCTCTGTCCCTTCCTGCAGGTAGTGTCCATGTTAGGCGACCAGTCCAGCTTGTCATCCAGCTGCAGCCCCAGGTACCCGTAGGTCCTGACCACCTCCACGTCGACCCCGCCGATGGAAACAGGTTCTAGATGTGGTTTCTTCCTTCGGAAGTCCACCACCATCTCCTTGGTCTTGGAGGTGTTAAGCTGCAGATGGTTGGCACTGCACCACGTCACAAAGTCCTCGATCAGGCTCCTGTACTCCTCCTCCTGTCCATCCCTGACACAAGCAACTATCGCAGTGTCGTCCGAGTATTTCTGCATGTGGCAGAGCTCAGAGTTATACTGGAAGTCCGAGGTGTACAGGGTGAACAGGACGGGGGAGAGCACGGTCCCCTGTGGTGCTCCGGTGCTGCTGACCACAGTGTCAGATGTGCAGTCCTTCAGTCTGACGTACTGTGGTCTCTCTGTGAGGTAGTCCGTGATCCACCTCACCAGGTGCGAGTCCACCCTCATCTCGGTCAGCTTGTCTCTCAGTAGGAGGGGATGGATGGTGTCGAAAGCGCTTGAGAAATCAAAGAACATGATTCTCATCACGCTGCTCCCTTTGTCCAGATGAGAGTAAGCCCTGTGTAGAAGATAGAGGATGGCATCGTCCACGCCCACCTTTGCCTGGTATGCAAACTGCAGGGGATCCTGTGCGTGTTGTACCTGGGGTCTGAGGTGTTGGAGCAGCAGCCGTTCGAAGGTCTTCATAACGTGGGATGTCAGAGCGATTGGTCTGAAGTCGCCTGGCTCACTGGGGTTCTTCTTCTTGGGGACAGGGGTGAGGCACGAGGTCTTCCAGAGCACAGGAACCTTCCCGAGCCGCAGGCTCATGTTGAAGATATGCTGAAGTGGCTCCCCCAGCTCAGCAGAGCAGGCCTTTAGCATCCTGGGACACACCTTGTCTGGGCCTGCTGCCTTCCTGGGGCGGAGTCTCTTCAGCTCCTTGCTCACCTGGTCTCTGGTGATGGTGGGGGGGAGGGGGGATGGATTGTCACTGGAGGTTGTATCTGTTCTGGTGGAGGTGTTGGGGGGAGTGAGAGGGGGGGGGAGGTGTGTAGAGGGGTGCTGGGGGGGGGAGGAGGGGTGCTGGGGGGGGGAGGAGTGAGAGGGGGGGAGGGGGTGTGTGGAGGGGGGGAGGGGGTGTGTAGAGGGGTGCTGGGGGGACAGGCACTGGCTGCAGCGACGGGGCTGTCGAACCTGTTAAAAAACAAGTTGAGCTGGTTTGCTCTCTCAGGGTCCCCGTCTTCTTCGTTGTTGTTTTTCTTCCTGCAGCCTGTGATGGTCTTCATGCCCTCCCAGACCTCTCTCATGTTATTCTGCGGAAGCTTCTGTTCTACCTTCCTTCTGTACTCCTCCTTTGCCTCTCGGAGTCTGACCTTGAGTTCCCCCTGCACCCGCTTCAGCTCTGCCTGGTCTCCCTCCTTGAATGCCCTTTTCTTCCTGTTAAGGATCTCCTTGACATCACTGGTGATCCAGGGCTTGTTATTCGGGAAGCAGCGCACAGTTTTAGTGGGAACCACAACGTCCATGCAGAAGTTCATGTAGTCAGTTGTGCAGTGTGTGACGCCCTCAATGTCATCACCATGGGTCTCTTGTAGGGCACTCCAGTCAGTGGTCTCAAAACAGTCTCTGAGGGCCTCCTCTGCCTCGGGAGACCACTTTCTGAAGGTGCGTGTGGTTATCGGTTGTCTCTGGATCATAGTTTTGTACAGTGGCTTGAGTAGGACCAGGTTGTGGTCTGACTTACCCAGAGGTGGTAACGGGGTGGCAGTGTAGGCGTCCTTCACGTTTGCATACAGGAGGTCTATTGTCCTGTTCTTCCTGGTGGGACAGCTTACAAACTGGTGAAAGTCCGGTAGTGTGGAGTTCAAAGTAACATGGTTAAAGTCCCCTGAGATGGCGATGAAAGCATCCGGGTGCAGCGTTTGTAATCTTGAGGTGGTCGCGTGGATGACGTCACACGCAGTTTCGGCGTGTGCCCGTGGAGGAACGTAGACGCAGAGCACGATCCCGTGAGAAAATTCCCTCGGCATGTAGTAAGGACGGAGACTTACCGCCAGCAGCTCGATGTCTCTGCTGCACGTTGCCTCCTTCACAGTAACATGTCCATGGTGGCACCATCTGTTGTTAATAAACAGCGCGAGTCCTCCTCCTTTCCGTTTGCCGCTGCGTTTCGTGTCTCTGTCCGCTCTCACTGTAGTAAAGCCCGGTAGATCCACGTTAGCGTCTGGGGTGTTTTGAGTCAGCCAGGTTTCTGTGAGGCACATTAAACTGCACTCTCTAAATGTCCGGTTGTTCCTCACAAGAGCAGCCAGCTCGTCTGTCTTGTTGGTTAGACAGTTTACGTTCCCCATAACTATCACCGGAACCGAGGGCTTGTACCTCCATCGCTTAGCCGCGAGCTTAGCCCTTACCAGGGCCCCCGCTCTACAGCCTCTATACCGCCGCCTCAGCTCCTCTGGTATCGGGTGAACGATGCCGGCTTGTCCCGCTGACCGGAGCGAGAGCAGCGTTTCCCGTGAATAGGAAAGTTTTCCGCTGCTATTTCCACGAAAACACGAAAAAGTATCCATAGGATACATAAAGTTATACACTGAAGGTGTACTATAAAAACTATATAGTATAGTACTATAAAAACTATATAGTATAGTACTATAAAAACTATATAAACTATAAACGTAGAAGTTGGCACAGAGCCACAACAAACGAATAACATATCAGACAAGTACGACAGGGACGGAGCTACTGAATGTGCGGCCACTCACGTCGGCGCACAGGTGAGAAGTGGGTTTCTATATCTGTGTTGAATGAATGAGGAGAACATTGTCAAACAGACCTGTGGATCATCTTAGAATTATTAAGCCATAGTCAAATAACATAACTACATCACAGACAATAGCTCAAACATGCTTGATGACCAGAACCTTGCCGTCACTGGCATGCTGGACCAGGACTCTGCAGTCACTGGTCTTCTGGACCAGGACTCTGCAGTCACTGGCAAAGTATACTTCTTCACAGTGTTCCTTATATTCTGATAGAAAGAAAGCCCACACATACTTGACTCTGTGTGAGGCATGAAGAACTCATCTCCTTGATTCAAATGTCAAACATCTATGTGAAGCAAAACCTCTCAGACAACAGACAGTTGGCTATAAACCAAAGAAAACTCTGCTACGGTTTTGACATCTCTTACACATGTATGTAATACAGCTTCACAAACCTAACAGAATTACTCTCACATGGTTGACACAGTTAAAAGATGTATCCACAACTAAAGAGTACTAAAGTGCGTGTTCACTCCAAAATCCTGGTTTGGTTTGTGGGCGTTTTGCAGGTGATCAACTAAGATTATTTGCGTGAATAACTACAGGTGAAAACCAGTGTTGCCAAGTCGCTTGTTTTAAGCTACTTTGTTCTAGTTTTTTGTAAAGTAGCTTGAAAATATCTTCAGTCGCAGGTTGCAGGTTTTTGGTCTTGTTTTCTTATGTGTAGTTGCTTATTTGGACTTGCTTCTCTCCCTGTATGAACTTCTACTGATTGGAAACACAAACAGGATATTTAGTTTGTCCTTTTTCAGGAACTGTCTGGCGTCTACAACCCTGTTTTCTTGGTTAGCTTACGCACCCGATCCGGCACCCTCACACACACATGCACAGCTACAGACTACTTTATGTTTATGTATTGTCATGTAGGATGTTACTTATTGAAAACAGCTCACTACATGCACACGTATTCTATAGCCCAAATAAAACTGTTGGTTTCAATGATGAGGACGTCACGGATCTGTCAGTAAAGTTTTATTGTTTCTGAAAGAAAATGTGAGAGGCATCAATACTTGGGGGTCACTACACTGGCAGTGGCCTGCTACCCTGCTGGTGGTGTGGTTCCTCGGGTCTCTCCGCTCCGGGCACCTGGAGGGTCCCACAAGTTTGTTGTGGGATATTCCCGGGCAAAGGAGGTCTGTGGGGTGGCGCCCCCCTTTGGTCATAAGCTGTGCCGCTGCCATTGTGGACGGCCCCCAAATGTGGCCCTTTCCATTTTTATATTTTGTTTAAGTACACCTTGTTTAATACGTGTCTCTCACTACATTGATTTTAATGTTGAGCACTTTGTATTACATTTTATCTGTATAAGAAGTGCTTTAAAAATAAAGTTGGTTGATATGAGTAAAATACATCTTACAGTAGTAAAGTTACCTTTGGATTAGAGCCAATTGTCTTTTGTAAGAGAAGACTTGCTAAGATGTCTGATGTTTATGAGTCAAGGTGCTGTCCTTATTCTACACTAATAAAGAAGTACACAAGGGGTAAAGAGTTTGTACTTTCCTGCAACATATAAGCTACACTGTTGAGATGAATACTCACATGTTGACAGTCATTGTAAGATCCTGGCCAAGCATGGACCACTGTTTGACCACGGCTAAATAAATCTAAGATGACCCACGGTCTGTTTCACAATGTTCCTGAAGTTTATTGTGCACAGAAACCTCCACCCTAACACACACCCAGCCAGCATTTCCAGTTTCATCATTAAACTTTACTTTACCAGCATCGACCACGCCACAACCATTGACGTAGATATGCTAAGGTAATGATTATGATGGAGGAGGACGTTGTCGGTTGGCTGCTCTGGAAGGATGACGTGACTGCAGGACAGAGGAAGACTCAGAGTGGGGGAACCGTCTCAAGCGTGTTTCTGCCCCGAACTGATCACAGCCCATAAAAGAGTCCGATTCAAATGGAGCTGAGCTGTGAGACTGATATTGTTATATTTTGTGAAAATTGTTTCTGGAACCTGAAATGGATCGCCATTTTCCTGTCCTGAGGTTGAGACCTGAGCTGCATACGTAGAGTTGATAGGTTTTATCAGAGGTATGGGCTGAGACAAGAGTCGAGGAGAAAGATGAAAATGGAAAAGAGGTTCCCGACTGATCTGTTTGACTTTGACAGAGTGTGAATACGAGAGAATCTGAAGTGGGGGGATGGTGGTGGTTAGCAACATGTTGTAACCTCCATAAACGGTCAATGCAAATCAGCCTGTGAATGAGAATTCATACAGACAAGGGCACAGATCACGGAGTGTAGACGAAGAAATGGAGGAGATTGTGAATGAAGTAAAGGTTAGGCAGCACAAATCGACATGAACTGACTTTAGTTCTGTCAAAGGAAAGATGACAAGAAACTCACTGTCAGATGTAAATTATGTCCATGGGACTCTTTTTACAGCAGAAAACACAACCGCGAACCTCCTTAAGCACTGACAACAACAACAACACAACAACAACAACAACAACACAACGTGCAGCGGGTGGAAATGAACACCAAATAAATCACCAATTACAACAACACAACGAAAGTCAATGCAGATGACAAAGAGACATTTCGTAAAATGATAAAAGAGCTGTGTGCATTATGCTTGGGGCTCCTGTAGATATTTACCAGTATTACTTGGCAGGTGGATTTCAGCTAAAGTGTTAAATATATTCAAAGGAATTAAAGATGCCAAAGATCAGCTGTACACTGGAAGTTGTTATTGAATAAAGTGGCCACTCCCCTTCCATTTCTTATCGCTTCATTTGAGCTGGGCTTCTTTTCAGGTGCTGCTGCACCTTTTTTTTGTTTGTTTTGACCAGCATTTCAATACCTATCTATAACCAAACCGTAATTGCATAACAATCAACATGAAGATTTGCAACAGCAGTTATACACCCAACTACACAAACAGGTTTGTTGTGTTTTTTGGTTCAAGACATGATACACTTGACCAGACCTCACACCTCCGAAGGCGCCTTGCTGGCAGCAGAGCTAAAAGGTTTATTTTGAGCTATAGCAGGTGTACCAGGCTTATCCATTTTATATCACCATAGGTAAAGGATTCAAAAAATATGTTTGCATAAATCATGGTTTATGTAAAAGAAATAAAAAGCAGTTATGATTATATAATATAAAGGTTAAATGAGTAATGGATTAAATGGTAATAAAATCTAAATATGAAAACGACAAAAGGATGAAATGGTAACAAAACAAATAAAATAAAAAACATATTCAACAAATGCATCACTCTCTCTGATCTTTCAACACTAATCATTCACAAGGATATGACTTCTACTATTTTCTATTATATTTGAAAGTGGGTGTGGACTCTGGGTAAGGTTTCACGCAGGTTGTGGATACCAGGTAGATTAACTCAAAACACGAGTGATCAAACACACGGAGCGGTTGTGGAGTCTTCTGTCCCCTTCTCTGAACTGAAATTCCTGTTGAATCAAAGTCAATATTTAGGCTGAGAGGTAGGTGGACATTCTTCTCAGTTGTGTCATAAATATTTGTTTTTTTCTTTGTGTTGATTTTTCATAGCTGGCCTGAATACACTCTTTTCTTTAGAGAAATCAGTTAAGTGTTGTTGTCGAGTGATTGTGAATCAGGAAGTGAGATCATTTATATAGTTTATAATTTACTTTATTGTGAGTTTTAAATGCATCACTTAAGAAGCTCTCAGCCCGTCCGACACACGTTAGTGTGTATTTTCATGTATTCATCTATCTTGGTCATTTTTGTGGATATAACATTTTAAATCTGTCTCCCACATATGGGAGTTACTCTTTTAGGTAGAATAGACTGTCTTTATTGTCATTATGTATTTGTACAAGGAAATTCAAAAAGGTCATCCACAAAATCACCAAAAACTCTCCTTCAGGTGTATTTGCATATGTGTACAGCATTTACTTAGGTCGGAGGTATAGTATAAAAAAAGTGTCTTGCCAGATTGCAGATACTAAATAAATACATAAGTAGTTATTGCACATCCCAGGCAACAGGTAATATAGAGTATTTGTATTGGAAAAGGTTAGATTGCATTGCATTTGTTTCAATTTGCATGGACCTGTGTGCGTGTGCGTGTGTGTGTGTGTGTGTGTGTGCGTGTGTGTGTGTGTGCGTGCATGCTGTGTGTGGGTGTGGAGAGAATGGGAGGGTGAGCACTGGGGAAGAAGCTGTCAGCTGTCCTTAAACCTGTTTGTCTGAGCTCTGTCATAGGGCAACGTGTCGATCAGATGACAGCTGTCCATTACGATGTTTACCGCTCTGTTCAGGACTTGTAAATGTCCTCTTTTAGGTCCATAGAAATGTAACTTTATGTAAAATCCCTTAAGAATATTTTAACAATACGCTCACTCATTTAGTCAGTCAATTACTCTTTATCATTTTTCATCTCCCCATGGGTCTGACAAGGTGTGTGTGTGTGGGTGTGTGGGTAGGTGTGTGTGTAAGGATTTAATCTCATGACATCTGTGCTAACTGAATACCACATCGGATGTGAACATTGTGTGTCTTCGAGTCACAGACAGACTTTACCTCTTTCATCTCGAGTACAACCTACATACTGCAACACACTGGAGCTGTCTGTCCACATGAATGTTAAAGTAGGATTCAAAGTGTCACCATGTTAGATTGCTGAGATAGAAGCTCATAATATCAACAAAACATTGGCTAACTTATCATGGCAATAAAAGTTACATTTGGAAATAGCAAGAAACCCCATCACTAATGCAGACCACTCTTGGTTGTGACACTGTGTGGGGTTATGCTCGGTGGTAATTGTTGCGCTTACTTTGCGTCGTGGTTCAGTGACATTTATCAGTCTACATAAAGGTTTAAATTGAGTGGATTTTTTTGTCCATTTTCAGGAATAAAGGAATATGAACAGTGTGTCATTTGCAGACAGGCTGTTGATCAAACAAGGTCAATACACATGGAGATAAGGGAAGTTTGTCTATCAACAAGGCCAGTAAAAAGATGAGAGACAACATTTCCACTGTACCTGGTTATAAAGTACACAGACACTGATGAGAATGAAGATGAGATTCTCTCGTGATGCATTATGCAAAAAAAAAAAAAAAAAAACTAACAAGGAGGCCCTTAACTATGATTTTTTGTGTTTGTTTTAACCCAGTACCAGAGGAGATCCAATCATGAAGCTGAATGTTTGTACAAAACTGAACGTCAGCAAAAAACTTCTGAAGTGCTTCGCCGTCCTTCTTTTTCTGGCTGTGCTCGTCTCAATCTTTAGACAACGTCAAATGGACCTTCTCAAGGTGAGATTCACATTAAAATCAGTTTCTTTGTTGGACCACAAGGGGAAATGTGTTTGCAGCAGGTGCACACACAAAACAAAAAAGAGCATTTTTCTTACACTTTTGACAAAGTCCAAAAGCTCCACAATAACAATAGCTTTTGGCCTTTGTGTTAAAATGATTTAGGCTACTTCATGGACAGGCAACATTCTTGGCCAACCCTGCTGCAACCCCCAAGTCTTCAACAACTATTTGCCAAATAGTCCAGAAGCAGGATATAGAATAATATTAAGATAATGGGCTGTCTATATAGACTTTAAAGAGGTTTATTATCCCCCCTTTCCACCATCAGTTCATTGTCATATTATTTTGTAAACAAAGGTTTTCCTCCTTGAATAAAAAATAATCAGCACGCTCTAAATTCTTAATAACATCTTAGTCCACATGAAATGCATGACACACTGTTACGGATGTCGTGGGCATGCCAAGTTAAAAACGATATCCTGGACAGGTAAAAATGTCCTTCATAAAGTCGTCCACTCAGATGCTTCTGCCGGTCAACATCGTGGGAGCACTAGTTCGGTTACTTCTGCAATCGCACTAATCTCAAGTTTTAAAAAAAACAGTGTCAGTGTTGCACAATGATGTCAAACAGAGGAGAAACACGCGCCCAGTGTGACAACCCAAAAACTCAATTTTCCCCTTTGACACATCAACAATTTAAATCTGGAAAAAGTTTTACAACAGTGTACAGCTGTTTCACTTAATTTGATTGTTCAATGCATTTTGCCACTGTTCATATTTTTCAACCTATTGCCAGCTAAATCATCAAGAACACTCGACCATCATCCTCAAGAAAGTGACCTCTGCTCCTCCCTCTGCTCCTCCCACGGCTCCTCCCACTGCTCCTCCCACTGCTCCACACGTGCCTGATGCCTTCTGCACCTTCAAGCCACTGACTTCTGCTGATGCTGAGGAGGAACGTCTCATATTGGACTCCATTGCTTGGCCTGAAACTCCACCTCTGCCAGCTCCTTTTGTATTGAACCGGACAAGTGATTCTGCCCACAGCACCTTCACCATTCTTCCAGGGAGGGGTGGAGTAGAGCGGCACGTAGGAGACCAGCTGGACGTCATTATACAAATATATGACTTCCAAGGTAACCCCAAGAAATCTGGAGGAGACGCAATAGTTGCCCGGTTGCACAACAGAGCGTTTGAAGCAGGTGTAGCTGGACGAGTGGTGGATCACCTTAATGGCTCCTACTCTGCTGCATTCCCTTTACTCTGGGAAGGAAGCGCACAGGTTGAGGTAGAGTTCAAGATTTTCTTCTAAAATTATATTGTAAAACAAATAGCAACAAAAGGACACTTTCACCAACACTTAAATGGTATTACTGTCAAATAACATTGCAGAAGAAAATACAATCTCACTAAAAATAACCTACATTTCATTGTAAGGCTGCTACTTTAAAACACATAGTTACTAACATTAGCTAGAAAACGCCAGGAGGCTAAATCACTATGTTTTGCTGGTACTTAGGTATGTATAACTGATAATATTTTATATGGACACTTAATACTGGGCTGATGCTCTGCAGACTCCTGCTTCTCTAAAATCGTCTGTGGGCCAGTGATTGGTGTCTGGATTGTTGTTGGTTTTACACCGCAGAGTTGATGGTTGTGTTTAGTAGTAAAAAACTAGTTTTACTTAGACTCTGGGTATTATGTCTTGGTTTCATTTACAGAGGCTATAGTCCTTGTTGCAGCGGCCTGGGATTCAAATATAACTGTGTCCCTTTGCTGACATCCCCCACTCTGTCCTCCCAACATTTCCTGTCTGTCGTCAACTGTCTTATCTAATTGGCATGGCTTCTATGTTTTACCTTTAAACTACTGTTCTCTGTTCCATCAGGTGACGCTCGTCCACTCAAGCGAAGCTGTCACAGTCCTTCGTAGTCTGAACAGAGAACATCCTGATAGGGTTCTCTTTAAAAACACCTTCCGCACAGGCAAAATCTCTGAAAGCACCATCTGTAATGCTTGCCTTCGTCAAACCAGCCAGCCACAGTGCAACTACACTGACCTCCGCACAGGTGACCCGTGGTTCTGCTACAAGCCAAAGAAGCTGAGCTGTGGTTCCAGGGTGAGCCACATGAACACAGGATACAAGAAACTACTCAAGGCCGAAGAGGAGAAGCTTTTCCAAAGGTGAGGGAGCACTGAATTCTTTATCCATCTGGTTCACTTAATACATAAATATTCCAGGTTACTGTACATCTCCAGGTCCAAATAGTTAATAAAAACAAACGTTTATGAGTAAGTCTAAAGGTGTTTGTTTATATCTTTAAAGCCTAAATATGTAGGCAGAGTAATTAGATGTCATTTAAGCTTTAACTTTTGATTGATTGACTGTAATTATATCAGTGTGTGTAAAAGACACTATTATAATGAAACGTTTTATACAGGAATGTCAACCTAAAAGTCTTCATTCAGGCTTCAGGACCAGCCAATGTCATTGTGTTGCCACAAAGGAAAGGTAAGCATGCATTTTCCTCCTTTCACCAATAAAAATTAATGAAGTAATTGAATGAGTTCTAATTGAGAGTTAAAGTGGCTTCAGAAAAAGAACACACACCTTACTCTATGGAAATAGTTATAAGTTCAGAGCAGTATCAAGTGAGCCAAGTCAGGTGAAAGAGAGACTGTGGTTTTGTTCTTTTTAAAGAATCTGTTGGCGATAAGTGATTCCTGAAATAACCCTTATCCTTGTTTATGTCTTTAACTCCTCTCAGGTCAAACTGGGGTCAGTCAAGGCAGTGGGAAGTCTGGACCCCCTGGATATTACTACCAAGGTGTGTGGAGATCACTAGGTGGCACCAAAGTTTACCAATTCAACAACTCCTCTGCCATCAGTCAGTGTCTGAAGGGAAAGGTGGTCCACCTGTATGGAGACTCCACCATCAGGCAGTGGTTTGAGTACCTCAGCACTGCACTACAAGGTAGCTGATCCACAGTTACTTTAGGCAAAAGTTTGATGAATTCATTGCAGCTTAATCTATTCTTTTTGTCACACTTTCAGATGCTAAGGCAGTAAACCTGAATAGTCCGATTCCGGCTGGACCTTACATGATATGGGACAATGCCAACAAAATCATGGTAACATACCGCATCCATGGACTCCCTCTTCGTATTTCCACAATGCCAAGCAGTAAGGAGAGTTACGTTGCCAATGAACTTGATACGCTAGTTGGTGGTACCAACACAGTCGTAGTTTTAGGAATCTGGGCCCATTTCAGTACTTTTCCAATTGAACTTTACATCAGACGGCTTCAGAGCATCCGCAGGGCGGTGGTCCGGCTGTTGAATAGGGCTCCGGGAACGTTGGTGGTCATCAGGACTGGTACCCTCCAATATCAGCACCTTGGAAATGTGATAGGCAACGGTGACTGGTTCACGTTTCAGTTGGAGAAGGTGCTCCGAGCCGTGTTCAAAGGACTTAATGTCCAACTGGTGGATGCCTGGGATATGGTTCTGGCCCATTACCTGCCGCACCGCATCCACCCATCGCCTCCTATCATTAAGAACATGGTTGACGTCCTGTTATCCTACATATGCCCACAAAAGAAGACCTAGTTGTTAATTTCAATGAAGGAATATGGAGCAGTTAAGCACTGCAGAAAAATGCAGTTCTTGTTGGTAAGGGTTTGGCTTCTTGTGTGATATTAACATCAAGGGTATGATCGGATTGTCCCTCCTATCTACTTTCACTATCCACTTTACCTTTACACCGTGGAAAATGTCATATGGTTGAGGAAAGGTGTTAGGAAAATTTCCCTTTGGTGACGTAATAATGCCATGACGGTAGAGGTTAGTGACGTGAGTCTGCCGTGGTGAAACTACACTTTTCAGAAAATGGACTACTTAAAGTTCATGAAAAATCTTTAACCCAGTGAAAACGTCACAGGGTTAAGGAAAGGTGTTAGGAGAAATCATAAAGGACCTAGGAAAAGGCGATCCCATTGTTTTGACAATCCGACCACACTTTCACTAGGTGACGTCATGATAATATGACGGCGGCGGAGGTTGGTGAAACGAGTCTGCCATGGTGGAACTACAGTTTTCAGAAAATGGACTACAAAAAGCTCATCTAAAAATGTTTCCCCTGAGCCTTCTTCCCTTTGAAATAATCCTAAAAACCACGGGGTGTGAATGAAAATACAAGGTAGGCTTTATAACGCCTGTTATGAATTGACGCTATATAAATAAAGATTGATTGATTGATTGATTGATTGATTAGATACCAGGAAACTTCACTTTGATGGTTAATAAAAAGAAAATAAATGCAAAGGCTGAAACTAGTTATGAGTCAGATAAATATTTAAACCAAATGCAGATTGTCTCCACATTTCTCCTCAAACAGATAGTTTTCATGAACCTTCGGATGCACGAGTCGCTTTAAAAGATGCAGCTGCAAAGATTTGTGGGCCGGCACTTTCTTATCCCCGTTGGTAAAGGATGGTCCAGTGTTTCCTGTGCTAAAGAAGGTTATAAGCATTGACCCGACTTTCCTTAAATTTTAGAGAATTCAAACCGCTCTTTTCATGGTCGCCACTGAAATGCTTCAGTTGTGTTGTTTAAGGTGAAAAGGATAGAGAAAGGAGATCGGAGGGACAATCCAAACGAACCCCAAGTCCGCCATTTTTTCTGTCAATATGGTTCTGCTTTTTGATCAAATCTTGAAAAAACTCACTGATGATCACATGGTGTGTTTTAAAGGGAAATAAAAACAGGTTTGCAAATATATGACTTAAATGAATATTTATTTTATTCTGAAATACATTAAATATTCTGTAATAATTAAAATAAAAATCACATGGAGTAAATGGTTTGTGAAGAATGTGATTAGACTAACTTAAAGAGATTACTGCTAGCTGGGTATCCTTCATTATTAATGATTTGTGAAAGGATTACTTTGGCAATGACCTCGTCTGACACAGTTTTAACAAGATTAAAAGCAAAGTTTAACTTTGAACCGTTTTTATCGTCAGCCAAAAACAGAAAATCTTTATCTTTGTGGCTACTGTGGTGGTTGAATCCGCACGCACTGGGCCCTCAGTGTGTGCACCGTCTGTATTGACCATAATAATATGTACATATTAGGGAAATATAGTTATAAAGGCACCTAAACCCTGGAACACTTTCGCCGGGTGATTTTCACCCGAGCAAAAGTATTTACATGATTTTCATTATGTTGCGTTCGTCTGAGTGCCATGGGTCACTGGGTGATTTTCACCTGAAGTAGTTTCTCTCTCCTGCAGCTGATCATGTGTCAAGGAAACTGTGCCTTCACCAGGGAAGTCTCAAATGTGCCAGAAAAGGGTGGACCGATAATTTTTCTTTTTAGGTTTATGTTTTTTTTCCCCTTAATGTTTCTGTAATTTTGGAGCGTTTTTATAGGCTTCCCCCATGATGCTTCTTTTCATTTTGTTAGACATGGCTTACTTGGAACATTAAAGAACACTGTTCTAATTATATCATGAATTGTCATATTTTGATGAAAAGTAATTTTTCATTGGGTATATTACATCGGGTAAAAATCACCCAGCTTTAGTGATGATGTTACTAATTTAAGTGAGTGTTCGAAGGTTAATAGACATGAGTGGGAAAATGATTGATCAAGATCAATAGTTTAATGATGATTAATGATGTTTGTTAAACTCAAATGATAATACAGATCAATGAACTCAAAAACAATTACATATTTGACGATCATTTGACAGAGGCAAAATTGGAGGAAGAGGGTTCAACGATAATATAACTACTATACTAACTATATAAAACCGGGGACAGGCCTTATTTAATCAGAATATAACTGTCGCTCCTTCTTTGGCATAGAAGCAGCCTCAACTGCATCCAAAGAAGGGATTCCTGATGATCGGAATCGACCATTTCAATCGGCAGAGACTTAATTGAGAATGAACAATTATTTATTAACAATGAAATGTTACAATTATAGAATGAAATGTTCAGTCTTTTGGGGGCTAGACTCCATCATGACGACTTCATGACCTCTGAGGGGTGATGAGGCTGACACAGGATAGGATGCCCCCTTTGGACTCATTACACTGGTGGGGGTGAAGAGGATGGAGGCTGTGATGATGAGTGGGTTTCAGCCTGGCCTGGACTCTGCTGAGCTGGATGGAGGCGACTGGGGTGGAGCAGTATTGCAGTCTATGCCTGAAGCAACAGACTGACTTTGAAAGGGAGAGAGTTTTAAGCGTTTTGACAGCAGTAGGTTGATTGGTTGAGAAAGTTTGTGGCAGAGTCTGGCTGGTTAATTCCAGGCTGATACACGCCCATGATCAGCTGATCACCAGAGAGAGAGAGAGAGAGAGAGGTCGTAGTAGGGGGTGTGGTTTAAGAATAAATGAAGAGGTGAATAAATGAAAGAATTACACCAGTCTTCCTGTCTGAACTTACATGGAGCTACATTAAAACACTTAGCAGCAGTACCTACTAAGATGCACAAGCCCTATGGTAAAAGAAGCCAGTTTTGTGTTGAATGACATGTAAAATAAAACTGGTGCCGTTTGAATACATTTTATGATTAGAAAAAGGTGTTATGTTGAAGAGGAAATGCTGTAAAATTTTGGTGTTGATGTCTTTATAAAGATTTGTATATTTTAGTATATTACATTTTGTAGAGGCCTTAAGTAAGCATAATTAGGAGCATGGCATATTATGCCAAAGATTGGTGAACAAATCTGTTTGCTCTGTGTACCATAGTATGATTAAGTGAACTTAATTTTGTGTTGTTGGTTCCTTTGGGAGATTTTCTTTCATTCATAAATTTTTCTAATAAATCTGGTGTTATATTATTTCAATGTTTGCACTTTTTATAGATTTATTCAACCGTACTGTTGTGTCTTACAGAAATGGTGGGATGTAATATCTCTTCAGTGAAAGAAAACCTACTGCCATGAGACACCCTACAACTGCAGCTCTTTATTGCCACCTACAGGCAGAATAGACAACATAGCAAGCCTTTTAGAAGTTAACACCCTGGCTTAAACACCACACATCATCGGCTCATTTGTACACACTTTTGTGTGAAAATTGTTTTCCAATGCTCCCCGGAGCCTTACTCTGACCCCTGTTTCCCTTTAAGGTCAACCCTTTCTTTTTATAAAGTTCAAGAATAATACAGTGATTAAGTTCTCTTAATCTGCTTTTGTACTGTAGCCACAAAAGGTGTAGCTACCTGTAACATGTTAGTTTACATCAGCTCTGTTGGCTGGTTTATAAAAAGGTAAACAAAAATGTTAACTGCATATTACCTCTGCAAAACCCCAACATAGTTGGTGCCCCGTGTGAGGCGTGAGATAGACTGGTATTCCTGAACGCCTAAAGCATTTTATTGTACCGTAAATTCCGGACTATAAGCCGCTACTTTTTTCTCACACTTCGAGCACTGCGGCTTCTACTCCGGTGCGGCTAATACATGGATTTTTTATGGGGGACAATGAGCTTCTGCCGCAAAAACATTTGACTTCGTCACGTCGGATCTTAATATCAGTCATTTTGCGCTTCATGCACGCACCCTCATGATGGAAAACACACGGAGAAATACATATGATGTAGCTTTCAAGTTAAAGGCGATCGACCTGGCTGTCAAAGAAGCTAACAGAGCTGCTGCACGTTAAGATGACACTGACAGCGACAACAGAGACTGAGGAAGTGAGTAATGAACTCATTCTGAGGCAGTGAATGGATGGACTTTTTCTTGTGAAATATATTACGGTCATCTTTTTCATCAGCCGTGTTACAGACACCGTCGGCTAGGCTTCGTATTGTAACGGTTCATGTTGTAAAGTCAGTAGTTGATAATGTGTTCATAATTCCGATTATGTGGAGAGTCAGTAAATGCACCAGCGAGAACGTGTTGAGTGGCTGTATGAGAGAACGCTGGGGGAGAGAGTTGGATTGTTACGGCAAGTTATGTGTTGCTCTCTGCTGTAAACGGCGTGGTCACGGCCGACAGTGATCGCGTTATTAAAAGTTATTATTTGAACGCTCTCGTCGTCCTTTAACGTCCGTACGGACGCTACAGTATTTGCGGATGTTACCGGTAGCCTACGTCTGTGTAAATAGCTCTTGTTATAGCGTGGACACCTGCGGCTTATAATCAAGTGCGGCTTATATATGTACAAATACATTTATTTACTTATTTTTAGCCGGTGCGGCTTATATCCAGGTGCGCTCAATAGTACGGAATTTACGGTAATCTGATTTTAGCCAATCATTCTGACCCAAGAATTTTATTTGAGGTTTTGGAATCAATTACCACCTCCTCCCCTTCTTATTTTACTAATCCTTCCCAAGATCTTTCTGAGACGTTTTTATCTGATTTTACATAAACAATCAAGGACATTAGGCAACAAATCATCCCCCCAGACCATATTTTAGACACCCCAGCAGGGCTTTCACAGTTATTTTAGCAGTTTAGGAGATAAGAAAGTGCCGCCCCACAATTCATTTCGAAAAAGGAAGGTGGGACTTAGTGATAAAATGACAGGAACCGATACAGAAATAAATTTAGTGTGGGTCTTTTTATTCCCCGACTATATAGCATGGCTTGTAAGAAACTCACATTTCAATAAATGCTTCAAACAATTCACCTAAGTCAAGGTCGGAGTCTAGACATTAAAGAAAAATGTAAAGACAACAGTAGTGGCTCGTTTCTGAACAAAGAAAACAAATGCAATTCACATTTTTAAGCCACATCATTCGCCGCAACCTCCGTGAAGTGCATTACTTCAAAAGATATTCATAAAGACAATGATTGAAATACATCTTTAACAGTGTATACAGTTTCATATGAGCAACAAATACAGTACATAGTATAAACAAATAAACTCACTTTAATTCCAGTGTGCAGCCTGCACCTAAAGACACACACTCGCTGATCTCAACTCCGCTTATGTTCCCTCTAACAGGTATTACCAGGTAAGTGCTGATGTAATTTTCATAGCATCTGATGTAAATTCATTATTAACAGGTACGGTCAGGTACAATAACCAATGTAAACAAAGTCATTTACAGGAACATTCTATCTAAACAGGAAATAATAAATAAAGCATGTACTGTGAAAACATAAAGCTATGATAACTAACAGAGTTATGTTGAATTAATCGGTAAAGAATGAGGCGTTTTTAGGAGATTGTTGCCTCGTTTCCTGGAATGTACACAATGAATTATTACCATCTTAAACCAGTGTTTATTACAGGATACTTGACTGAAGTTCTCAGTTATAATAGAGGTTTTTCTTTGTCATTCAGCTGTAGATTCACTACACTTACCTCCTTATTTCCAATGGTACTACATACAGTAATAATGAACCACAAATACCATGCAATGACAGGACATACAACAACAATAGCTGACAGAGAAACAATGATGAAAACTAAACAGGTCCGAGCATTGAACCCTGAGGGACCCCACAGAAAGGGGAGCTTTTTTAGTATTTTCAGTTGTAGTGTGAGCAAATGCATTCCAACCGCATGAATGTTTAAAATATCTGGGGGGGTTTAAGTACTTGGACATACTTATTGGTCATTCCTTGTTGTTAAAAAAGTTTTTTTTTTTTTTAAATCGTTATTTTGTAAAAGATAAACATTTTCAAAGCACAAAGAGTAAGGCCTTAAACCTGCTCATTTGTAATGAATTGGCTCTATATACAAATAAAGATTAATTGATTGACCTATTAACCCCCTCACTGAACAATGCACATCTATTATCCCTATTGGGTGCATACGTAGGACAAGAGACTGTCAATCATATTCTTAATAATGGGATGTCCTGGGTGAATGTTGTGAGGAAGGTGGTGGGCCAAAGTCATCCCCCAAGCGTCCACTAGTCGAACGTTAAGCCCTCTGAACATAGCTCTGAGCACCTTGTCCAGTTGAAGTGCGTACCAGTCACTGTAGTTTAATGCTATAGAAGGTGATACCTCTCTGAGGTTGGCAGACTTGATGACCACCTGCGTGTCTGGAGCCCTGCTCAACAGACGAATCACCGCCCTGCGGATGCTCTGAAGCCTTCTGATGTAGAATTGATTTGGGAAAGGATTGAGGTGAGCCCAGATGCCAAAAATTACAACTGTGTTGGTGCCACCTACTAACTCATCTATTTCATTGGAAATGTAATGCAGCTCACTTGTTGGAACGTAGATGAAACTAAGAGGAGGACCATGGACACGGAACGTCACCAAGGTGTTTCTTGAATTGTCCCATATCATGTAAGGTCCTGTTTGCTTCGGTTTATCCCGGTTTATCTCCTTAGCATCTGAAAGTGTGACAGAAAGAACAAGTTAAGCTGTGATATAAACACAATTAAACTGTTACCTGAAATCTCTGTGGATCAGCTACCTTTTAGTGAAGCCTTGAGGTACTCAAACCACTGCCTGACGGTGGAGTCTCCATACAGGTGGACCACCTTTCCTTTCAGACACTGAGTGATGGCAGAGGCGTTGAAGTGGTTGACTTTGGTGCCACCTAGTGATCTCCACATACCCTGGTAGTAATATCCAGAGGGTCCAGACGTCCCACTGCCTTGACTGACTGTGGACCGCTCTGAGAGTTACAGATCAAAATAAGATTTAGGTTATTAAACTCATTGTTGTATCATTTATTGTTAACAGATCCCCTAAAAAGACCAACACAAGGTGTCGCCTTTACTTTGCTTATTTTACTTGACACTCAAGATGACGTCATACATTTACACAAAAAAGCATCCATTCAATTTTTTCCCCTGTGCAGTTTAGTGTATTTATTGGACTTGTTATAGCTGTCGAAAAATACACATTATGTGCTGTAGTGATCAGCAGCACAGCGTACGTCTCTGGTGCATGTGTTTATTGTGATTAGGTAAATCAATCTTACATGAAAATGTTAATTATTTAAAAGGTAAACATTTAGAGATGTTAAGTAGTTTAGTATTTTTAATAGTACACTGGTAATGAAAATTAATCTAGTTTTGAGTGTGAATGAAGTAAAGGCTTGCAGTTCTATCTCAGTGTTGTATAGAAGCTGGTTAATTTATTGATTGTTGCCTTATAATGGTATATCCTTTCTACAAGGCAAAAACTGTTCCAACAATGCTCTCGCTTAAAGAGGAAGGTTGTGGATGTTTTTTTTGTTCAGACATATGTGTAAGGGTAGATGTTCCCTATACAGATCTTAACAGCCAGCACCCAGCTGAGCCGTGAGATCCACCAGGCCTGCCACACCTACACCAAAATGCCCTGTTGTGACAAGCCCAATAGACAGCCAGGCGTACTGCGCCCAGCGCCGACTGACGCGTCACATGCTGTCAGTGAGACGCTTCTGAAGAAGGCGAGAAACATGATGAACGTTTTTGAGCTGCAAAGAGGAAGGTTGTATGCATTGCTTTTTTTCAAGGTCACATTGAGACTTTTTATTTAAGGTGGAAGTAGAAAAACTTTTACCTTTCCTTTGAGGCAGCACAGTAAGACTGGCCGGTCCTGAAGCCTGAATGAAGACTTTCAGGTTGACATTGCTGGATGGAAAAACTCAGATGATAAAGTATCTTACACACAATGCAATATGTAAACTACTGTTAAATGGGATTTATCAAAAGGTAAAACTTTAGTTTTATTAAAAGACTCTGCCTCCATATTTAGACTGAAAAGTTACACTTCAGATTTGTGGTGATGAGAGTCAACTTTAATTGTTCAGACTAAGTAACTGATATATTATCTTACACTGTAAACATCTGAAGATTTTATCTTTGCCTCCTGTAGTTACAAACTCAACATTTTCCACCAGGTGATACTTTACTCTTTGTTTATACTCATCACATGTAAAACTAGATGCATCATTTCTATTGCTCCGATCCCTCACCTTTGGAAAAGTTTCTCCTCATTGTCCTTGAGTCTTACTTTGAATCCGGCTCTCATGTGGCCAACTCTGGTATCACAGCTCAGCGTCTTTGGCTTGTAGCAGAACCACGGGTCACCTGTGCGGAGGTCAGTGTAGTCGCACTGTGGCTGGCTGGTTTGACGAAGGCAAACATTACAGATGGTGCTTTCAGAGATATTGCCTGAGCGAAAGGTGTTTTTAAAGAGAACCCTATCAGGATTTTCTCTTTTCAGCCTGCGGAGGACTGTGACAGCTTCGCTTGAGTGGACAAGCGTCACCTGACAAAACAAAACACAAGGGTGTTTAAGTTATAGCAAACATCCCAGGCCATAGTATTGCTCCTTGAAACTGGAGCTCCTTGATTTGTGTATCCACTTGTTTTTGTTGTGATCCAGCACCCTCTTAGATGTGTGTCTGTCAGTCATCTGTACAGTCACGTGCTATTGGCCCTGGGAACAAGTGGAGTTCTAACAAAGGCTCTCATTGGCTGTTATAGGCTGACATGAGGTGTCATTTAAAAGGTCAGCAAAACAAGAAGTAAGTCGGGAGAAATGGTTTAGATTCCATGTGTAGCAAAGATCACTAGTTCCCCACAGGTTTCCTCCTTATTATTTTACTGCACCTCACTTCAGAACACTTCCTGGTTTCTCCCTCCTCCCTGATTGCATGTGGTTGCACTGTCACTGATTAGTTCAATTGCATTCACCTGTTCACGGCTTATTTAAGATGGCACTCCTCATCACTCACGTTTGGATCTTCACATGGGGTGGCAGTTCAGAGCTGGTAAGGTGGTTTTTCCTCATTACTGTTTTTTAGTTGTCTAGTCTACTTTAATTTTGCTTAAGTACTTTATTTCCCTTTAAAAGAAATTCTAAGTTGAACAGTCCTGTTTTAATTATTCTAATATTGTGTTATTTTGTCTTTCAGAGCTGCACCAACATTTCATGTGTTTTTTTCTCCTGTGGTTATTATTATTATTTAACCAAATAAACCCCTTTGAACCTGCTACGGTCTCCAACTCATGCATTCTGGCAGATGCCCATGGTGATAGCCCTCTCCCCCTGAACCCCCTTCAAAACATGGTCCTTCGAGCCGGAGATTGACTGTTTACTATGGATTCCTCAACAAACAATGAGTTTTTAAGACGCTCTGAGCGTACCCCTCGCCTTCCAACTTATCTTCAGGACTATGACGTACAATATCCTCAAGTTAAAGGTGCGTCATGCCAAACTGAATGTACCCATCCGGTAACAGACCAACCACAGGAAAACACACATGAGATGCAGGACAGACTACAAGAGCTCCAGAGACATGAAACAGACGATAAATATGAAGAGCATTCTCCACATCCTGTACCAACTGATCAGACTGAACTACTGAAAGAACTGCTTGTAACTATGAGGAATGTCCAAAGTTTCATGGATAGATCGTGTACTCCATATTCCTCAAAATCCGCTTCATCCTCAAGAAATCGACCCTATGTATGTAGCGAACCAACAGTTTCTCCAGTTGATCAACAGAATGTCAGGTCTCTGGGTGCTATACCCAAACAGTACCATTCCTCCTCCTGTCCACCAGCGGTCAAGCGTCATCCTGCTGCTGTTTCTTCTGCCCTACCCCATATCCAAAATGTATCAATCCTGGATGCTGCAGTTCCTTTAACTGGTTTACCTCAACCTATCCTTTTTGCAGAAGAATTGCCAAGATCCAGCCTACCTGCCGCACTCCAAGATTGCAATCCTCAAGTTCCTAGTTCTGAGCCATTGAATCCTTGTTTTAACCCTACACAGCCTCTAGTTCCCCTTTCTCCCCTGCCAGATATTTCATCCTCAGTTCTTCAGCCCCCTATATCTAGTGCTCACCAGGAGCAGAGACTCTTGGCGTCCACTGCTGGCCGAACTCATGTTTACAAAGTTGAAGGTCCATCTTTCCCCGACCTAAGAAGAGAAGATGAGCTGCAGTACAGAATGTTACGTATGGCACTAAGTAATCTCCTAGACCCCAATGAGACGGAACACTTCAAATATCACATTCTTCTCGATCATCTTAAAGTGGATCAAGCCAAAAGACTGGCACTTGCTTTCTCCTTTGCTCCTGACCCTTATACACAAGCACTCAAAGCACTGGATGAACGATATGGACAGCCGAGACAACTGGCATTGAAAGAACTTCGAAACATCATGGATCTTCCTCCCATAAGAGCTGGTGACGGCCACACTCTGGATGACTTTGCTCTTCGTGTTCAAGCACTAGTAGGTCTTCTGAGCACAATGAAAAATGAAGGACATGCTGAACTTCTCTGCGGGTCTCATGTAGATCGCCTCCTAGAAAAACTGCCAGCAGAACATTCCAGTCGTTTTAAACGCCATGTATGCCGCAATCAGGGTGTCCTAACATACGATTTACAGATGTTTTCATCCTGGTTACAAACTGAAGCCCGTTGTCAACCTAGAAAGGAAAACTCCATCCCATATCTCAATCAACAGAAACAGCCCTATAAGTCAATACCAGCCATGACAACAATTCTACATGGAATAAACAAACCCAATGAGACCAGACAATCATCAGAGCTCTTTCAGAAGTCTACAGCAACTTGTGCATATTGTCATTCAACAGAACACCACATCAGCAGATGTCCAGAGTTTACTGTTATGACCAAGGATCAGAAGATCAACTGGATAAAGGAGAACAGACGTTGTTGGCGTTGTGCTCGGACTCATCAATCTGTAAAGTGTGATCTAAAGAAATTCTGTGCCACCTGCAAAAGGAGACATCTGCAGATTCTCTGTGACGTAAATCAGAGAACCAACAACTTCCCTGGTCCTGCTGTCAAGACACTGTACCTCGACAGACCAGGTGACAGTAATGGTGTCCTCCTGAAAGTCGTCAATGTGATTCTCCGCAATGGTGACCGAACCTTAAAAACATGTGCTGTTCTTGATGATGGTTCACAAAGAACAATTCTGCTCCAATCAGCTGCTCAAAACCTTCACCTGGTTGGACAATCAGAAAAATTATCACTGAGAACAGTTCGCCAGGATGTTGAAACTCTTCATGGTTCATCTGTCAGTTTCCAGATCTCTCCTGCTGCACACCCAGAGAAGACCTTTACCATCCAACATGCTTTCACTGCAAGCCAGTTGGCACTTTCCGACCACACTTATCCCGTACAAACCCTCCAGCGAAAATACAAGCATCTAAGAGACATTCCGCTACCATCCATGGAAAAGGCATCACCTCTACTGCTCATTGGCTCAGATCACATCCACCTCATTACTCCTACAGCTCCAATCCAGTTAGGCCCTTCTGGATCCCCTGCAGCTGTCAAAACTCTGTTAGGATGGACACTCCAAGGTCCCATCAGAGAAGTTCAGTTGCGCAATTCCTCAGCATCTACCCAATGCTTGTTCTTGTCCATCGGATCCCCTGCAGAAGAGTTGCGCTACCATGTTGAAAAACTTTGGAAACTTGACACCCTTCCTGTACACAGTGAGAAAGTTGTCATCAGGTCAAGGCAAGACAAACAAGCCATGGAACTTCTTGAAACATCAACAAGAAGAATTCTAGTTAATGGTGTTCAACACTATGCCACTCCTCTTCTCAGACTAGCAAACTCACCCCTTCTGAATATACCTCAAACAGCAGTAATGTCAAGACTCCGTAACACAGAATCTCGACTATTCAAGGATCCAAACAAAGCAAGCTCATACTGTGAGCAAATTTCAAAGCTAGAGGAAGCTGGATATGTGGTGAAGCTGACCCCTGATGAAGTTTACAACACCAAAGAAGCTTGGTATATTCCTCATCACAATGTTACTCACAATGAAAAGGATCGGATTGTTTTTGATTGTTCATTCACTTTCCAAGGACAATGCCTTAATAAATATCTCTTACCTGGACCTATCCTGGGACCATCCCTCCTTGGTGTGCTACTACGCTTCAGACAACATGCTGTAGCAATAAGTGGAGACATTAAAGGCATGTTTCACCAAATCCGCCTCCTGCCCCAAGACAAGCCCCTTCTTCGATTCCTCTGGCGTGATATGAAAAAGGATGTTCCTCCAACAGTGTATCAATGGCAAGTTCTTCCTTTTGGTACCACCTGTAGTCCCTGCTGTGCGATTTATGCCCTGCAAACCCATGTGAAAGATGACCATCAATCAGACAAAGACGTGCTGTATTCAGTAAACAAATGCTTCTATGTCGATAATTGCTTGCAAAGTTTTCCTTCAGCTGTGGAAGCTCGGACCCTCCTTGATAAACTAAGAGCCACTCTCTCAGCAGGAGGCTTCGACCTCCGTCAATGGGCAAGCAATGATCCTAATGTCATCAACCACTTACCTGCAGAAGCAAGGTCTGAAAGCAGTGAACATTGGCTGTCTGAAGAAAGGGCTGATCCCCCGGAGCGCACGCTTGGACTGCTCTGGAACTGCAAACCTGACCGATTTGGTTACAAATTCAAGTCTGTGGAGACACACCTCATAACCATGCGGCACATCTATAGAGTCTTGGCACATCTGTATGACCCTTTAGGTTACCTCCTACCTTTCACAACTCGTGCAAAACTCCTGGTTCAACAACTGTGGAGGAAAGAGAGGGATTGGGATGATCCCCTCCTTCCACATGACATTCTTACAGCTTGGAATTCCTGGGAGCAAGAACTACAACACCTATCTCAAATCACCTTTCCTCGCTGTTATACTTCCAAGAAGATGGATACAACAGAAACAATTCAAGACATCCACATCTTTTGTGATGCTTCTGAACAAGCCTACGGAGCGGTTGCATATTTGCGATCAGAGGATTGTAAAGGCCAAGTGGAGCTGAGTTTCATACTCGCTCGTTCCCGTGTCTCGCCAAAACGGCAGCTGTCAGTGCCGAGACTGGAACTATGTGCAGCATTATCCGGTGCTCACATCTGTGACCTATTAAGAAAGGAACTGACACTACCAATAAACAACATAACACTTTGGACCGATTCAACAACTGTCCTTCATTGGCTGCAGGCAGACTCCTGCCGATTTAAAGTGTTTGTAGGAGCAAGAGTGTCGGAAATCCAAAATCTTACAAACTCACATGATTGGAATTATGTTGATTCAGCTAACAACCCCGCAGACGATGTTACAAGAGGCAAATCCTTGCAAGAAATCCTCAGTCCTGGCAGATGGACAAATGGGCCATCATTCCTGTATGAATCATCAGAAAATTGGCCCAAGCTCAAATCTGCAGAACTGGATAGTGATCAAACAGAGTTGAAAAGGTCTCACTTTTGTGGTGTTATCAAGGCGATTGCTGATGCTTCTAATGGTAATAGCTTCAAGACTTTTCAAGAGCTTCTTGATGCCACCGCCAAAGCTCTCTCTGTTCCAACATCTGGAAATCCATCAGCA
This sequence comes from Symphodus melops, assembly GCF_947650265.1. NCBI lineage: Eukaryota > Metazoa > Chordata > Actinopteri > Labriformes > Labridae > Symphodus > Symphodus melops. The sequence continues at coordinate 18,408,279 of NC_136712.1, forward strand.
GCTGACTACCTGAAGGCAGAACAGGAAATTCTGCGTAACGCACAGTTGGAAAGCTTTGGTGAGGACCTAGTTTGTCTTCAATCAAGTAAACCCCTTCCCTCACATAGTCGCTTACTTTGCCTATCCCCTGAGCTCTGTAGAACCTCTGGACTCATTCATGTGGGAGGGCGATTAAGACAAAGTCATCATCTCGAATCTGTATCGATGCATCCAATTCTACTTGATCCTACTCACTATATCACAGGATTGATCATTCAAGATTATGATGAGAAATTACACCACACTGGTTCAGAAAGACTCTTTGCTGAGATACGTCGAAAGTATTGGATCTTGAGAGGACGAGAAGCAGTGAGAAAACATCAGCACCGCTGTGTATCATGTCAGAAGTGGCGTGCAAACCCAATCATCCCAAAAATGGCTGACTTGCCTGCTGCTCGTCTCAGGCTTCTTGAACCGCCTTTCTATTCCACTGGAGTAGACTGTTTTGGTCCATACAATGTCAAGGTTGGCCGCAGATGTGAAAAGAGGTGGGGTTTAATATTCAAATGTCTCACAACCAAATGTGTACATCTCGACCTCGTCAATAGCTTGGACACTGACTCTTTCCTGATGGCTCTTCGAAGATTCACCTCCCGAAGAGGAACGCCAAACGAGATCTTGTGTGATCAAGGAACCAACTTCAGAGGAGGAAACAAGGAATTACAGGAAACCTTCAACAACCTCTGTCCCACTCTCCAATCGGCACTAGCTAAAGGGAAAATTGACTTCCGTTTCAATCCACCTCATGCCCCCCACTTTGGTGGAGTTTGGGAACGTGAAATACGTTCAGTCAAGAATGCTCTAAAGACGACCATTGGTGCACAGATGGTCACTGAAGAGGTTCTGAGAACAGTCCTAATTGAAATAGAAGGAATCCTTAATTCTAAACCACTTGGCTATGTATCTTCAGATATCGCAGATGTTGATCCAGTCACCCCCAACCTTCTTGTTATGGGACGACATGATGCATCACTCCCTCTGGTATCCTATCCAGATTCTGAACTCCTCAGTCGACGGCGTTGGCGCCATACACAGATACTGTCCGATCATTTCTGGAAACATTTCACTAAATCCTACCTACCATCACTACAACCACGGCAGAAATGGAAAAGGGACAAACCAGAGTTGAAGTTGAACTCTGTCGTTATGATCCTTGATCCCCAACTACCAAGAGCTCTTTGGCCAGTAGGAGAAGTGACCCGGCTTATCCCAAGTAAAGATGAACTCATTAGGGCAGCTGAAGTTCTAGTAAAAGGAAAGACCTATATCAGACCAGTTGCAAAACTAATCCCACTTCCTGCCATTCCTGAGGACGTTGTTTAGTGATCTTTTTTTTTATTTATATTTCTCTCTAGAAATATGGGGCGATTGTAGCAAAGATCACTAGTTCCCCACAGGTTTCCTCCTTATTATTTTACTGCACCTCACTTCAGAACACTTCCTGGTTTCTCCCTCCTCCCTGATTGCATGTGGTTGCACTGTCACTGATTAGTTCAATTGCATTCACCTGTTCACGGCTTATTTAAGATGGCACTCCTCATCACTCACGTTTGGATCTTCACATGGGGTGGCAGTTCAGAGCTGGTAAGGTGGTTTTTCCTCATTACTGTTTTTTAGTTGTCTAGTCTACTTTAATTTTGCTTAAGTACTTTATTTCCCTTTAAAAGAAATTCTAAGTTGAACAGTCCTGTTTTAATTATTCTAATATTGTGTTATTTTGTCTTTCAGAGCTGCACCAACATTTCATGTGTTTTTTTCTCCTGTGGTTATTATTATTATTTAACCAAATAAACCCCTTTGAACCTGCTACGGTCTCCAACTCATGCATTCTGGCAGATGCCCATGGTGATAGCCCTCTCCCCCTGAACCCCCTTCAAAACACCATGAATTAAATGGCCCACAGGACAATAGCATTGCAATAGGTGAGTCATTTTGCTTTACTTGTTTTACAATATAATTTTAGGAGAAAATCTTGAACTCTACCTCAACCTGTGCGCTTCCTTCCCAGAGTAAAGGGAATGCAGCAGAGTAGGAGCCATTAAGGTGATCCACCACTCGTCCAGCTACACCTGCTTCAAGCGCTCTGTTGTGCAACCGGGCAATTAAGAAATCTCCTCCAGATTTCTTGGGGTTACCTTGGAAGTCATATATTTGTATAATGACGTCCAGCTGGTCTCCTACGTGCCGCTCTACTCCACCCCTCCCTGGAAGAATGGTGAAGGTGCTGTGGGCGGGATCACTTGTCTGGTTCAATAAAAAAGGAGCTGGCAGAGGTGGAGTTTCAGGCCAAGCAATGGAGTCCAATATGAGACGTTCCTCCTCAGCATCAGCAGAAGTCAGTGGCTTGAAGGTGCAGAAGGCATCAGGCACGTGTGGAGCAGTGGGAGGAGCAGTGGGAGGAGCCGTGGGAGGAGCAGTGGGAGGAGCAGAGGAAGGAGCAGAAGGAGGAGCAGAGGTCACTTTCTTGGGGACGATGGCAGAGTTCTCTTTAAAACGTACCTGGCAAGGAGTTGAAAAAGAAAGATGGTGACAAAGATGCATCAAAAAAAATTCACTAACATAAAATAAACTGAAGGGAAGATCAATGATTTTTCTAAAATAATACTTATAACTGTTTATGATTTGTAAACTTTAAGCTGCTGGAAGTCACAGTTTTCAAAAACTTGACCTCTTCGTCTACAATCTTAAATCTATGGTTGGCACGGCCTGCTCCACTCCATTTTTGTAATTTCCATTGCATAATGGCGTTACAAGCCAATGAAATGTTTTAAATATGTATTTTTTCCAACGAGATTGTCTTCCTCTGGCTGCATCGCTAATTTAATGGCAGATGTAAGAAATTTAAATAAATCAGGCCCTGGTTTACATAAGCCAAACTCTTTAAGTGTTATTTTGTATGCCATCATTTTATCAAACAAAATACAACACTGCACTAACACCAGGTTTATACAAGTAATGGCTTAAATTATAGTACAGCAACATTAAATAAAAACAAATGAAATCCATTATGCTTAAATAATTGCACCATTTGCCATCACTGTCTCCAACAGAGTGTTTAACCCCTCCCCATCTTGACTTCACAAAGACTCAGCCACTCTGCGATGCTCTTTTCATAATCAATGATATTCGGTTTTTCCAGCTTTAACCCTCTGGGGCTATAATTGGCCGATTTTGACTACTTTTGATTTTCTCTTTATATTTCATCTTAAAAACTGTTTATCTGGCCTTGTGTGGTATCATTTTTCAACACAACCTCACATATATGAATTTACAATTATTATTTCATTTTGACATGCTATATTAATTTTAAAAAAATCCCCCCCAAAAATTATAAAATCCGAGTATAAATAAACACAAACCTGAATAACAAACACTTTTCATAACTTTTGATGCAAATATAAATTGTGATCTTCAAAACTTATTTACAAGATTTACAAACAACAATGTTATATACAAGTATTTACACTAAAATACAGGCAATTCCTCAGGCGTTTTTTATGCAACTATTTACCGAACAATCAGGTGTCACAATAAACAAGTTATTTGTGCCACTCCATGAAACAGTAACTGTCCATCACAAGACAGAGAGGCACATCATGACCTGATTTTCAATTTGCGTGGATTTTGGCGCCCCCATGTGGACAGGTAGGTGGTGACTAGTCCTCTTTAGAGCCTCTCAGGGCAAACAATAGATTCATTCGGTTCATCCTTAAATGTCAACTGAATCACACTTAACATTTTAACTGCTCAATGATTAATAAACCTGTCATTCTTGTTTTATGTATGTTTAGGTGACGTCTTTTGTTGACCAACTGGTACAACGTCTCCAGGGACGGCACGTCAAGTGTGCATGTACGTCATCAATGCATTCAACCACCCCAATCTGAGATTGAGAGACGCTGTTGAATATCGTCTCCTGTAATCTGACTCATAAAAAAACATTCCACCTTTAAAATGTTGACAACAATCACAGTTCTCACCTGCAGCAGGTTCCTGTTTATTAGTATGAAGAACAACACAGTCAGCAGGAGCACGATGACACCGCCCTTCAGAAGCTTCATGTTGACTTTGTTACTTATTAATCCTTTTTTCAACATGGTTAGTCCTCCTCTGGTACTGGAAGGGAAAAAATGAGAAAAGAGAGTCTATGTTAAGTTTATAGTATTAATTTTCTATCAAACTACATCTATTCAATCAAGATGTTAGAATGACTGGTGTACCCAAACAGATTATTTGTGCTTGAGGTTTGACAGGAACGTCATAAAACTAAACTAAACAGATTTTTCAGTCAGGTGTACTAAGTTCACATGTCAGAAAACCTGATGCTACGAAACGTCCTAAAGTTTTTTGGATAAAAGATTTGGCGTGAAGTAGGATGAGGTTCCATGCAGGAAAAAAGTAATGCACACAATAAAGGAAACATGGGCATTTAGCCGAACTAAAGAACGACTTTAAGAAACCTTTTTAACTGGTACATTTATACTTCTTTATAATTCTGTTCAATTTATTCTTCAGTGTTTTTCTTCACATTCACTTGTTACTTTCTTAATCTAAAAACCAGTGAGTCTAAAAATCATGATACCGTAATTAACCCAATCAACTCTGTGTCTTTCAACTTTAATACATTGTCATATACAAACATGGAAAACAGAGAAAAGGAGGAGGAGCCATTTGCAGAAACTTAAAAAAAATATTAATTTGAACGAAAAGGCAAAACAAAATGTACTTTCAAAAAGTTCAACAAAAAAAATCCAAACAGTAAAACACGGGGAATCCGAAGAAGACAACTACCAGACTGACAACAAACATTCACTGTCCAACAAAGATGATCTGACACAGAGACTAAATAGACATGGTTATCAGACACAGTTAAGACTAATGATGAGGGCAATCAACACAGGAGTGAAACACACATCCAGGACAACTACGAGCGAGCGAGCGAGCGAGCGAGAGAGAGAGAGAGAGAGAGAGAGACTTTAGTGGTCTGAAATTCAAAGTAAATCATGGAACTATGAAGACACTCAGAGAATTGAATAATGTAACAAGACACACTAGAACATAAAGAAACACAACAATAACTAATGACTCAATAAAACAGGAAACACTGAAGAAGAAACTAGGAAATACTAACACACACAAGGGAAACAATCATTACTAGGATAGACACTCATCAAGTAAGACAACAAAGCAGCACTATGTAAGACTGAGGATTCACTCTCTGTTAAAGGACAGCAGCTTGTTAACATGAGCTTGACTTTGCATAAATGCTGCTTTGATAGGGAAATTTGACTCACCAGGTGAAGGTCAAGATTTGTCTCCAGATTTTTTTTTTTTTTCCTTTCAGAACTTCCCAATGACTATTTCAGAAAACAGTGTGTCCTGCGATCTCCTGGCTGACTGCAAGTGAAGCCGTCAATCAGGTGATTAGCTCACCTAAAACCTTTTTCAAACCAACCCCTACACACTCCCCCTCCGTGTCCGTCAGAAGTCACACATCCAGGTGTAGGGTAGAAATACAGCAGCAGGCATTGGGACAAACTTCCCTCTCTCAGGTGGAAACAGGAAGTGTGTGTTACCATGGTTTCTCAGCGGCATGGCTTAGTATTAATGTAGGCCTACGTTATGTAAAAGTCTTTATGTAGATTATTTTTCTCTAGTAAATTATATGCTATAAGTGTAGACTTATAGCAAAACGATCAGATGGAGCCCACATTCTTTATTGTAATTTATAATTTAATGTTTAGTTAATTTATTGTAATATCAAAGAACAAGTTGTCTTAAATGAAAGCACAGACAAGGAGACTATAAATGAACATCACAGCAGCAAAACGTTGATTTTTTTGTTGTAGCCGAAATTAAGTTTTACAAAGAAATCAAAAGTAGAACAATGATGAATAAGGAACAGTGAGAAGTTGTCTGTAACATGATTTAATATTCTTTAGTTTTTGTAACAGTCCATTTAAATATAAAACACGTCAACAGAAGGAAGTAAAGAAGAGGAGGCTTTTATTTGAACCTTTAAAACAATAAACGGGTGAAGTTGTAAACGTCTGTATGACAATATTAAATGTCCATCTTAGTTGGAGCAGTGTTTTGGTTTGTTCAAACACTTACACACAGAACTTACTTTAGTACAGGTCACTCCTTCCGTGACTACCGGACGCAATAGGCGTTACACGTGATCATCAAGTGGGCATCGGCGCAGACTCGCTGGCGGAGGGTTTTATGGCCCACTACCACTCCCCGCTAAGTGGTTTGAGACAGACTTAATACGGCGGGCCCTCCGCGTGGACGCGCAAACGGAGGGGTAGTGGGTAGGGTGTAGTGGACGGTTTGAAAAAGACCCCTAGAGTAAGGGAGGAGATGTTGGCTGCTCACTGCCTCCAATTGGCTCAGGTAATTTTATTGACAGCTACTTTGGTCCAATTGTAAGGACTATTTTTCCCTGGCCTAGCAGACACGAGAGATAACCCTGCCATGGTTCTTGATGATACATTTAAAAACACTGCGTGCTCTGTACATCAACCTCCCAGCGCCAGCTGTCCTCTGGAGGGACGTGACGCAGACATTGACCATGCCGCACGTAAACAAAAGTCTGATTTTCTTTAAAGGAAAACCATGCAAAGAGAATTTGGAACTTAAAGTCTAAACCAAAAGGAGTTCATGGTGGTCTCTTAAATATCCAGAGTATTGAGATCAAGTTCAACATCTCCTGATGGACTCTTATTTGGATTTCCTCGCTGTGGGGGAGACCTGGTTAAAGAGTAATATTCAAACAACTATGATTAATATCCCTGGGTACATCTGTAACAGGAGAGACAGACAATCCAGTAAAGGAGAGGAGTCCTGATTTATATATAATCCTTTTCTTCAGGGGAACACACAGTATGTAGTTTGTAATCTGCTTTTCCATCGCCGGCCGCAGCTTGTTAGAAAGGTACAGAAATGTTTTTTTAGACAAACTGAAGTTATGTACCCATTGTTTGTTTGTGTGTGTGTGTGTGTGTGTGTTTGTGTGAATCCTGGGACGACCACATCCCACCACTCATTGGCTCAGCTGAAGGCCCAAACTGTTGGTCTGCGGCGATGAGTAGCCAGTAGTTGAATTCCCTGGAAAACACAAGTTATTAGTACTGATAATAAAACAAATGAATATTTATTAATTACAATGTGAAATTATATTAACAATTCAATAAATCATAGCATGCATTTCTGAGTTAGTCTACTCAAATAAAGTGTCACTGCTGCAAAAACAGGCTATATTGTGGTATAACTGTTGCTCAAAATGAGGAAAAACTACATAACAAATACGTTTACTTTTAATAGTTTCGTATTGCATTGATCAATTGAAGATTTGTCAGGCAGAACAGGAGTACATTGAGAAACTTGAGAAACACATTGTAACTAAACGAAATGAAAGTAAGCTTACCTTTCTGTGTTGTCGTTTCTTTCGAGCCAATGTGCCGTTTAGACTGTTTACATTGGAAATCTTAAGTACCATGTCCGAAAGCTTTCTTGTTAATTTGGCTGTATTTCTACTCGCGGCAAGCAGCCTTCTCTGAAACAAAGCATATTGTTCTAGAGAGAGCCACATGCAAAGGAAAAAGATGCATTCCACTCTGTGTCGCGCTGCTATGATATCACGCTATTACGTAGCTGACGCCGTATATATATACTGTATATACCTTGTAACCCGGTATAATCCCCCATTATTGCAAAGAGTCTTTTTTTGTCATTATTTAAATTAGTTGTTTAACATCTCACATGATCACATTGATTTTTTTTTTTTATTATTATTTATAATTTTTTTCAATACAAAACAAAAACCTTGTGCACCACTTACACATACAGCAAAAATATACAAAGTCATTACATATGACGGTAGCACACTTATGCACACACAAACACACACTTTGTCTGCCCCACGGGGAGATAAAAAATGAGTGAAACCAAAAATGATAGAGTAATTGACTGACAAAGTGCATTACAAGCATTGTTTATACAGACCGGAAGGAGGAATTCCCAGAGATTTAAAATGATATATCCACAAAAATTACCAAGATAAATGAATACATGAAAATACATACTAACATGCTGGTGCTGGGGGTAAGAGGCTGAGAGCTCCTGACAGCTTGTTTAGTGATGCATTTAAAACTCACTGAAACGTTCTATAAATGATCTCACTTCCTGATGTCCGAAAGAAGAAACGACTAGAAATCCAATACCACCAAAACCAAAAAATACCATACACATACCAGAGCTGGACTCACTGGTGACGGTGGTGGAGAGGAGGACTCTGGACAAAATGCTCTCTATCATGGACAACACACACCACCCTCTGCACAGCACCTTCACCGGGCAGAGGAGCATGTTCAGTGACAGACTGCTGTCACAGTCGTGCTCCACGGACAGACTCAAGATAGATAGATGGATAGATGGATAGATGGATAGATGGATAGATGGATAGATGGATAGATAGATAGATAGATACTTTATTGATCCCGAGGGAAATTCAAGAACTCTTTTGTCCCCCTATAGGCCACAAGACTGTACAACACTTCACTGTCACGGCAGGGAAGAAGCACACGGTGAATCCTGGACTCATTTTTCACTTTTTTTCTCACTCCTCATCTGCACTGCTGACCTCAGAGTCAGCCTCCAGTTGGACACTTTAATGCATATTGATAGTCACCTTACTGAGCACTGGTCACATGGTTGACATGACCACCCTAACTAGGTCAAGTTTCACTCTATTGTCTTCAACACTTAATGCTAATCTGCTCCTCAATAGTTGGGTACTTAACGATAATCACCCTAAGCACTCCTGGTTTCACCTTATTGTTTTGGACACTTAATGCTAATCACTGCTCCTTTAAGTTGCTGAGCACTTTAATGGCCCAATTTGCATTCCTGCATTGACTGTTTAACAACTGTACTCACACCTCTGGCACTACCTCGAACACCTCTGCACATACGCATGCAACTAGTTTCTAGAAGGTCAGCACTTTGTTTCTAAGGCTCTTTAACTGTTTACAGGTCTCTTTTAATCAGCACGTTTTTCTCTCCTCACAGGTTATGTACATTATGCTATATAAGTTTTAAGTCTAATGCTAATGCTAACTGCACAGGTTTAACCTGTAATTATGTTTACTCTTAGTCACATAGGGGCTGCTAAATCTTGTTTGGGGGATTATTGTATATAGAGGGGGGGGACAGCGGGTGTGTATTGTAACTAATGTCTCGTGTCCTGCCTGTCTGTATACTGCTACTGGATGCCTTGAATTTCCCCCAGGATCAATAAAGTGTCTATCTATCTATCTCCCATGTGTTGGGTGTAAATGGAACCAATAATGTTACAGTTAAAGGTTGAATAATGTAGAACTCTATTTGATTTATTTAGTAGCTTGGACTGATAATTATCATAGAAGGAAGTTTTGTGAGCAGACAGGAATTTGTTCATGGCCTTGTATGGCCTTGTAAAAGCAACAAAGGCTAGATATTGTTCTTATAATAAATCAAGCTCATCCAAATGACATTCAAAACACTGAATCTACAGTTCTGTCATGATGCACAACATGTCAGTAATCTGAGACATGTGAAACTGCATATCCAGCTGTTAATGCGCAAGCTATGATTATACATTATATTAAGGCACATACCTTTGATCGTAATGCGTCTCCAAAAATAGTTTCTTTTTTTATTCACAGTATCAGAAATGAAAGGCAAAGTATGAAAGTTGTTATTGCATGGTTAGAAATGACAGAAAGGTTTTTGAATCTCTCGAAAGATAAGAACGTATTTTAATTGAGTACTTACTGTCTGTTTTTCTCTGAGTACTCAAAACAGTTGGCTACAGAGACTACTGTGTATTCTTTCCAACTGGGCGTCGACTTAGTTTGCAACTTGAAACCAGTAGAGAGTGGATTACACTATGATCCACCCACACACATGCTTAAATGAATGAGAGCTAGTTAAGGTTAAAGGACAACTGCAATGAAGACTGTGCATGCATCTAGAGTCAATGTGGCAGCACAAACGTCTGCAACAGTGACTCTGTTATCAGTCTGCAACAGTGACTCTGTTATCAGTCTGCAACAGTGACTCTGTTATCAGTCTGCAACAGTGACTCTGTAATCAGTCTGCAACAGTGACTCTGTTATCAGTCTGCAACAGTGACTCTGTTATCAGTCTGCAACAGTGACTCTGTTATCAGTCTGCAACAGTGACTCTGTTATCAGTCTGCAACAGTGACTCTGTTATCAGTCTGCAACAGTGACTCTGTTATCAGTCTGCAACAGTGACTGTTATCAGTCTGCAACAGTGACTCTGTTATCAGAAATATTGCAAAGTTGTCTGTTAGACACAACATTTAATAGTGTTCACCAACAGGTTATGGAGGGTCTGGGGATCCCCCTCAGAACATTTTGGACACCTAACATTATTTTTCCTGCATTCTGATCAGTTTTATGCCTTTTCTGAATTATTATGATCCAATATTTTAATTAACGTTCCAAGTGTTCATCGGATACAAGAATGCATTCATTTGAATACCTCCCTAAACATGTTGACTGGAGAGCTGTCATTTTTTGGGTCGGGATCATTCTTATATCAGACACACTTGCACTTGCCTGCATGTGCACTGAGCGTTGATACGGCACGGAAATAACTGCCAACAGTCAGGATGCACTGAACACAACGAGTGTGTGGCCATTTGAGGAAAAAAATCTGCACTTTGGAATAGCAACTTTAATCAACACTAATTCTAAGACTTCTAAATGCGCTATTGGGGACATGTGTGGGACAATATAATGTTAACTATATTCTTTATTATGGGAGGAAGTGGGTGAATGTTGTGAGGAAGGTGGTGGGCCAGAACCATCTCCCAGGCATCCACCAGATGAACATTAAGTCCTTTGAACACAGCCCTGACCGCCTTGTTCTGCTGCATTGCATACCAGTCATTAAAGACAAATACATAGGCAAGATATGAGCCTCTGAGGTTTGGAGTCCTGATGAACACCAGCGTGTCTGGAGCCCTGTTCAACAGACGAATCACCGCCCTGCGGATGCTCTGTAGCCTTCTGATGTAGAATCGAATTGGGAAAGGAGTGAGGTGAGCCCAGATGCCAAAAATTACAACTGTGTTGGGGCCACCAACTACATCATCTATTTCATTGGCAATATAATGAAGCTCGCTGACTGGGATATTGTCGGAAATACTAATAGGAGGACCATGGAAGTGGAACGTCACCAAGGTGTTTCTTGCATTGTCCCATGTCATGTAAGGTCCTGCTTTCCTTGGTTTATCCCGGTTTATCTCCTTAGCATCTGAAAGTGTGACAGAAAGAACAAGTTAAGCTGTGATATAAACACAATTAAACTGTTACCTGAAATCTCTGTGGATCAGCTACCTTTTAGTGAAGCCTTGAGGTACTCAAACCACTGCCTGACGGTGGAGTCTCCATACAGGTGGACCACCTTTCCTTTCAGACACTGAGTGATGGCAGAAGCGTTGAAGTGGTTGACTTTGGTGCCACCTAGTGATCTCCACATACCCTGGTAGTAATATCCAGAGGGTCCAGACGTCCCACTGCCTTGACTGACTGTGGACTGCTCTGAGAGTTACAGGTCAAAATAAGATTTAGTTTAGAAGAAAAATACACATTATGTGCTGTAGTGATCAGCAGCACAGCGTACGTCTCTGGTGCATGTATTTATTGTGCGGATGCATGACAGCCAGATTTCATGATCTCCGCTCTACAGCGAGGTTGGACACTGAAGCAGGCGCTCTGTAAAGCCTCCCAGATTTATTGTGGTTAGGTAAATGTTACCAAATGAATCTTACATGAAAATGTTAATTATTTAAAAGGTAAACATTTAGAGATGTTAAGTAGTTTAGTATTTTTAATAGCACACTGGTAATGAAAATTAATCTAGTTTTGAGTGTGAATGAAGTAAAGGCTTGCAGTTCTATCTCAGTGTTGTATAGAAGCTGGTTAATTTATTGATTGTTGCCTTATAATGGTATATCCTTTCTACAAGGCAAAGACAGTTCCAACAATGCTCTCGCTTAAAGAGGAAGGTTGAATGCATTTTCACATTTTTTATTTTCAAGGTCACATTGAGATTTCTTTCATAATGCAAAGTCACATCATATGCAGCAGTGCCAATGTGTGCAATATGTTTTATACCCGTCTTTTGTGTTTTTTTTTTTTTTGTTTTTTTTTACTTTTGCATCTCTGGCATTGTCTCAAGTGCTGTTTTATGTTTTGAGGGAAAAAAAGATACGTTTAGAAAAACTGTGCTTTACCTTTCTTTTCAGGCAGCACAGTAATATTGGTCGGTCCTGAAGCCTGAATGAAGACTTGCATGTTGACGTCACTGAAAAAAAAAAAAAAAAAACACATCCCATGATAAAGTACCTCTTACACTAACAATACAATATGAAAACCACAGTGAAATGGGATTTAAATGACTCTGCCTCCATATTTAGACTGAAAAGTTACACTTCAGATTTGTGGTGATGAGAGTCAACTTTAATTGTTCAGACTAAGTAACTGATATATTATCTTACACTGTAAACATCTGAAGATTTTATCTTTGCCTCCTGTAGTTACAAACTCAACATTTTCCACCAGGTGATACTTTACTCTTTGTTTACACTCATGACATGTAAAACTAGATGCATCATTTCTATTGCTCCGATCCCTCACCTTCGGAAAAGCTTTCCTTCATTGGCCTTTTGTCTGTTAGTCAATCCACCATTTATGTGGTTCATCCTGGCATCACAGCTCAGCGTCTTTGGCTTGTAGCAGAACCACGGGTCACCTGTGCGGAGGTCAGTGTAGTTGCACTGTGGCTGGCTGGTTTGACGAAGGCAAACATTACAGATGGTGCTTTCAGAGATATTGCCTGAGCGAAAGAGGCTCTTGTAGATAGCCCTATCAGGATGTTCTCTGTTTAGCCTATGAAGGACTGTGACAGCCTCGCTTGAGTGGACAAGCGTCACCTGATAGAACAGAGAACAAGAGTTTTAAAGGTATTGCATACAAGCCATGCCTGTTATTCATGAACTTAATAAGATGTCATTGTATTTTTTGGTGTTAGCTTACTGAAGTTGTTACTTTATTTAAATTAAAAGCTTAAGAGAGATTAATAGAAATTGCCAACTCCCCACTTGCGGGCCAGTAGAACCTGTTTTCTTCAATAACCAACAGGAAATGTTTGGAGGAGAGAGTAAGGGGATGGCATTCAAGGCAAAGGTCAGTTTTGAACATCAGACCACTGCAAAGAGGACTATACCCTTAGCCCAGCAGATAAGTGAAATATAGAAAAGGATGGTGGTGTTATAGATAAAAGCATGAAACTTGGCACACTGTTGTTTGTCCTGTGGGAGATTTGTATGACCAAGATGGCGGCGCGAGCGCATCGCGAGGCCCAGCGTCTCTCTCAGATTTGCAATTTTGCAGTAATTCTCCTGTTAATTTCCGGCTTGTTCGTACGGAACAGCCTCGCCTTAACATCCTACACCAGACAGGAACTTTTGGATATTGGAATACATCTCCCTGACGATCCAATCAACAATCTTCGACTCATCCCCGAGATCGCCAAAACACCCGAGGCTACGCACTCTCCCCGGCCGGGCGGAAGTGCTCGCAGGCGGCGTCGAGACCGTAAACAAAGGCGGGGGAAGTGCGGAGGTATAAGGGCTAAGCTAAAGCTAACACCGCACCGTCTCCCGTTACCCAGCATTTTCCTCGCTAATGTGCGGTCTTTGATGAACAAGATGGACGAGTTACGACTTCGCATCATGCACAGCAAGAGACTTATGAACTGTAATGTCATGATCTTCACAGAAACATGGCTAAACAATGGAGTACCGGACGATGCTATCAAGCTAGCCGGTCGCCACACACTCCGGGCAGATAGAACAGCAGAGGACTCCGGTAAGACCAGAGGAGGAGGACTGTGCATTTATATCAACAAAACTTGGTGTACAGACTCTGTCATTATTGGGAGACACTGCTCAGTTAACATTGAGTTTCTCATGGTTAAATGTAGACCTTTCTATCAGCCAAGGGAGCTCAGCTCCACTATTGTAACTGCAGCCTACATCCCCCGATGCAGATGCAAAAGCTGCTATGAAGGAACTTTACACAGCCATTAGTAAACAACAGACTGCTCACCCGGAGGCTGCATTTATAGTTGCAGGTGATTTTAATCACTCAAACTTAAAGACAGTGCTCCCTAAATTTCACCAGCATGTTTCCTGCAATACAAGAGGAAACAAAACTCTGGATCATGTTTACACTAACATTGCAGGAGCCTACACCACGACCCCCCTCCCCCACCTGGGACAGTCAGACCACCTTTCTTTGTTCCTCATCCCCAAGTACTCCCCACTCATCCAATGTGTGAAGCCATCAGTGACAACAATTAAAGTGTGGCCAGCGGGGACAGACTCTGTACTTCAGGACAAGTTCCATCACACAGACTGGAGTATGTTTGCCTCTCAGGCTACCTTGGGCTCTCACACAGACATTGACACCTACACTTCTTCTGTGCTGGATTATATCAACACCACCATCGACAGTGTGACAACATGGAAGCAGATCACCACGTACCCAAATCAGAAGCCATGGATGAACAAGGAGGTGCGTCTCCTGCTGAAGGCCCGCAACACCGCCTTTAGATCAGGTGATGCAATGGCCTACAGCGTGTCCAGGGCAAACCTGAGGAGGGGCATCATCAAGGCCAAGCACTGCTACAAGCTGAAGGTAGAGGAACACTTCTCCAACTCCGACCCCAGACGCATGTGGCAAGGCATCCAGGCCATCAGTGACTATAAACCCAGCAACTCCACCCCGATGACCACAGATGTCTCCTTCCTGAACGAGCTAAATCACTTTTATGCTCGTTTCGATAGAGACAACAAGGAGACGCAGACCACGACCAGACCTCCTGCAGACAACCAGCCCCTCTCATTCACCACCACAGACGTCCACGCTGCACTGAGCCGGATCAACGTCCGAAAGGCTGCTGGTCCAGACGGCACCCCTGGGCGCGTGCTTAGAGCATGTGCGGAGCAGCTCACTGGGGTTTTTACGGACATCTTCAACCTGTCCCTCGCCCAAGCAGCTGTGCCAGCATGCTTCAAAGCCACCTCCATTGTCCCAGTGCCGAAACACTCCAGCCCGACAGGCCTGAATGACTACCACCCTGTAGCACTCACACCCATCATTATGAAGTGCTTTGAGCGACTGGTCCTAGCACACCTGAAAATCTGCCTCCCACCCACACTGGACCCATACCAGTTTGCCTACCGCAGCAATAGGGGTACAGAGGATGCAGTCTCCACTGCGCTGCACTCTGTGCTCACACATCTGGACAATAACAACACATACGCACGAATGCTGTTTGTTGATTTCAGCTCAGCATTCAACACTGTCATCCCCTCCAAGTTGAACACTAAACTTGGAGACCTGGGCTTCAACACCTCCCTCCGTCACTGGATAATGGACTTTCTGACCAACAGACCCCAGTATGTTAGGTCAGGACACACCTGCTCCTCCACCATCACACTCAACACAGGCGTACCACAGGGCTGTGTGCTGAGCCCATTCCTCTACTCCCTCTTCACCCACGACTGCAGACCTGTACATGGATCCAACACCATCATCAAGTTTGCGGACGATACAGCGGTGATTGGCCTCATCAGCAACAACGATGACACAACCTACAGGGAGGAGGTACAGCATCTGGCCACCTGGTGCGCTGGCAACAACCTGCTTCTCAACACCAGCAAGACAAAGGAGCTCATCGTGGACTTCAGGAGAGAAAAGGGAAGCACGCACAACCCCATTCACATCAACGGGATGGCTGTTGAACGTGTCTCCAGCTTCAAGTGCCTGGGGACCCACATCACAGAGGACCTATCCTGGTCCACTAACACCTCCAGTCTGGTGAAGAAGGCTCATCAACGCCTCTTTTTCCTGAGGACACTGAAGAGACACCACCTGTCTTCAGCTGTACTGAGGAACTTCTACCGCTGTGTGATTGAGAGCATCCTAACCAGCAGTGTCACAGTCTGGTACGGAAACTGCTCTGTCACGGACCGTAAGGCGCTACAGCGGGTGGTTAAAACAGCCCAGCGCATCAGAAGGTGTCCACTTCCTGCCATTGAGGATGTCCAGAGGAAACGCTGTCTGCGGCGAGCTCACGGCATCCTTAAAGACTCCTCCCACCCTGCCCACAGACTGTTTACCCTCCTGCCCTCCGGTAGGCGCTTCAGAAGCCTCCGGACCAGAACCAGCAGACTGAGGAACAGCTTTTTCCCCAGAGCTGTCTCCCTACTGAACTCTACCCCCCGAACTCTGAACTCTGTCTCTCTCTCAAACTCCGCCCCCTCCTGACCCCCCCCCCCCAAATGGCAGCCATTATATTTACCGGTATCTTAGGTTCTAGACCCCCTCGGACCTTTAACATGATTAGGTCTTTCAAATAGCCTACCAAATCTGATTTGGTACCAGTTCTCAGCTTGCCCATTTGCAACAATACCAGCGGGCATGTCTGGTTTTTATTGCTCAACTTATTCATCCAGACTTCCTTCATGTATCTGTGATGCAATGTCCAACCAACAGAACAGAGAACAGTCATTCTTTAGGGACGAGTGCTTTTTTTGGGAGCTGGACTTCTCTCAGACTGGAGCCTAGCAGATAAAACGAGACTGCTCCTCTTGATGGGATCTTTGATGGGCTTTGTTTGGTTGGTGAGGTACTCACTGGCATAGGAGTCATATCGGTCCTGTCAAATTCAATTCATATAGTGTAAAACGTATGTATGGAACTATGATTGTTTATAGAATTAATTTCAGTGAAATATAGTGTTTAGTAGGAGAATTGATCTCTTTATGGGCTGATCACCACATAAGGTCTGATCCTAAACTTGTCCCTGCTCTGGAATACAACATCACAAGGACTTTTTATGTTGGATATTGTTGCTTGTTAGCAAAAGCAAGCCAAGGGGAATGATTTATATTTTACAAATCAAGTGATCTACAGGACAATAGCATTGCAATAGGTGAGTCATTTTGCTTTACTTGTTTCACAATATAATTTTAGAAGAAAGTCTTGAACTCTACCTCAACCTGTGCGCTTCCTTCCCAGAGTAAAGGGAATGCAGCAGAGTAGGAGCCATTAAGGTGATCCACCACTCGTCCAGCTACACCTGCTTCAAGCGCTCTGTTGTGCAACCGGGCAATTAAGAAATCTCCTCCAGATTTCTTGGGGTTACCTTGGAAGTCGTATATTTGTATAATGACGTCCAGCTGGTCTCCTACGTGCCGCTCTACTCCACCCCTCCCTGGAAGAATGGTGAAGGTGCTGTGGGCGGGATCACTTGTCCGGTTCAATAAAAAAGGAGCTGGCAGAGGTGGAGTTTCAGGCCAAGCAATGGAGTCCAATATGAGACGTTCCTCCTCAGCATCAGCAGAAGTCAGTGGCTTAAAGGTGCAGAAGACATCAGGCACGTGTGGAGCAGTGGGAGGAGTAGTGGGAGGAGCAGTGGGAGGAGCAGTGGGAGGGGCAGTGGGAGGAGCAGAGGAAGGAGCAGTGGGAGGAGCAGTGGGAGGAGCAGAGGTCACTTTCTTGAGGATGGCAGGTGTTTTTTCATAATTTAGCTGGCAAGGGGTTTAGAAAGAAAGATGGTGACAAAGACACATTAAATTAATTTACTGAACAAAATTATAATTTTATATTTAATTATCAAAACTTGAATAGTTAAATGTAAGCTGCTGGAAGTCACTGAAATGTTTCTAAACGATGGATAAAGACAATGGTCTTTTATGTTTCCTGATCAAACTGCATCATTGACCTGTTGACTGACATATTTTTAAGCAGCATGACCCCTTCTCTTTTCCTCATCTTAAATTCCATTTACATTGTATGAGCAAATGCACTGATACTTAACTGTAAGTCCCTGTGAGGCAACGATTATCAAGATGGTATTCTCTAATGTATGCACATCTTTTTATCAAACATGCGGTGCTTTAAATCGACCATGATGTGCTATTAACTGTAGACCAGGTTTGTTTAAGTGAAGTTGTATCATGCACTAAGAATGCAACTTAAATCACATTCCTATACAGTACTCAATTTCTAAGAGTCCCAGCTGTGAATCTTTTTGTAATGTTTAAAATGCTGGTGTTGCGACCAATTTTACTTTATATTTGCTTTCTCTGGGTAGTATTATGAGGAAAACGTCCATAATTGTTTATTTTTATGCAGATGATACCCAACTGTATGTATGATGGAAGCTTGAGGAGCCCAATCTGTAATGTAAACTAGAAGGATGCCTTGAGGACATTAGATATTATATTATAGATATTGCATATACATGAAGGCATACATACTTAATGGACAATATGTGGTGTCTTGCACATTTGAAAGATGCAATCCTGAGTGTATTAGTAGTTTGCAGGTAAAATCAAGTTGATACACATCTCAACACACAAATCAGGCCCTTTCACACTGCTCCTCACAACTACTTGGCTAACAAACCATAAAGTTTATTTGATTTAATATCCGACCTTTAGAATAGTAGTTTAGGATTGTTGATCTATGTGGACACTCAATATCCCACCACCCTCCCCCTGGGCAAACCGCTGTTTGTTTGAACAAGTAGATTGGAACACAGACATGAATTGGTCCTGTCATATCGAGTATGAAGCCATCAATATCCTTTAATTAGAGGATTTAGAAAATCACTGAGCAAAATGTTGTAAGCAATATAACCATCAGTTAAAATTGTTAAAATGTCTGCTGTAATCTGACTATCTGACTCAGATTCAAACATTCAAACTCCACCTTTAAAGTGTTACCAACAATCACAGTTCTCACCTGCAGCAGGCTCCTATTTCTCAGTATGAAGAACAATACAGTCAGCAGGAGCACGATGACACCGCCCTTCAGAAGCTTCATGTTGACTTTGTTACTTATTAATCCTTTTTTCAACATGGTTAGTCCTCCTCTGGTACTGGAAGGAAAAACATGAGTATGTATATATATATATATATATATATATATATATATATATATGTATATATATACGTGTATATATATATATACAGGAACGTCATTTAAAGCAGTGCAATGCCTGTTCAGAATGTGCTTGTTGGTAATGTGCTTGGTCAACATGTGGCTAGATACAATATGTAGTGTTGTGCTCAGCAAAAACAAACTTCACATGCAATATAGCACATCTTTAGTCACTGGAAAATACACCTGCCATGATATAGTGTATGTTCTAGCATTAGTAGAGGGTATGTGTCATGACAGGACAGACAAGTGGAGTTGCTAAGATTTAGGTGCAGTGATTCAAAAATATTAGAGTTGGACTGCATTGAAAATATGACATTATGGAGGATGATCTTATATACATAGGCTAACAGAAGGTTCACGATTCTGTTTAGAAAAGAAGACAGCTGTAAGGAAAACAATAAATAACAGCTAAGCTGTACTGTACAGTGTCAAATTAGCAAACAAAGTTACACAACATTGGCCGAGTGATTTCATCCCTCTTATGTTAACGATGGTTAACTAACATTAGTGGAATTTTAAAAGCTTGGCAGACCAACGTTAAATATTCAAAGTGAAAATGAGATACTTTTTACAGTCAAAGGGAAAGTCAGAGACTTTTTACTAAAGATGGCGTCTATTGGCAAAATGAAATGGTAACGTTAAACTTACGTTATAAGTTGATGTATCGTCGATTGTGTTGTGTCCTGTCCAGTCAGCTCAGTGACGCAAAAAAAAACTGGCCGAATGTCTCGGTGAGCAAATGTTTTATAGAAATCTTTTACTGAACTGACTGTATTGACTAGGTACACTGAAAACATTTACTTTGCCCTCCATATCCTCTCTGCATCAAAGGTGGATATCTATCAGGGAGAACAACTTTTTTAGAGCATTTCCTGAGGGGGACACCAAACTTGTCATAAAAAGTACTGTTTGTTGTGATATTCTGCATCCTTAGGAATACCATAATTAACAGAATTTTTCCAGTTAATGTTGAAAAGCATTAACTCAACCTTTTAAGTGAAAACAGATCTCAGAGAGCTCCCAAGGACTTGGAAAACTGATAACAACAGGATGTTGATTAACAAGCTTTCCTACTTTCAGTCAAAGACCAAACCAAGTTATTTATGCTTTGAAAGCTTTCCACATCCCAAACTTTGGACAACCTCTATCAATCCTCAAAAAGACAACCAGATATGCTTTGGTCCAGCAGACTGACTGTCTCTGTCTTTCTCAGTCAGGAGTTCGAGTTCACTTAAACCTGTTGATGTCTTCCGGACTTCCCGGAAAACAGAATAGTTAAACCATTATCTGTCTATATGATAAATGTATATGTTCGAGTGTCTAATATTTGAAACCATGCCTGTTGTTTGTCTAACTGTTCAAAGGAGAACAAAATTGAACTTTTCCCCTCCATCTGTCGTAAAGCCATAAAACTAGATTGACCTTTCATCAGGTCAAGATGACCATCTGGGAGTAATTAAGAGTACTACAGTCACTGTCCAGGACTTTGAAAAACTCCAATGTTGAAATCTGTATTAACGAAATGCAGATACATCTTTTCATATAGATATTCGAAAATGTCATTTAAAAGCAATTAAAATTATTCTTTTTTTTTGGTCGAAATCCGATGTGTAATAAAGGAATTATGCATAATTATTTTTTTAATAGGAATTGGACGTGGAACAACATTGCCATCAAGTGGACAAAAACCATTGTGGAATTGTGTAAGCTGTGTAATGCATAATTATAGATTGTGTTACAGAAGACGTTATTTAAAGACACTAAGTCTTCACATGTGATTAATCTGCGTTGTTAAAGGTTTTCTTATATAAATATTATTTTTCCAAACTTCAGGATGAAATGTATCGACCGATGATAACCACTCCTTTAAACCTGATATATGAACCTAAAATATATGATGTAACCTATATTGATGTGAATTTGAAAACAACTGATCCGAGTCCAAATTAAATCCCAGATTCTTTAATCCAGTTTATTCTTTATTCGGTTGCCGTCTAAAATACTTCAAACAATATTGCGTTGTATCTCGTTACTAAACAAATAATTTCACCATACAAGTCAAGTTATATATATAGTGTTCAGTATTACTTTTCCCTGCCATAACAATATATTATTTTTATTTTGTTTTATATTTGTTTTGTTTTGTTTCATTATTATCATTTATTAAAATTAACATAAAATTTAGTACTGTGTTCCGTGTCTCTCTTGATACGAAACTGCTCTAGAATTCACACTTATGATATGAGATTGATTTAATTAATAACTAATTAATTATTCATAATTAATATAGTTATTCCTGGAAAAGCCAGGTGGTGCCCTATCAACGAGGAACGTATTAGACTTATGTTTAATACACTTATTAGACTTTTACATATTTCTGAAGCATCCTATGTGAGGCTAGGAAATATTGTCTAATCAATTAAAATACGCAACATGTTTATCACGAAAGGCCGAACAAAGTGGTATTAAATGTATAGAGAGGAAATGCTGATTTATACTTTTAAAGTATACTGAATAATTATTGTCTACTTATCAGCTGGTCGTCTGTTTCAGAAAACTTAAACAATGTCCAATAAGATGGAAAACAAATAATGGGAGGGGAAATGTAATTATTGTAATATGCAAATTAAGTTTTTTGGAGCATTTTTCCTCCACTTTATTCTGTCGGACTGAATATAGTTGTAGCAATAGTGAACTGTAATCTCTGCAGACAGAAGAACAAACTGTGGTCTGTGACTCTGACCAGTCTTATTTCAACAGTAGTTTGTGTGGCTTAATGTTTTTAAGAGTATTTTTAACACGTTCTGAATCTGCAGAGCGTCAGCTTTCTAAAGAGACCTTAGCGGGGCTTGTAGTCCAAACGGTATAAGAACAGCGGTGACTTCCTCGGAGAAAGTCTGCAGAAAGTTGGCTATCATCACCAATGTTGCCAGTTCTCGTGAGAGAAACAAGCAACCAGCTCTATGAAAACAAGACCAAAAAAAGTGGCTCAAATGAATCAGATAAAACCCACCAGGTGACTTAACGCAGGGGTTCCCAAACTTTTCAGCCTGCAACCCCTAATATAACGGTGCACCTGCCCCCTCAGATGAGATTAATTTGGAGAGAACAAAAGAAGTAAGTAGTAAAAGGCAAGTGGAGGCAATTCAAATAATAATAAAGTGCACTCTTACAGAAAAATTCATCACAATGAGTTTTAGAAAACAAAAAAAAAAGATTAATTCTATAATCCATTTAGACAAACTATCATAACAGGAAGCATTAAGAAGTGAGGTGGAAGCAACACAAAGGCATTTAGATTCAGATGAAGATGTACAAGAATGTTGCCTCTGGAGAATATTTATCAGGGAAAGAGCAGCAGAATGTGCTCAAACGACAGGCTGGACATCAAACCAACATCCCAGTTAAGATAAAAGAGCCTTCAACTAGATAGTAAATTCTGTCTATGGTGTTTACACCACCAAACAGATGAACCTACCCTTACTTGTAATATTCAGAAATAAACATTCAAGTCTCAAGAAACGTTATTTCCATTCAAGTTCACAACATAAACTTTGCTCTCGTCCAAATATTGATCTGCTGCTGCAAGAGTCTTTCACATACTCTTACATTGATACAGACCTAAAAGAAGAATTCCCTTACATGGTGCATCTCATATTAACAGTGTACATGGTGCCTATGACAAGTGTAGAAGGAGTGGAAACAAAGACCAACAAGTACCTTCGAAAGTAGATGTGAATCCATCGTAGCTTAATTTATAGATAGATCAGGGATGCAGATTTTTACGACTATCTAAGGATGCAAGTGAGCAGTCAACACCTGTCACACAAGCAGCGAGCATGCTGATCGTGAAGTGTCGGTCGCGAACGAGCAGGTTCAAAGAGCCAGCTCTTTCAAGTAAACGATGGGAACCGGCCGCGAGCCATTTATTGTTTTGTTTTTTTATCAATTAATACAAGGCAGAATGCAGAAAGTGTTGAATTAAGCTGTCATATCGATCAGGGTCCACAAATAGAACTGTGCATTCAGCAGTTCAGTTGGAAGAAAAAAGGCAGGATAGCGTGCCTGCTACTGTCATTAGGGGTTTCAGAGAGGATCTGTTAATGGTACACCATTGCCAACAGAAATTTATTGATATGTATTTTTTTACTTTTGAAAACTTCAATATAATGGATGTATTGAATAACTTTAGTGGTATACAGTCTGTATACACACAAATCATAATTCAGAACAGCACTAAATTTGGCTGCCTAGAGATCAGCTCCGATCGTCGTGGCATTAAATTTTGTACATAAATAGTGTTTGAGCGGCATAAAGTTGATTTACTCAGAGTCTACTACAGACCTGACTTTGACAAAATGCCAGGCGGTAAAAATACTACAGGGAAAAGTTCGACGGCAAGGACTACCACCGCGTCTGTCTCAGAACAGTGACAAGGTGCTAAAAGCTGACCCGCCTGTGCCCCGGAGTGAGCTGGAGCTGCTCCACCAGCGGGTGGATGATCTTGACTCCCGAAGCCGCCGCAACAACCTTTTCTTCGTGGGCTGTCTCTGAACCGGAGAACTCCCTTTCTGCACAACTTAAAATGATAGATACATTCTCTCGCCTAACAGGCTATAAAGTTAACTGGTCGAAATCAGAAGCTCTCCCTTTAATATTAGACTGCCCTAGGAAGATCTTTTTGGGTGGAAATTTTTCCTGGCCTCGCCAGGCATTAAATATCTGGCTATCATTATTCCCCCTAGACTAGTGGACCTAGCTAAAGTCAACATGGACCCCCTGCAAGACCAACTCAAAGCAGATATTGTAAGATGGGTCCCTCTAGCTAATGTACTGAAAATGACTTGCGCACCCAAGATTTATTACCTTCTCCAGGCACTTCAATCAGAATCCCCCTAAAATATTTCAAGCAGCTAGATGTGCTTTTTAATAGATTCCTCTGGAATAGTAAGCATCCAAGGCTTCATTTATCGAAATTACAAAAACCAGTTGTAGAGGGAGGTTTGGGCATCCCGAATTTACTATTGTACTCTTATGCCTTTGGCCTTCGACACCTTGCACACTGGTGACTTCCCCCAGAATGTGTCCCTCCCTGGTTTCACATTGAAAAGGACCTTTGTCATCCAATGCCTCCCATCCACCTCATCACAGCTGCACTCCCTGGGGAGGCTCAATTCTTATGAATATGCAATGGATCTGGAAAAGGGTTTCTATTAAACTTAATATGAATCCCCACCTGAATTTGTCTGCAAGTCTCTGGTTGAATCCCAAGCTAAAAGTAGAAAATAAGCCATTCTTGTGGAGGCAGTGGGTGGAAAAAGGTATTCTGGTGCTCTGAGATCTATATGAGGGAGGCATACTGAAATCTTTTACAGCAGTTTGGCCTGCATTAGCAGCAGTTCTGGAGGTACCTCCAATTACGACATCTCCTTTCTTAAACCTTTGGTTCCACTTCAACAGCCCCCCCAAGCTCCAACATTCTCTCTTGTATA
Organism: Symphodus melops; assembly: GCF_947650265.1. Classification (NCBI taxonomy): domain Eukaryota; kingdom Metazoa; phylum Chordata; class Actinopteri; order Labriformes; family Labridae; genus Symphodus; species Symphodus melops. The sequence continues at coordinate 18,432,907 of NC_136712.1, forward strand.
ATAAAAATATTTGGTACAGGCCGAGAGGCCTCCAAATACTACTCTTTATTACTTAAAAGCACTACTAGCAAGAGCGCTAACCTAAAGTCGGCCTGGGAGTCTGATCTTAGACTGTCATTTACAGAGGAAGAATGGAGCAGTATTTTTAAAGAATTGTAAGAAGACATCGCGAGAACTTAGAACTAGACTGGTACAATTCAAAATACTAAACAGGGTGTACTGGTCGCCCTCTAGGCTGCATAGGGTGAAATTGAGGGATAGCCCGGATTGTTGGAGGTGTGGGAGGAGTATTGGTACACTCCTCCATATGTTGTGGTCCTGCCCGCTGGTACAAACATTCTGGCCAGCTATTCATGAAAACATTAAACTGATCCTCAAAGTAAATATTCCCTGATCCTCAAAGTAAATATTCCCTTCTACCCGAGCCTGTTCATCCTAGGCGATCCTTTCCCTCTGAAAGCCCTCCCTTCAGCACAAGCAGAGTGGGTACAAACAGCCCTCATGCTGGGAAGGAAACTTATAGTCACAGAATGGAAGACGACAACATTACCACCGGTCAGGGTGTGGTTCTCACAGTTGGGCATTGTGGCAGCTCATGAGCGTCTCTCTTTTAGATTACTAAACCAAGTTGAGAGATTTGGAGCCAAGTGGGAGGATTGCATCTCATTTATCAAGGGACCCTGACATTAATGTAGGCTTGATATCGTTTTTTCCTTCTTTTTTATTAATTCTCATATTATCTGCCATTTGTGTTGTGTTTTATGTAGTTTGGCTTTCTTGATGTGCGTGTATAGGCGCAGGTACATCGGTATGCCTATGTGTGAGCACTTGTATGTATTGTACATGCGCAGGTGTTTATGTATTTGAAAACTTTGTCATTTTACTTTCAGGTATGTTTGTCTTGTTGTATTGTTCATTGTTGGAAAAAATTGGAAAATGAATAAAAACTTTTAATCACAGAAATAGTTCATTAACATGGGCATGGACACAATCTCATAACATAGTGTATGTAGTGCAAACATAGCACAACGGATCTGAACAGTAAAGCCAGGTGAAAATGTCTTATCATATAACAGTAAAATAATTCATGTTTGAATGGAACGCATGTAGGCTACCCATGGGTTATAATCATTACAGGCAGGAACCAGCCTTCATTCATTATTATTGCAGAGACTGTGGGACTGTTTCTGCAGGATACAGTGCACAATGCACCACGAGAGAATCTTATCTTCATTCTCTTTAAAACACAAGTAACGAACACAATTATTGTTTCTTGCTATTTCCAAATGTGACTTTTATTGTCATCATGATTTAGCCTATGTTTTGGTTTAGGTGATATTACTGCAGCTTCTATCTCAGCAATCTAACATGGTGACACTTTGAATCCTACTTTAACATTCATGTGGACAGACAGCTCCAGTGTGTTGCTGGATGTAGGTTGTACTCTAGATGAAAGAGGTAAAGTCTGTCTGTGACTCGAAGACACACAATGTTTACATCCATTGTGGTATTCAGATAGCACAGATGTCATGAGATTAAATCCTTACACATGCACACACACACATGCACAAACACACACACACACGCACACACACACCTTGTCAGACCCATGGGGAGATAAAAAATGATAAAGAGTAATTGACTGACTAAATGAGTGAGCGTATTGTTAAAATATTCTTAAGGGATTTTACATAAAGTTACATTTCTATGGACCTAAAAGAGGACATTTACAACTCCTGAACAGAGCGGTAAACATCGTAATGGACAGCTGTCATCTGATCGACACGTTGCCCTATGACAGAGCTCAGACAAACAGGTTCAAGGACAGCTGACAGCTTCTTCCCCAGTGCTCACCCTCCCATTCTCTCCACACACACACAAACACACACACACACACACACACACACACACACACACACACACACACACACACACAAACAAACAAAAACACACAAACAAACAAACAAACAAACAAACAAACAAAAACACACACACACACACACACACACACACACACAGGTCCATGCAAATTGAAACAAATGCAATGCAATCTAACCTTTTCCAATACAAATACTCTATATTACCTGTTGCCTGGGATGTGCAATAACTACTTATGTATTTATTTAGTATCTGCAATCTGGCAAGACACTTTTTTTAAACTAAACCTCCGACCTAAGTAAATGCTGTACACATATGCAAATACACCTGGAGGAGAGTTTTTGGTGATTTTGTGGATGACCTTTTTGAATTTCCTTGTACAAATACATAATGACAATAAAGACAGTCTTTTCTACCTAGAAGAGTAACTCCCATATGTGGGAGACAGATTTAAAATGTTATATCCACAAAAATGACCAAGATAGATGAATACATGAAAATACACACTAACGTGTGTCGGACGGGCTGAGAGCTTCTTAAGTGATGCATTTAAAACTCACAATAAAGTAAATTATAAACTATATCAATAATCTCACTTCCTGATTCACAATCACTCGACAACAACACTTAGCTGATTTCTCTAAAGAAAAGAGTGTATTCAGGCCAGCTATGAAAAATCAACACAAAGAAAAACAAATATTTATGACACGATTGAGAAGAATGTCCACCTACCTCTCAGCCTAAATATTGACTTTGATTCAACAGGAATTTCAGTTCAGAGAAGGGGACAGAAGACTCCACAACCGCTCCGAAGTGCAACTTCGAAGGAAGATGCTACATCTACCTGGTATCCACAACCTGCATGAACCCTTACCCAGAGTCCACACCCACTATTCAAATATAATAGAAGATAGTAGAAGTCATATCATTGTGAATGATTAGTGTTGAAAGATCAGAGAGAGTGATGCATTTGTTGAATATGTTTTTTATTTTATTTGTTTTGTTACCATTTCATCCTTTTGTCGTTTTCATATTTAGATTTTATTACCATTTAATCCATTACTCATTTAACCTTTATATTATATAATCATAACTGCTTTTTATTTCTTTTACATAAACCATGATTTATGCAAACATATTTTTTGAATCCTTTACCTATGGTGATATAAAATGGATAAGCCTGGTACACCTGCTATAGCTCAAAATAAACCTTTTAGCTCTGCTGCCAGCAAGGCGCCTTCGGAGGTGTGAGGTCTGGTCAAGTGTATCATGTCTTGAACCAAAAAACACAACAAACCTGTGTGTGTAGTTGGGTGCATAACTGCTGTTGCAAATCTTCATGTTGATTGTTCTGCATTTACGGTTTGGTTATAAATAGGTATTGAAATGCTGAAATGCAGCTCAAATGAAGCGATAAGAAATGGAAGGGGAGTGGCCACTTTATTCAATAACAACTTCCAATGTACAGCTGATCTTTGGCATCTTTAATTCCTTTGAATATATTTAACACTTTAGCTGATATCCACCTGCCAAGTAATACTGGTAAATATCTACAGGAGCCCCAAGCATAATGCACACAGCTCTTTTATCATTTTACCAAACGTCTCTTTGTCATCTGCATTGACTTTCGTTGTGTTGTTGTAATTGGTGATTTATTTGGTGTTCATTTCCACCCGCTGCACGTTGTTGTGTTGTTGTCAGTGCTTAAGGAGGCTCGCGGTTGTGTTTTCTGCTGTAAAAAGAGTCCCATGGACATAATTTACATCTGACAGTGAGTTTCTTGTCATCTTTCCTTTGACAAAACTAAAGTCAGTTCATGTTGATTTGTGCTGCCTAACCTTTACTTCATTCACAATCTCCTCCATTTCTTCGTCTACACTCCGTGATCTGTGCCCTTGTCTGTATGAATTTTCATTCACAGGCTGCTTTGCATTGACCGTTTATGGAGGTTACAACATGTTGCTAACCACCACCATCCCCCCACTTCAGATTCTCTCGTATTCACACTCTGTCAAAGTCAAACAGATCAGTCGGGAACCTCTTTTCCATTTTCATCTTTCTCCTCGACTCTTGTCTCAGCCCATACCTCTGATAAAACCTATCAACTCTACGTATGCAGCTCAGGTCTCAACCTCAGGACAGGAAAATGGCGATCCGTTTCTGGTTCCAGAAACAATTTTCACAAAATGTAACGATATCAGTCTCACAGCTCAGATCCATTTGAATCGGACTCTTTTATGGGCCGTGATCAGTTCGGGGCAGAAACACGCTTGAGACGGTTCCCCCACTCTGAGTCTTCCTCTGTCCTGCAGTCACTTCATCCTTCCAGAGCAGCCAACCGACAACGTCCTCCTCCATCATAATCATTACCTTAGCATATCTACGTCAATGGTTGTGGCGTGGTCGATGCTCGTAAAGTAAAGTTTAATGATGAAACTGGAAATGCTGGCTGGGTGTGTGTTAGGGTGGAGGTTTCTGTGCACAATGAACTTCAGGAACATTGTGACACAGACCGTGGGTCATCTTAGATTTATTTAGCCGTGGTCAAACAGTGGTCCATGCTTGGCCAGGATCTTACAATGACTGTCAACATGCAAGTATTCATCTCAACAGTGTTGCTTATATGCTGCAGGAAAGTACAAACTCTTTACCCCTTGTGTACTTCTTTATTAGTGTAGAATAAGGACAGCACCTTGACTCATAAACATCAGACATCTTAGCAAATCTTCTCTTACAAAAGACAATTGGCTCTAATCCAAAGGTAACTTTACTAATGTAAGATGTATTTTACTCATATCAACCAACTTTATTTTTAAAGCACTTTTTATACAGATAAAATGTAATACAAAGTGCTTAACATTAAAATCAATGTAGTGAGAGACACGTATTAAACAGTCATTGTGTTAGCATGTCCAAACTTATGATTATAACAGGTATCTGTTCGAGTCAATACTAAGTATGAAAAAACAAATGAAAACGAGAACAAGCAAATTAAAACCAAGTACAGGAAAAACAGGCTGCGTAGTATTCTGTTACATTTGTTCCCAACATAAGCATCTTCTCTCAGGTTGTAGAGAAAACTGACAGATATGAAGAACACCCATCATACCAGACCTTCTTCATTGTAATGTCACTTAAACATTGCCCAACATGTGTGTATAACAGGCGTGCTCCCTACTAAACAAACCAATTACATGAGTACACCAACAAGAGATCGTCTTATGGAGAGCTAGGATGTGTACTCTGGGGGGGGGGGGGGGGATTGAATATTGATGCCTCTTACATTTTCTTGCCGTAACAATAAAACTTTACTGACAGATCCCTGACATCCTAATCAGTCTGTTACTCATATCAACCAACTTTATTTTTATAGCACTTTTTATACAGATAAAATGTAATACAAAGTGCTTAACATTAAAATCAATGTAGTGAGAGACACGTATTAAACAAGGTGTACTTAAACAAAATATGAAAAATGGAAAGGGCCACATTTGGGGGCCGTCCACAATGGCAGCGGCACAGCTTCTGACCAAAGGGGGGCGCCACCCCACAGACCCCCTTTGCCCAGGAATATCCCACAGGTGTCCAGAGCGGAGAGACCCGAGGAACCACACCACCGGCGGGGTAGCAGGCCACTGCCAGTGTAGTGACCCCCAAGTATTGATGCCTCTCACATTTTCTTTCAGTAACAATAAAACTTTACTGGCAGATCCGTGACGTCCTCATCATTGAAACCAACAGTTTTATTTGGGCTATAGAATACGTGCGCATGTAGTGAGCTGTTTTCAATAAGTAACATCCTGTATGACAAAACAAACATAAAGTAGTCTGTAGCTGTGCATGTGTGTGTGAGGGTGCCGGATCGGGTGCGTAAGCTTCCAAAATCAAACCCTTTTTGGCCGCTGAGAGTCTAAGGTTGGGTCCTTTGATTTCCAAATTTGTGACGCGCCAGGAGGTTATTATGACAGATCACGCTGAGATCCAGATGCGTTTGGTGCATTTATTATGAACAGACACAGAGCCGGATGGATAAACATAAAAAGGTGATGAAGTGAATGAATAGCGCTAGGTAGCAAGGCGTGGCGGTCAACAAAAATTATGGCTTCTAATCCAACCCTGACTCTCTCATCTGTGTGACAGGTGAGTGCGCACCTGTACACACACACTTGCACACGCCTACTCCCACGTGAGTCATCGCCTCTACAACACACACACACCGTGCAACTCATCCCCAACCTGTATGTCTCCTACCCTAACCAAGAAAACAGGGTTGTAGACGCCAGACAGTTCCTGAAAAAGGACAAACTAAATATCCTGTTTGTGTTTCCAATCAGTAGAAGTTCATACAGGGAGAAAAGCAAGTCCAAATAAGCAACTACACATAAGAAAACAAGACCAAAAACCTGCAACCTGCGACTGAAGATATTTTCAAGCTACTTTACAAAAAACTAGAACAAAGTAGCTTAAAACAAGCGACTTGGCAACACTGGTTTGCACCTGTAGTTATTCACGCAAATAATCTTAGTTGATCACCTGCAAAACGCCCACAAACCAATCCAGCATTTTTTTTGGAGTGAACACGCACTTTAGTACTCTTTAGTTGTGGATACATCTTTTAACATTGTCAACCATGTGAGAGTAATTCTTTTAGGTTTGTGAAGCTGTATTACATACATGTGTAAGAGTCAAAACCGTAGCAGAGTTTTCTTTGGTTTATAGCCAACTGTCTGTTGTCTGAGAGGTTTTGCTTCACATAGATGTTTGACATTTGAATCAAGGAGATGAGTTCTTCATGCCTCACACAGAGTCAAGTATGTGTAGGCTTTCTTTCTATCAGAATATAAGGAACACTGTGAAGAAGTATACTTTGCCAGTGACTGCAGAGTCCTGGTTCAGCATGCCAGTGACTGCAGAGTCCTGGTCCAGCATGCCAGTGACTGCAGAGTCCTGGTCCAGAAGGCCAGTGACTGCAGAGTCCTCGTCCAGAAGGCCAGTGACTGCAGAGTCCTGGTCCAGAAGGCCAGTGACTCCAGAGTCCTGGTCCAGAAGGCCAGTGACTGCAGGGTCCTGGTCCAGAAGGCCAGTGACTGCAGGGTCCTGGTCCAGAAGGCCAGTGACTGCAGAGTCCTGGTCCAGAAGGCCAGTGACTGCAGAGTCCTGGTCCAGAAGGCCAGTGACTGCAGGGTCCTGGTCCAGAGACCAGTGACGGCAAGGTTCTGGTCATCAAGCATGTTTAAGCTATTGACTGTGATGTAGTTATGTTATTTGACTATGGCTTAATAAGTCTAAGATGATCCACAGGTCTGTTTGACAATGTTCTCCTCATTCATTCAACACAGATATAGAAACCCACCTTACAGTAAATCAGGTCCAATCAGTCTTAAACCCAGTCGTGTCTTGACATCGCCACCATCTAATCTCTCTCTCTCGCTCTCTCTCTCTCTCTCTCTCTCTCTCTCTCCATATACAATACACTTAATAATTATATTAGTATTTAATTAATTAATTTGAGACTGATATTTTAATATTCGGTGGTATCCAGATTTCAGGGTGGTGTCCCTATAGGTTTGTTAAACTCAGCTTTTATATATAATTGTGTGTATGTATATGTCTGTGTTAACTATATAATTACATCCAAACAAAATAATGAATAATATGACTTACCTTATGTCGGTAGAGATTACTTTGAAGTTCACAGTGGTGAAGTCTTGATTGGATGTGGTGGGAATCCAAAAAATAAAACTTTAGTAGAAAAATAAAATAACTCACAAACATTCGACAGACAACCTAATTAAACATGATCTACAAGGTTGGCTCTGACAAGAATAAAGCCTCCCTGCAGTGATGATTCAGATATGTTTGTATCAACTTGTTCTACTTCTCCCCCTCCTTCTTTTCTTTTCTGTGTTTGTTTTTTTTATTGCTGCAGGTGTGTGAGTAGCAGGTTGTGACGCCGGTTTCTCCCTTCAGCTGTAGACACCTTCGGAGACCTCTGAGGTATCTGAGTTTGGAACAACTACATGTTTAAATCTGAACTCATTGAGTTACATGAAATATATACACTTGAATAGGTTGCCTTGGAAGAGAACACATCATAACTCTGAAAGACAACACTGGCATTAATTGCCCAAACCACAGGGAGGATTTGTACGCTTTTTTTTTTTTAGGAGTTTTGCTCAGCAAAAGCTCAACAATGTTCTTCTCCTACGTTTTTTTTTCTTTCCACAAGTATATTTATTGAAGTTTTTAGTGCGTGACAGGTTACGTAATAATGTTAGCTGTGGCTCAGTTGGTAGAGTTGTCGCCGATCCCCAGCTCCTGCGAGCAACATGTCCGATGTGTCCTTGGGCTCCCCCTGCTGCGTCTGGGGCGTATGAATGTGCATGAATGGATAGATACTGGATGGGCCACATATCCAGCCCATCAGTGTGAATGGGTGTGAATGGGTAGGTGTAAGAAGCGCTTTGAGTAGTCGGAAGACTAGAAAAGCGCTATACAAGCTCAAGTCCATTTACCACTTCAACATTCAAGATGACTTTATCGCCTCATAAAGTCATAAATGTGTCTTTAGCCATGCTGCAGCCATAAAAAGACAATGATCACCATCATTCACTTTAAACATTTAACGATAAAATGATTAAGAAATATCCAAACAAAAATGAAGGACACCAATAACATCCTATCTGAAGCCTCATTTATCAACAGCGCATACATGGATCTGTGCATAATGAGTACGTTGGAATTGATCGACTTAGTTAGAAACGTGTGTAAATGTAAGCACGTGGAGTCAGTTGGCTGGAGCCAAAAAGACTCGATCAACATTTTCAGAACCTTTTTACAGCCAATCGGTCTCTTTGTCTCTAACCTTCGAAAAACCCCTGTCTAAGTGAGGGTGCTTGTGTGTGTGTGTGTGGGGGGGGGGGTGTGTGTGTGTGTGTGTGTGTGGAGGTGCATCCATATCACCTTCAGGTTGCATGTGCCTGTGTTCAAGTGCTGCAGATGCAGGTACACTCAGGTACATTCACACCTTGATGCCACTTAAAGGTAACATACCTAAACCAAAAGCTCACCTTAAGGTCATTCATGCGTTTCCTGAGTTCAAACTAGTCAAACGGTAAATCTCAAAACCACACGGGATCATAAGTGTGCTCGTATGAGCAGTTATGATGATATGATAGGTTGAAAAGGATTAAGTGATTATCAAAATACAGAAACTGCAAAACAAATTCACCAAATTGCATAATCTTGTCTTGTTGCATTTTCTTTCTTCTTTCTGGAGGAGAGCGGCACGTAGGAGACCAGCTGGACGTCATTATACAAATATACGACTTCCAAGGTAACCCCAAGAAATCTGGAGGAGATGCAATAGTTGCCCGGTTGCACAACAGAGCGCTTGAAGCAGGTGTAGCTGGACGAGTGATGGATCACCTTAATGGCTCCTACTCTGCTGCATTCCCTTTACTCTGGGAAGGAAGCGCACAGGTTGAGGTAGAGTTCAAGATTTTCTTCTAAAATTATATTGTAAAACAAATAGGAAACGAAAGGACACTTTCACCAACACTTAAATGGTATTACTGTCAAATAACATTGCAGAAGAAAATACAATCTCACCAAAAATAACCTACATTTCATTGTAAGGCTGCTACGTTAAAACACATAGTTACTAACATTAGCTAGAAAACACCAGGAGGCTAAATCACTATGTTTTGCTAGTACTTAGGTATGTATAACTGATAATATTTGATATGGACACTTAATACTGGGCTGATGCTCTGCAGACTCCTGCTTCTCTAAAATCGTCTGTGGGCCAGTGATTGGTGTCTGGATTGTTGTTGGTTTTACACTGCAGAGTTGATGGTTGTGTTTAGTAGTAAAGAACTAGTTTTACTTAGACTCTGGGTATTATGTCTTGGTTTCATTTACAGAGGCTATAGTCCTTGTTGCAGCGGCCTGGGATTCAAATATAACTGTGGCCCTTTGCTGACATCCCCCACTCTGTCCTCCCAACATTTCCTGTCTGTCGTCAACTGTCTTGTCTCATTGGCATGGCTTGTATGTTTTACCTTTAAACTCCTGTTCTCTGTTCCATCAGGTGACGCTCGTCCACTCAAGTGAAGCTGTCACAGTCCTTCGTAGGGCGAACAGAGAACATCCTGATAGGGTTCTCTTTAAAAACACCTTTCGCTCCGGCAAAATCTCTGAAAGCACCATCTGTAATGTTTGCCTTCGTCAAACCAGCCAGCCACAGTGCAACTACACTGACCTCCGCACAGGTGACCCGTGGTTCTGCTACAAGCCAAAGAAGCTGAGCTGTGGTTCCAGGGTGAGCCACATGAACACAGGATATGGTTGTGATGTAGTTATATGACATGATATGGTTCTGGCCCATTACCTGCCGCACAGCATCCACCCATCGCCTCCTATCATTAAGAACATGGTTGACGTCCTGTTGTCCTACATATGCCCACAAAAGAAGACCTAGCTGTTAATTTCAATGAAGGAATATGGAGCAGTTAAGCACTGCAGAAAAACAAAGTTCTTGTTGGTAAGGGTTTGGCTTCTTGTGTGATATTAACATCAAGGGTATGATCGGATTGTCCCTCCTATCTACTTTCACTATCCACTTTACCTTAACACCGTGGAAAATGTCATGTGGTTGAGGAAAGGTGTTAGGAAAATTTCCCTTTGGTGACGTAATAAAGCCATGACGGTAGAGGTTAGTGATGTGAGTCTGCCGTGGTGAAAAAAATCTTTAACCCCGTGAAAACGTCACAGGGTTAAGGAAAGGTGTTCAGAGAATTCATAAAGGACCTAGGAAAAGGCGATCCCATTGTTTTGACAATCCGACCACACTTTCACCAGGTGACGTCATGATAATATGACGGCGGCGGAGGTTGGTGAAGCGAGTCTGCCATGGTGGAACTACAGTTTTCAGAAAATGGACTACAAAAAGCTCATCTAAAAATGTTTCCCCTGAGTCTTCTTACTTTTGAAATAATCCTAAAAACCACGGGGTGTGAACGAAAATACAAGGTAGGCTTTATTAGATACCAGGAAACTTCACTTTGATGGTTAATAAAAAGAAAATAAATTTAAAGGCTGTAACTAATTATGAGTCAAATAAATATTTAAACCAAATGCAGATTGTCTCCACATTTCTCCTCAAAGAGATCGTTAGTTTTCATGAACCTTCGGATGCACGAGTCGCTTTAAAAGATGCAGCTGCAAAGATTTGTGGGGCGGCACTTTCTTATCCCCGTTGGTAAAGGATGGTCCAGTGTTTCCTGTGCTAAAGAAGGTTATAAGCATTGACCCGACTTTCCTTAAATTTTAGAGAATTCAAACCGCTCTTTTCATGGTCGCCACTGAAATGCTTCAGTTGTGTTGTTTAAGGTGAAAAGGATAGAGAAAGGAGATCGGAGGGACAATCCAAACGAACCCCAAGTCCGCCATTTTTTCTGTCAATATGGTTCTGCTTTTTGATCAAATCTTGAAAAAACTCACTGATGATCACATGGTGTGTTTTAAAGGGAAATAAAAACAGGTTTGCAAATATATGACTTCAATGAATATTTATTTTATTCTGAAATACATTAAATATTCTGTAATAATTAAAATAAAAATCACATGGAGTAAATGGTTTGTGAAGAATGTGATTAGACTAACTTAAAGAGATTACTGCTAGCTGGGTATCCTTCATTATTAATGATTTGTGAAAGGATTACGTTGGCAATGACCTCGTCTGACACAGTTTTAACAAGATTAAAAGCAGAGTTTAACTTTGAACCGTTTTTATCGTCAGCCAAAAACAGAAAATCTTTATCTTTGTGGCTACTGTGGTGGTTGAATCTGCACGCACTGGGCCCTCAGTGTGTGCACCGTCTGTATTGACCATAATAATATGTACATATTAGGGAAATATAGTTATAAAGGCACCTAAACCCTGGAACACTTTCGCCGGGTGATTTTCACCCGAGCAAAAGTATTTACATGATTTTCATTATGTTGCGTTCGTCTGAGTGCCATGGGTCACTGGGTGATTTTCACCTGAAGTAGTTTCTCTCTCCTGCAGCTGATCATGTGTCAAGGAAACTGTGCCTTCACCAGGGAAGTCTCAAATGTGCCAGAAAAGGGTGGACCGATAATTTTTCTTTTTAGGTTTATGTTTTTTTTCCCCTTAATGTTTCTGTAATTTTGGAGCGTTTTTATAGGCTTCCCCCATGATGCTTCTTTTAATTTTGTTAGACATGGCTTACTTGGAACATTAAAGAACACTGTTCTAATTATATCATGAATTGTCATATTTTGATGAAAAGTAATTTTTCATTGGGTATATTACATCGGGTAAAAATCACCCAGCTTTAGTGATGATGTTACTAATTTAAGTGAGTGTTCGAAGGTTAATAGACATGAGTGGGAAAATGATTGATCAAGATCAATAGTTTAATGATGATTAATGATGTTTGTTAAACTCAAATGATAATACAGATCAATGAACTCAAAAACAATTACATATTTGACGATCATTTGACAGAGGCAAAATTGGAGGAAGAGGGTTCAACGATAATATAACTACTATACTAACTATATAAAACCGGGGACAGGCCTTATTTAATCAGAATATAACTGTCGCTCCTTCTTTGGCATAGAAGCAGCCTCAACTGCATCCAAAGAAGGGATTCCTGATGATCGGAATCGACCATTTCAATCGGCAGAGACTTAATTGAGAATGAACAATTATTTATTAACAATGAAATGTTACAATTATAGAATGAAATGTTCAGTCTTTTGGGGGCTAGACTCCATCATGACGACTTCATGACCTCTGAGGGGTGATGAGGCTGACACAGGATAGGATGCCCCCTTTGGACTCATTACACTGGTGGGGGTGAAGAGGATGGAGGCTGTGATGATGAGTGGGTTTCAGCCTGGCCTGGACTCTGCTGAGCTGGATGGAGGCGACTGGGGTGGAGCAGTATTGCAGTCTATGCCTGAAGCAACAGACTGACTTTGAAAGGGAGAGAGTTTTAAGCGTTTTGACAGCAGTAGGTTGATTGGTTGAGAAAGTTTGTGGCAGAGTCTGGCTGGTTAATTCCAGGCTGATACACGCCCATGATCAGCTGATCACCAGAGAGAGAGAGAGAGAGAGGTCGTAGTAGGGGGTGTGGTTTAAGAATAAATGAAGAGGAGAATAAATGAAATAATTACACCAGTCTTCCTGTCTGAACTTACATGGAGCTACATTAAAACACTTAGCAGCAGTACCTACTAAGATGCACAAGCCCTATGGTAAAAGAAGCCAGTTTTGTGTTGAATGACATGTAAAATAAAACTGGTGCCGTTTGAATACATTTTATGATTAGAAAAAGGTGTTATGTTGAAGAGGAAATGCTGTAAAATTTTGGTGTTGATGTCTTTATAAAGATTTGTATATTTTAGTATATTACATTTTGTAGAGGCCTTAAGTAAGCATAATTAGGAGCATGGCATATTATGCCAAAGATTGGTGAACAAATCTGTTTGCTCTGTGTACCATAGTATGATTAAGTGAACTTAATTTTGTGTTGTTGGTTCCTTTGGGAGATTTTCTTTCATTCATAAATTTTTCTAATAAATCTGGTGTTATATTATTTCAATGTTTGCACTTTTTATAGATTTATTCAACCGTACTGTTGTGTCTTACAGAAATGGTGGGATGTAATATCTCTTCAGTGAAAGAAAACCTACTGCCATGAGACACCCTACAACTGCAGCTCCTTATTGCCACCTACAGGCAGAATAGACAACACAGCAAGCCTTTTAGAGGTTAACACCCTGGCTTAAACACCACACATACATCGGCTCATTTGTACACACTTTTGAGTGAAAATTGTTTTCCGATGCTCCCCGGAGCCTAACTCTGACCCCTGTTTCCCTTTAAGGTCAACCCTTTCTTTTTATAAAGTTCAAGAATAATACAGTGATTAAGTTCTCTTAATCTGCTTTTGAACTGTAGCCACAAAAGGTGTAGCTACCTGTAACATGTTAGTTTACATCAGCTCTGTTGGCTGGTATATAAAAAGGTAAACAAAAATGTTAACTGCATATTACCTCTGCAAAACCCCGACATAATTGGTGCCCCGTGTGAGGCGTGAGATAGACTGGTATTCCTGAACGCCTAAAGCATTTTATTGTAATCTGATTTTAGCCAATCATTCTGACCCAAGAATTTTATTTGAGGTTTTGGAATCAATTACCACCTCCTCCCCTTCTTATTTTACTAATCCTTCCCAAGATCTTTCTGAGACGTTTTTATCTGATTTTACATAAACAGTCAAGGACATTAGGCAACAAATCATCCTCCCAGACCATATTTTAGACACCCCAGCAGGGCTTTCACAGTTATTTTAGCAGTTTAGGAGATAAGAAAGTGCCGCCCCACAATTCATTTCGAAAAAGGAAGGTGGGACTTAGTGATAAAATGACAGGAACCGATACAGAAATAAATTTAGTGTGGGTCTTTTTATTCCCCGACTATATAGCATGGCTTGTAAGAAACTCACATTTCAATAAATGCTTCAAACAATTCACCTAAGTCAAGGTCGGAGTCTAGACATTAAAGAAAAATGTAAAGACAACAGTAGTGGCTCGTTTCTGAACAAAGAAAACAAATGCAATTCACATTTTTAAGCCACATCATTCCCCGCAACCTCCGTGAAGTGCATTACTTCAAAAGATATTCATAATGACAATGATTGAAATACATCTTTAACAGTGTATACCGTTTCATATGAGCATAAAATACAGTACATAGCATAAACAAATAAACTCACTTTAATTCCAGTGTGCAGCCTGCACCTAAAGACACACACTCGCTGATCTCAACTCCGCTTATGTTCCCTCTAACAGGTATTACCAGGTAAGTGCTGATGTAATTTTCATAGCATCTGATGTAAATTCATTATTAACAGGTACGGTCAGGTACAATAACCAATGTAAACAAAGTCATTTACAGGAACATTCTATCTAAACAGGAAATAATAAATAAAGCATGTACTGTGAAAACATAAAGCTATGATAACTGACAGAGTTATGTTGAATTAATCGGTAAAGAATGAGGTGTTTTTAGGAGATTGTTGCCTCGTTTCCTGGAATGTACACAATGAATTATTACCATCTTAAACCAGTGTTTATTACAGGATACTTGACTGAAGTTCTCAGTTATAATAGAGGTTTTTCTTTGTCATTCAGCTGTAGATTCACTACACTTACCTCCTTATTTCCAATGGTACTACATACAGTAATAATGAACCACAAATACCATGCAATGACAGGACATACAACAACAATAGCTGACAGAGAAACAATGATGAAAACTAAACAGGTCCGAGCATTGAACCCTGAGGGACCCCACAGAAAGGGGAGCTTTTTTAGTATTTTCAGTTGTAGTGTGAGCAAATGCATTCCAACCGCATGAATGTTTAAAATATCTGGGGGGGTTTAAGTACTTGGACATACTTATTGGTCATTCCTTGTTGTTAAAAAAGTTTTTGTTTTTTTTAAATCGTTATTTTGTAAAAGATAAACATTTTCAAAGCACAAAGAGTAAGGCCTTAAACCTGCTCATTTGTAATGAATTGGCTCTATATACAAATAAAGATTAATTGATTGACCTATTAACCCCCTCACTGAACAATGCACATCTATTATCCCTATTGGGTGCATACGTAGGACAAGAGACTGTCAATCATATTCTTAATAATGGGATGTCCTGGGTGAATGTTGTGAGGAAGGTGGTGGGCCAAAGTCATCCCCCAAGCGTCCACTAGTCGAACGTTAAGCCCTCTGAACATAGCTCTGAGCACCTTGTCCAGTTGAAGTGCGTACCAGTCACTGTAGTTTAATGCTATAGAAGGTGATACCTCTCTGAGGTTGGCAGACTTGATGACCACCTGCGTGTCTGGAGCCCTGCTCAACAGACGAATCACCGCCCTGCGGATGCTCTGAAGCCTTCTGATGTAGAATTGATTTGGGAAAGGATTGAGGTGGGCCCAGATGCCAAAAATTACAACTGTGTTGGTGCCACCTACTAACTCATCTATTTCATTGGAAATGTAATGCAGCTCACTTGTTGGAACGTAGATGAAACTAAGAGGAGGACCATGGACACGGAACGTCACCAAGGTGTTTCTTTCATTGTCCCATATCATGTAAGGTCCTGTTTGCTTCGGCTTATCCCGGTTTATCTCCTTAGCATCTGAAAGTGTGACAGAAAGAACAAGTTAAGCTGTGATATAAACAATTAAACTGTTACCTGAAATCTCTGTGGATCAGCTACCTTTTAGTGAAGCCTTGAGGTACTCAAACCACTGCCTGACGGTAGAGTCTCCATACAGGTGGACCACCTTTCCTTTCAGACACTGAGTGATGGCAGAAGCGTTGAAGTGGTTGACTTTGGTGCCACCTAGTGATCTCCACATACCCTGGTAGTAATATCCAGTGGGTCCAGACGTCCCACTGCCTTGACTGACTGTGGACCGCTCTGAGAGTTACAGATCAAAATAAGATTTAGGTTATTAAACTCATTGTTGTATCATTTATTGTTAACAGATCCCCTAAAAAGACCAACACAAGGTGTCGCCTTTACTTTGCTTATTTTACTTGACACTCAAGATGACGTCATACATTTACACAAAAAAGCATCCATTCAATTTTTTCCCCTGTGCAGTTTAGTGTATTTATTGGACTTGTTATAGCTGTCGAAAAATACACATTATGTGCTGTAGTGATCAGCAGCACAGCGTACGTCTCTGGTGCATGTGTTTATTGTGATTAGGTAAATCAATCTTACATGAAAATGTTAATTATTTAAAAGGTAAACATTTAGAGATGTTAAGTAGTTTAGTATTTTTAATAGTACACTGGTAATGAAAATTAATCTAGTTTTGAGTGTGAATGAAGTAAAGGCTTGCAGTTCTATCTCAGTGTTGTATAGAAGCTGGTTAATTTATTGATTGTTGCCTTATAATGGTATATCCTTTCTACAAGGCAAAAACTGTTCCAACAATGCTCTCGCTTAAAGAGGAAGGTTGTGGATGTTTTTTTTGTTCAGACATATGTGTAAGGGTAGATGTTCCCTATACAGATCTTAACAGCCAGCACCCAGCTGAGCCGTGAGATCCACCAGGCCTGCCACACCTACACCAAAATGCCCTGTTGTGACAAGCCCAATAGACAGCCAGGCGTACTGCGCCCAGCGCCGACTGACGCGTCACATGCTGTCAGTGAGACGCTTCTGAAGAAGGCGAGAAACATGATGAACGTTTTTGAGCTGCAAAGAGGAAGGTTGTATGCATTGCTTTTTTTCAAGGTCACATTGAGACTTTTTATTTAAGGTGGAAGTAGAAAAACTTTTACCTTTCCTTTGAGGCAGCACAGTAAGACTGGCCGGTCCTGAAGCCTGAATGAAGACTTTCAGGTTGACATTGCTGGATGGAAAAACTCAGATGATAAAGTATCTTACACACAATGCAATATGTAAACTACTGTTAAATGGGATTTATCAAAAGGTAAAACTTTAGTTTTATTAAAAGACTCTGCCTCCATATTTAGACTGAAAAGTTACACTTCAGATTTGTGGTGATGAGAGTCAACTTTAATTGTTCAGACTAAGTAACTGATATATTATCTTACACTGTAAACATCTGAAGCTGCCTCCTGTAGTTACAAACTCAACATTTTCCACCAGGTGATACTTTACTCTTTGTTTACACTCATCACATGTAAAACTAGATGCATCATTTCTATTGCTCCGATCCCTCACCTTTGGAAAAGTTTCTCCTCATTGTCCTTGAGTCTTACTTTGAATCCGGCTCTCATGTGGCCAACTCTGGTATCACAGCTCAAAGTCTTTGGCTTGTAGCAGAACCACGGGTCACCTGTGCGGAGGTCAGTGTAGTCGCACTGTGGCTGGCTGGTTTGACGAAGGCAAACATTACAGATGGTGCTTTCAGAGATATTGCCTGAGCGAAAGGTGTTTTTAAAGAGAACCCTATCAGGATTTTCTCTTTTCAGCCTGCGGAGGACTGTGACAGCTTCGCTTGAGTGGACAAGCGTCACCTGACAAAACAAAACACAAGGGTGTTTAAGTTATAGCAAACATCCCAGGCCATAGTATTGCTCCTTGAAACTGGAGCTCCTTGATTTGTGTATCCACTTGTTTTTGTTGTGATCCAGCACCCTCTTAGATGTGTGTCTGTCAGTCATCTGTACAGTCACGTGCTATTGGCCCTGGGAACAAGTGGAGTTCTAACAAAGGCTCTCATTGGCTGTTATAGGCTGACATGAGGTGTCATTTAAAAGGTCAGCAAAACAAGAAGTAAGTCGGGAGAAATGGTTTAGATTCCATGAATTAAATGGCCCACAGGACAATAGCATTGCAATAGGTGAGTCATTTTGCTTTACTTGTTTTACAATATAATTTTAGGAGAAAATCTTGAACTCTACCTCAACCTGTGCGCTTCCTTCCCAGAGTAAAGGGAATGCAGCAGAGTAGGAGCCATTAAGGTGATCCACCACTCGTCCAGCTACACCTGCTTCAAGCGTTCTGTTGTGCAACCGGGCAATTAAGAAATCTCCTCCAGATTTCTTGGGGTTACCTTGGAAGTCATATATTTGTATAATGACGTCCAGCTGGTCTCCTACGTGCCACTCTACTCCACCCCTCCCTGGAAGAATGGTGAAGGTGCTGTGGGCGGGATCACTTGTCTGGTTCAATAAAAAAGGAGCTGGCAGAGGTGGAGTTTCAGGCCAAGCAATGGAGTCCAATATGAGACGTTCCTCCTCAGCATCAGCAGAAGTCAGTGGCTTGAAGGTGCAGAAGGCATCAGGCACGTGTGGAGCAGTGGGAGGAGCAGTGGGAGGAGCCGTGGGAGGAGCAGTGGGAGGAGCAGAGGAAGGAGCAGAAGGAGGAGCAGAGGTCACTTTCTTGGGGACGATGGCAGAGTTCTCTTTAAAACGTACCTGGCAAGGAGTTGAAAAAGAAAGATGGTGACAAAGATGCATCAAAAAAAATTCACTAACATAAAATAAACTGAAGGGAAGATCAATGATTTTTCTAAAATAATACTTATAACTGTTTATGATTTGTAAACTTTAAGCTGCTGGAAGTCACAGTTTTCAAAAACTTGACCTCTTCGTCTACAATCTTAAATCTGTGGTTGGCACGGCCTGCTCCACTCCATTTTTGTAATTTCCATTGCATAATGGCGTTACAAGCCAATGAAATGTTTTAAATATGTATTTTTTCCAACGAGATTGTCTTCCTCTGGCTGCATTGCTAATTTAATGGCAGATGTAAGAAATTTAAATAAATCAGGCCCTGGTTTACATAAGCCAAACTCTTTAAGTGTTATTTTGTATGCCATCATTTTATCAAACAAAATACAACACTGCACTAACACCAGGTTTATACAAGTAATGGCTTAAATTATAGTACAGCAACATTAAATAAAAACAAATGAAATCCATTATGCTTAAATAATTGCACCATTTGCCATCACTGTCTCCAACAGAGTGTTTAACCCCTCCCCATCTTGACTTCACAAAGACTCAGCCACTCTGCGATGCTCTTTTCATAATCAATGATATTCGGTTTTTCCAGCTTTAACCCTCTGGGGCTATAATTGGCCGATTTTGACTACTTTTGATTTTCTCTTTATATTTCATCTTAAAAACTGTTTATCTGGCCTTGTGTGGTATCATTTTTCAACACAACCTCACATATATGAATTTACAATTATTATTTCATTTTGACATGCTATATTAATTTTAAAAAAATCCCCCCCAAAAATTATAAAATCCGAGTATAAATAAACACAAACCTGAATAACAAACACTTTTCATAACTTTTGATGCAAATATAAATTGTGATCTTCAAAATTTATTTACAAGATTTACAAACAACAATGTTATATACAAGTATTTACACTAAAATACAGGCAATTCCTCAGGCGTTTTTTATGCAACTATTTACCGAACAATCAGGTGTCACAATAAACAAGCTATTTGTGCCACTCCATGAAACAGTAACTGTCCATCACAAGACAGAGAGGCACATCATGACCTGTTTTTCAATTTGCGTGGATTTTGGCGCCCTCATGTGGACAGGTAGGTGGTGACTAGTCCTCTTTAGAGCCTCTCAGGGCAAACAATAGATTCATTCGGTTCATCCTTAAATGTCAACTGAATCACACTTAACATTTTAACTGCTCAATGATTAATAAACCTGTCATTCTTGTTTTATGTATGTTTAGGTGACGTCTTTTGTTGACCAACTGGTACAACGTCTCCAGGGACGGCACGTCAAGTGTGCATGTACGTCATCAATGCATTCAACCACCCCAATCTGAGATTGAGAGACGCTGTTGAATATCGTCTCCTGTAATCTGACTCATAAAAAAACATTCCACCTTTAAAATGTTGACAACAATCACAGTTCTCACCTGCAGCAGGTTCCTGTTTATTAGTATGAAGAACAACACAGTCAGCAGGAGCACGATGACACCGCCCTTCAGAATCTTCATGTTGACTTTGTTACTTATTAATCCTTTTTTCAACATGGTTAGTCCTCCTCTGGTACTGGAAGGGAAAAAATGAGAAAAGAGAGTCTATGTTAAGTTTATAGTATTAATTTTCTATCAAACTACATCTATTCAATCAAGATGTTAGAATGACTGGTGTACCCAAACAGATTATTTGTGCTTGAGGTTTGACAGGAACGTCATAAAACTAAACTAAACAGATTTTTCAGTCAGGTGTACTAAGTTCACATGTCAGAAAACCTGATGCTACGAAACGTCCTAAAGTTTTTTGGATAAAAGATTTGGCGTGAAGTAGGATGAGGTTCCATGCAGGAAAAAAGTAATGCACACAATAAAGGAAACATGGGCATTTAGCCGAACTAAAGAACGACTTTAAGAAACCTTTTTAACTGGTACATTTATACTTCTTTATAATTCTGTTCAATTTATTCTTCAGTGTTTTTCTTCACATTCACTTGTTACTTTCTTAATCTAAAAACCAGTGAGTCTAAAAATCATGATACCGTAATTAACCCAATCAACTCTGTGTCTTTCAACTTTAATACATTGTCATATACAAACATGGAAAACAGAGAAAAGGAGGAGGAGCCATTTGCAGAAACTTAAAAAAAATATTAATTTGAACGAAAAGGCAAGACAAAATGTACTTTCAAAAAGTTCAACAAAAAAAATCCAAACAGTAAAACACGGGGAATCCGAAGAAGACAACTACCAGACTGACAACAAACATTCACTGTCCAACAAAGATGATCTGACACAGAGACTAAATAGACATGGTTATCAGACACAGTTAAGACTAATGATGAGGGCAATCAACACAGGAGTGAAACACACATCCAGGACAACTACGAGCGAGCGAGCGAGCGAGCGAGAGAGAGAGAGAGAGAGAGAGAGAGACTTTAGTGGTCTGAAATTCAAAGTAAATCATGGAACTATGAAGACACTCAGAGAATTGAATAATGTAACAAGACACACTAGAACATAAAGAAACACAACAATAACTAATGACTCAATAAAACAGGAAACACTGAAGAAGAAACTAGGAAATACTAACACACACAAGGGAAACAATCATTACTAGGATAGACACTCATCAAGTAAGACAACAAAGCAGCACTATGTAAGACTGAGGATTCACTCTCTGTTAAAGGACAGCAGCTTGTTAACATGAGCTTGACTTTGCATAAATGCTGCTTTGATAGGGAAATTTGACTCACCAGGTGAAGGTCAAGATTTGTCTCCAGATTTATTTTTTTTTTCCTTTCAGAACTTCCCAATGACTATTTCAGAAAACAGTGTGTCCTGCGATCTCCTGGCTGACTGCAAGTGAAGCCGTCAATCAGGTGATTAGCTCACCTAAAACCTTTTTCAAACCAACCCCTACACACTCCCCCTCCGTGTCCGTCAGAAGTCACACATCCAGGTGTAGGGTAGAAATACAGCAGCAGGCATTGGGACAAACTTCCCTCTCTCAGGTGGAAACAGGAAGTGTGTGTTACCATGGTTTCTCAGCGGCATGGCTTAGTATTAATGTAGGCCTACGTTATGTAAAAGTCTTTATGTAGATTATTTTTCTCTAGTAAATTATATGCTATAAGTGTAGACTTATAGCAAAACGATCAGATGGAGCCCACATTCTTTATTGTAATTTATAATTTAATGTTTAGTTAATTTATTGTAATATCAAAGAACAAGTTGTCTTAAATGAAAGCACAGACAAGGAGACTATAAATGAACATCACAGCAGCAAAACGTTGATTTTTTTGTTGTAGCCGAAATTAAGTTTTACAAAGAAATCAAAAGTAGAACAATGATGAATAAGTAACAGTGAGAAGTTGTCTGTAACATGATTTAATATTCTTTAGTTTTTGTAACAGTCCATTTAAATATAAAACACGTCAACAGAAGGAAGTAAAGAAGAGGAGGCTTTTATTTGAACCTTTAAAACAATAAACGGGTGAAGTTGTAAACGTCTGTATGACAATATTAAATGTCCATCTTAGTTGGAGCAGTGTTTTGGTTTGTTCAAACACTTACACACAGAACTTACTTTAGTACAGGTCACTCCTTCCGTGACTACCGGACGCAATAGGCGTTACACGTGATCATCAAGTGGGCATCGGCGCAGACTCGCTGGCGGAGGGTTTTATGGCCCACTACCACTCCCCGCTAAGTGGTTTGAGACAGACTTAATACGGCGGGCCCTCCGCGTGGACGCGCAAACGGAGGGGTAGTGGGTAGGGTGTAGTGGACGGTTTGAAAAAGACCCCTAGAGTAAGGGAGGAGATGTTGGCTGCTCACTGCCTCCAATTGGCTCAGGTAATTTTATTGACAGCTACTTTGGTCCAATTGTAAGGACTATTTTTCCCTGGCCTAGCAGACACGAGAGATAACCCTGCCATGGTTCTTGATGATACATTTAAAAACACTGCGTGCTCTGTACATCAACCTCCCAGCGCCAGCTGTCCTCTGGAGGGACGTGACGCAGACATTGACCATGCCGCACGTAAACAAAAGTCTGATTTTCTTTAAAGGAAAACCATGCAAAGAGAATTTGGAACTTAAAGTCTAAACCAAAAGGAGTTCATGGTGGTCTCTTAAATATCCAGAGTATTGAGATCAAGTTCAACATCTCCTGATGGACTCTTATTTGGATTTCCTCGCTGTGGGGGAGACCTGGTTAAAGAGTAATATTCAAACAACTATGATTAATATCCCTGGGTACATCTGTAACAGGAGAGACAGACAATCCAGTAAAGGAGAGGAGTCCTGATTTATATATAATCCTTTTCTTCAGGGGAACACACAGTATGTAGTTTGTAATCTGCTTTTCCATCGCCGGCCGCAGCTTGTTAGAAAGGTACAGAAATGTTTTTTTAGACAAACTGAAGTTATGTACCCATTGTTTGTTTGTGTGTGTGTGTGTGTGTGTGTTTGTGTGAATCCTGGGACGACCACATCCCACCACTCATTGGCTCAGCTGAAGGCCCAAACTGTTGGTCTGCGGCGATGAGTAGCCAGTAGTTGAATTCCCTGGAAAACACAAGTTATTAGTACTGATAATAAAACAAATGAATATTTATTAATTACAATGTGAAATTATATTAACAATTCAATAAATCATAGCATGCATTTCTGAGTTAGTCTACTCAAATAAAGTGTCACTGCTGCAAAAACAGGCTATATTGTGGGATAACTGTTGCTCAAAATGAGGAAAAACTACATAACAAATACGTTTACTTTTAATAGTTTCGTATTGCATTGATCAATTGAAGATTTGTCAGGCAGAACAGGAGTACATTGAGAAACTTGAGAAACACATTGTAACTAAACGAAATGAAAGTAAGCTTACCTTTCTGTGTTGTCGTTTCTTTCGAGCCAATGTGCCGTTTAGACTGTTTACATTGGAAATCTTAAGTACCATGTCCGAAAGCTTTCTTGTTAATTTGGCTGTATTTCTACTCGCGGCACGCAGCCTTCTCTGAAACAAAGCATATTGTTCTAGAGAGAGCCACATGCAAAGGAAAAAGATGCATTCCACTCTGTGTCGCGCTGCTATGATATCACGCTATTACGTAGCTGACGCCGTATATATATACTGTATATACCTTGTAACCCGGTATAATCCCCCATTATTGCAAAGAGTCTTTTTTTGTCATTATTTAAATTAGTTGTTTAACATCTCACATGATCACATTGATTTTTTTTTTTTATTATTATTTATAATTTTTTTCACTACAAAACAAAAACCTTGTGCACCACTTACACATACAGCAAAAATATACAAAGTCATTACATATGACGGTAGCACACTTATGCACACACAAACACACACTTTGTCTGCCCCACGGGGAGATAAAAAATGAGTGAAACCAAAAATGATAGAGTAATTGACTGACAAAGTGCATTACAAGCATTGTTTATACAGACCGGAAAGAGGAATTCCCAGAGATTTAAAATGATATATCCACAAAAATTACCAAGATAAATGAATACATGAAAATCCATACTAACATGCTGGTGCTGGGGGTAAGAGGCTGAGAGCTCCTGACAGCTTGTTTAGTGATGCATTTAAAACTCACTGAAACGTTCTATAAATGATCTCACTTCCTGATGTCCGAAAGAAGAAACGACTAGAAATCCAATACCACCAAAACCAAAAAATACCATACACATACCAGAGCTGGACTCACTGGTGACGGTGGTGGAGAGGAGGACTCTGGACAAAATGCTCTCTATCATGGACAACACACACCACCCTCTGCACAGCACCTTCACCGGGCAGAGGAGCATGTTCAGTGACAGACTGCTGTCACAGTCGTGCTCCACGGACAGACTCTAGATAGATAGATAGATGGATGGATGGATGGATGGATGGATGGATGGATGGATGGATGGATAGATGGATAGATGGATAGATGGATAGATGGATAGATGGATAGATGGATAGATGGATAGATGGATAGATGGATAGATGGATAGATGGATAGATGGATAGATAGATAGATAGATAGATAGATAGATACTTTATTGATCCCGAGGGAAATTCAAGAACTCTTTTGTCCCCCTATAGGCCACAAGACTGTACAACACTTCACTGTCACGGCAGGGAAGAAGCACACGGTGAATCCTGGACTCATTTTTCACTTTTTTTCTCACTCCTCATCTGCACTGCTGACCTCAGAGTCAGCCTCCAGTTGGACACTTTAATGCATATTGATAGTCACCTTACTGAGCACTGGTCACATGGTTGACATGACCACCCTAACTAGGTCAAGTTTCACTCTATTGTCTTCAACACTTAATGCTAATCTGCTCCTCAATAGTTGGGTACTTAACGATAATCACCCTAAGCACTCCTGGTTTCACCTTATTGTTTTGGACACTTAATGCAAATCACTGCTCCTTTAAGTTGCTGAGCACTTTAATGGCCCAATTTGCATTCCTGCATTGACTGTTTAACAACTGTACTCACACCTCTGGCACTACCTCGAACACCTCTGCACATACGCATGCAACTAGTTTCTAGAAGGTCAGCACTTTGTTTCTAAGGCTCTTTAACTGTTTACAGGTCTCTTTTAATCAGCACGTTTTTCTCTCCTCACAGGTTATGTACATTATGCTATATAAGTTTTAAGTCTAATGCTAATGCTAACTGCACAGGTTTAACCTGTAATTATGTTTACTCTTAGTCACATAGGGGCTGCTAAATCTTGTTTGGGGGATTATTGTATATAGAGGGGGGGGACAGCGGGTGTGTATTGTAACTAATGTCTCGTGTCCTGCCTGTCTGTATACTGCTACTGGATGCCTTGAATTTCCCCCAGGATCAATAAAGTGTCTATCTATCTATCTCCCATGTGTTGGGTGTAAATGGAACCAATAATGTTACAGTTAAAGGTTGAATAATGTAGAACTCTATTTGATTTATTTAGTAGCTTGGACTGATAATTATCATAGAAGGAAGTTTTGTGAGCAGACAGGAATTTGTTCATGGCCTTGTATGGCCTTGTAAAAGCAACAAAGGCTAGATATTGTTCTTATAATAAATCAAGCTCATCCAAATGACATTCAAAACACTGAATCTACAGTTCTGTCATGATGCACAACATGTCAGTAATCTGAGACATGTGAAACTGCATATCCAGCTGTTAATGCGCAAGCTATGATTATACATTATATTAAGGCACATACCTTTGATCGTAATGCGTCTCCAAAAATAGTTTCTTTTTTTATTCACAGTATCAGAAATGAAAGGCAAAGTATGAAAGTTGTTATTGCATGGTTAGAAATGACAGAAAGGTTTTTGAATCTCTCGAAAGATAAGAACGTATTTTAATTGAGTACTTACTGTCTGTTTTTCTCTGAGTACTCAAAACAGTTGGCTACAGAGACTACTGTGTATTCTTTCCAACTGGGCGTCGACTTAGTTTGCAACTTGAAACCAGTAGAGAGTGGATTACACTATGATCCACCCACACACATGCTTAAATGAATGAGAGCTAGTTAAGGTTAAAGGACAACTGCAATGAAGACTGTGCATGCATCTAGAGTCAATGTGGCAGCACAAACGTCTGCAACAGTGACTCTGTTATCAGTCTGCAACAGTGACTCTGTTATCAGTCTGCAACAGTGACTCTGTAATCAGTCTGCAACAGTGACTCTGTTATCAGTCTGCAACAGTGACTCTGTTATCAGTCTGCAACAGTGACTCTGTTATCAGTCTGCAACAGTGACTCTGTTATCAGAAATATTGCAAAGTTGTCTGTTAGACACAACATTTAATAGTGTTCACCAACAGGTTATGGAGGGTCTGGGGATCCCCCTCAGAACATTTTGGACACCTAACATTATTTTTCCTGCATTCTGATCAGTTTTATGCCTTTTCTGAATTATTATGATCCAATATTTTAATTAACGTTCCAAGTGTTCATCGGATACAAGAATGCATTCATTTGAATACCTCCCTAAACATGTTGACTGGAGAGCTGTCATTTTTTGGGTCGGGATCATTCTTATATCAGACACACTTGCACTTGCCTGCATGTGCACTGAGCGTTGATACGGCACGGAAATAACTGCCAACAGTCAGGATGCACTGAACACAACGAGTGTGTGGCCATTTGAGGAAAAAAATCTGCACTTTGGAATAGCAACTTTAATCAACACTAATTCTAAGACTTCTAAATGCGCTATTGGGGACATGTGTGGGACAATATAATGTTAACTATATTCTTTATTATGGGAGGAAGTGGGTGAATGTTGTGAGGAAGGTGGTGGGCCAGAACCATCTCCCAGGCATCCACCAGATGAACATTAAGTCCTTTGAACACAGCCCTGACCGCCTTGTTCTGCTGCATTGCATACCAGTCATTAAAGACAAATACATAGGCAAGATATGAGCCTCTGAGGTTTGGAGTCCTGATGAACACCAGCGTGTCTGGAGCCCTGTTCAACAGACGAATCACCGCCCTGCGGATGCTCTGTAGCCTTCTGATGTAGAATCGAATTGGGAAAGGAGTGAGGTGAGCCCAGATGCCAAAAATTACAACTGTGTTGGGGCCACCAACTACATCATCTATTTCATTGGCAATATAATGAAGCTCGCTGACTGGGATATTGTCGGAAATACTAATAGGAGGACCATGGAAGTGGAACGTCACCAAGGTGTTTCTTGCATTGTCCCATGTCATGTAAGGTCCTGCTTTCCTTGGTTTATCCCGGTTTATCTCCTTAGCATCTGAAAGTGTGACAGAAAGAACAAGTTAAGCTGTGATATAAACACAATTAAACTGTTACCTGAAATCTCTGTGGATCAGCTACCTTTTAGTGAAGCCTTGAGGTACTCAAACCACTGCCTGACGGTGGAGTCTCCATACAGGTGGACCACCTTTCCTTTCAGACACTGAGTGATGGCAGAAGCGTTGAAGTGGTTGACTTTGGTGCCACCTAGTGATCTCCACATACCCTGGTAGTAATATCCAGAGGGTCCAGACGTCCCACTGCCTTGACTGACTGTGGACTGCTCTGAGAGTTACAGGTCAAAATAAGATTTAGTTTAGAAGAAAAATACACATTATGTGCTGTAGTGATCAGCAGCACAGCGTACGTCTCTGGTGCATGTATTTATTGTGCGGATGCATGACAGCCAGATTTCATGATCTCCGCTCTACAGCGAGGTTGGACACTGAAGCAGGCGCTCTGTAAAGCCTCCCAGATTTATTGTGGTTAGGTAAATGTTACCAAATGAATCTTACATGAAAATGTTAATTATTTAAAAGGTAAACATTTAGAGATGTTAAGTAGTTTAGTATTTTTAATAGCACACTGGTAATGAAAATTAATCTAGTTTTGAGTGTGAATGAAGTAAAGGCTTGCAGTTCTATCTCAGTGTTGTATAGAAGCTGGTTAATTTATTGATTGTTGCCTTATAATGGTATATCCTTTCTACAAGGCAAAGACAGTTCCAACAATGCTCTCGCTTAAAGAGGAAGGTTGAATGCATTTTCACATTTTTTATTTTCAAGGTCACATTGAGATTTCTTTCATAATGCAAAGTCACATCATATGCAGCAGTGCCAATGTGTGCAATATGTTTTATACCCGTCTTTTGTGTTTTGTTTTGTTTTTTTTTTTTTTAACTTTTGCATCTCTGGCCTTGTCTCAAGTGCTGTTTTATGTTTTGAGGGAAAAAAAGATACGTTTAGAAAAACTGTGCTTTACCTTTCTTTTCAGGCAGCACAGTAATATTGGTCGGTCCTGAAGCCTGAATGAAGACTTGCATGTTGACGTCACTGAAAAAAAAAAAAAAAAAACACATCCCATGATAAAGTACCTCTTACACTAACAATACAATATGAAAACCACAGTGAAATGGGATTTAAATGACTCTGCCTCCATATTTAGACTGAAAAGTTACACTTCAGATTTGTGGTGATGAGAGTCAACTTTAATTGTTCAGACTAAGTAACTGATATATTATCTTACACTGTAAACATCTGAAGATTTTTTTGCCTCCTGTAGTTACAAACTCAACATTTTCCACCAGGTGATACTTTACTCTTTGTTTACACTCATGACATGTAAAACTAGATGCATCATTTCTATTGCTCCGATCCCTCACCTTCGGAAAAGCTTTCCTTCATTGGCCTTTTGTCTGTTAGTCAATCCACCATTTATGTGGTTCATCCTGGCATCACAGCTCAGCGTCTTTGGCTTGTAGCAGAACCACGGGTCACCTGTGCGGAGGTCAGTGTAGTTGCACTGTGGCTGGCTGGTTTGACGAAGGCAAACATTACAGATGGTGCTTTCAGAGATATTGCCTGAGCGAAAGAGGCTCTTGTAGATAGCCCTATCAGGATGTTCTCTGTTTAGCCTATGAAGGACTGTGACAGCCTCGCTTGAGTGGACAAGCGTCACCTGATAGAACAGAGAACAAGAGTTTTAAAGGTATTGCATACAAGCCATGCCTGTTATTCATGAACTTAATAAGATGTCATTGTATTTTTTGGTGTTAGCTTACTGAAGTTGTTACTTTATTTAAATTAAAAGCTTAAGAGAGATTAATAGAAATTGCCAACTCCCCACTTGCGGGCCAGTAGAACCTGTTTTCTTCAATTACCAACAGGAAATGTTTGGAGGAGAGAGTAGGGGATGGCATTCAAGGCAAAGGTCAGTTTTGAACATCAGACCACTGCAAAGAGGACTATACCCTTAGCCCAGCAGATAAGTGAAATATAGAAAAGGATGGTGGTGTTATAGATAAAAGCATGAAACTTGGCACACTGTTGTTTGTCCTGTGGGAGATTTGTATGACCAAGATGGCGGCGCGAGCGCATCGCGAGGCCCAGCGTCTCTCTCAGATTTGCAATTTTGCAGTAATTCTCCTGTTAATTTCCGGCTTGTTCGTACGGAACAGCCTCGCCTTAACATCCTACACCAGACAGGAACTTTTGGATATTGGAATACATCTCCCTGACGATCCAATCAACAATCTTCGACTCATCCCCGAGATCGCCAAAACACCCGAGGCTACGCACTCTCCCCGGCCGGGCGGAAGTGCTCGCAGGCGGCGTCGAGACCGTAAACAAAGGCGGGGGAAGCGCGGAGGTATAAGGGCTAAGCTAAAGCTAACACCGCACCGTCTCCCGTTACCCAGCATTTTCCTCGCTAATGTGCGGTCTTTGATGAACAAGATGGACGAGTTACGACTTCGCATCATGCACAGCAAGAGACTT
Source organism: Symphodus melops (assembly GCF_947650265.1). Lineage (NCBI taxonomy): Eukaryota > Metazoa > Chordata > Actinopteri > Labriformes > Labridae > Symphodus > Symphodus melops. The sequence goes on from NC_136712.1 coordinate 18,463,103, forward strand.
ATGGACTGTAATGTCATGATCTTCACAGAAACATGGCTAAACAATGGAGTACCGGACAATGCTATCAAGCTAGCCGGTCGCCACACACTCCGGGCAGATAGAACAGCAGAGGACTCCGGTAAGACCAGAGGAGGAGGACTGTGCATTTATATCAACAAAACTTGGTGTACAGACTCTGTCATTATTGGGAGACACTGCTCAGTTAACATTGAGTTTCTCATGGTTAAATGTAGACCTTTCTATCAGCCAAGGGAGCTCAGCTCCACTATTGTAACTGCAGCCTACATCCCCCGATGCAGATGCAAAAGCTGCTATGAAGGAACTTTACACAGCCATTAGTAAACAACAGACTGCTCACCCGGAGGCTGCATTTATAGTTGCAGGTGATTTTAATCACTCAAACTTAAAGACAGTGCTCCCTAAATTTCACCAGCATGTTTCCTGCAATACAAGAGGAAACAAAACTCTGGATCATGTTTACACTAACATTGCAGGAGCCTACACCACGACCCCCCTCCCCCACCTGGGACAGTCAGACCACCTTTCTTTGTTCCTCATCCCCAAGTACTCCCCACTCATCCAACGTGTGAAGCCATCAGTGACAACAATTAAAGTGTGGCCAGCGGGGACAGACTCTGTACTTCAGGACAAGTTCCATCACACAGACTGGAGTATGTTTGCCTCTCAGGCTACCTTGGGCTCTCACACAGACATTGACACCTACACTTCTTCTGTGCTGGATTATATCAACACCACCATCGACAGTGTGACAACATGGAAGCAGATCACCACGTACCCAAATCAGAAGCCATGGATGAACAAGGAGGTGCGTCTCCTGCTGAAGGCCCGCAACACCGCCTTTAGATCAGGTGATGCAATGGCCTACAGCGTGTCCAGGGCAAACCTGAGGAGGGGCATCATCAAGGCCAAGCACTGCTACAAGCTGAAGGTAGAGGAACACTTCTCCAACTCCGACCCCAGACGCATGTGGCAAGGCATCCAGGCCATCAGTGACTATAAACCCAGCAACTCCACCCCGATGACCACAGATGTCTCCTTCCTGAACGAGCTAAATCACTTTTATGCTCGTTTCGATAGAGACAACAAGGAGACGCAGACCACGACCAGACCTCCTGCAGACAACCAGCCCCTCTCATTCACCACCACAGACGTCCACGCTGCACTGAGCCGGATCAACGTCCGAAAGGCTGCTGGTCCAGACGGCACCCCTGGGCGCGTGCTTAGAGCATGTGCGGAGCAGCTCACTGGGGTTTTTACGGACATCTTCAACCTGTCCCTCGCCCAAGCAGCTGTGCCAGCATGCTTCAAAGCCACCTCCATTGTCCCAGTGCCGAAACACTCCAGCCCGACAGGCCTGAATGACTACCACCCTGTAGCACTCACACCCATCATTATGAAGTGCTTTGAGCGACTGGTCCTAGCACACCTGAAAATCTGCCTCCCACCCACACTGGACCCATACCAGTTTGCCTACCGCAGCAATAGGGGTACAGAGGATGCAGTCTCCACTGCGCTGCACTCTGTGCTCACACATCTGGACAATAACAACACATACGCACGAATGCTGTTTGTTGATTTCAGCTCAGCATTCAACACTGTCATCCCCTCCAAGTTGAACACTAAACTTGGAGACCTGGGCTTCAACACCTCCCTCCGTCACTGGATAATGGACTTTCTGACCAACAGACCCCAGTATGTTAGGTCAGGACACACCTGCTCCTCCACCATCACACTCAACACAGGCGTACCACAGGGCTGTGTGCTGAGCCCATTCCTCTACTCCCTCTTCACCCACGACTGCAGACCTGTACATGGATCAAACACCATCATCAAGTTTGCGGACGATACAGCGGTGATTGGCCTCATCAGCAACAACGATGACACAACCTACAGGGAGGAGGTACAGCATCTGGCCACCTGGTGCGCTGGCAACAACCTGCTTCTCAACACCAGCAAGACAAAGGAGCTCATCGTGGACTTCAGGAGAGAAAAGGGAAGCACGCACAACCCCATTCACATCAACGGGATGGCTGTTGAACGTGTCTCCAGCTTCAAGTGCCTGGGGACCCACATCACAGAGGACCTATCCTGGTCCACTAACACCTCCAGTCTGGTGAAGAAGGCTCATCAACGCCTCTTTTTCCTGAGGACACTGAAGAGACACCACCTGTCTTCAGCTGTACTGAGGAACTTCTACCGCTGTGTGATTGAGAGCATCCTAACCAGCAGTGTCACAGTCTGGTACGGAAACTGCTCTGTCACGGACCGTAAGGCGCTACAGCGGGTGGTTAAAACAGCCCAGCACATCAGAAGGTGTCCACTTCCTGCCATTGAGGATGTCCAGAGGAAACGCTGTCTGCGGCGAGCTCACGGCATCCTAAAAGACTCCTCCCACCCTGCCCACAGACTGTTTACCCTCCTGCCCTCCGGTAGGCGCTTCAGAAGCCTCCGGACCAGAACCAGCAGACTGAGGAACAGCTTTTTCCCCAGAGCTGTCTCCCTACTGAACTCTACCCCCCGAACTCTGAACTCTGTCTCTCTCTCAAACTCCGCCCCCTCCTGACCCCCCCCCCCCAAATGGCAGCCATTATATTTACCGGTATCTTAGGTTCTAGACCCCCTCGGACCTTTAACATGATTAGGTCTTTCAAATAGCCTACCAAATCTGATTTGGTACCAGTTCTCAGCTTGCCCATTTGCAACAATACCAGCGGGCATGTCTGGTTTTTATTGCTCAACTTATTCATCCAGACTTCCTTCATGTATCTGTGATGCAATGTCCAACCAACAGAACAGAGAACAGTCATTCTTTAGGGACGAGTGCTTTTTTTGGGAGCTGGACTTCTCTCAGACTGGAGCCTAGCAGATAAAACGAGACTGCTCCTCTTGATGGGATCTTTGATGGGCTTTGTTTGGTTGGTGAGGTACTCACTGGCATAGGAGTCATATCGGTCCTGTCAAATTCAATTCATATAGTGTAAAACGTATGTATGGAACTATGATTGTTTATAGAATTAATTTCAGTGAAATATAGTGTTTAGTAGGAGAATTGATCTCTTTATGGGCTGATCACCACATAAGGTCTGATCCTAAACTTGTCCCTGCTCTGGAATACAACATCACAAGGACTTTTTATGTTGGATATTGTTGCTTGTTAGCAAAAGCAAGCCAAGGGGAATGATTTATATTTTACAAATCAAGTGATCTACAGGACAATAGCATTGCAATAGGTGAGTCATTTTGCTTTACTTGTTTCACAATATAATTTTAGAAGAAAGTCTTGAACTCTACCTCAACCTGTGCGCTTCCTTCCCAGAGTAAAGGGAATGCAGCAGAGTAGGAGCCATTAAGGTGATCCACCACTCGTCCAGCTACACCTGCTTCAAGCGCTCTGTTGTGCAACCGGGCAATTAAGAAATCTCCTCCAGATTTCTTGGGGTTACCTTGGAAGTTATATATTTGTATAATGACGTCCAGCTGGTCTCCTACGTGCCGCTCTTCTCCACCCCTCCCTGGAAGAATGGTGAAGGTGCTGTGGGCGGGATCACTTGTCCGGTTCAATAAAAAAGGAGCTGGCAGAGGTGGAGTTTCAGGCCAAGCAATGGAGTCCAATATGAGACGTTCCTCCTCAGCATCAGCAGAAGTCAGTGGCTTAAAGGTGCAGAAGACATCAGGCACGTGTGGAGCAGTGGGAGGAGTAGTGGGAGGAGCAGTGGGAGGAGCAGTGGGAGGGGCAGTGGGAGGAGCAGAGGAAGGAGCAGTGGGAGGAGCAGTGGGAGGAGCAGAGGTCACTTTCTTGAGGATGGCAGGTGTTTTTTCATAATTTAGCTGGCAAGGGGTTTAGAAAGAAAGATGGTGACAAAGACACATTAAATTAATTTACTGAACAAAATTATAATTTTATATTTAATTATCAAAACTTGAATAGTTAAATGTAAGCTGCTGGAAGTCACTGAAATGTTTCTAAACGATGGATAAAGACAATGGTCTTTTATGTTTCCTGATCAAACTGCATCATTGACCTGTTGACTGACATATTTTTAAGCAGCATGACCCCTTCTCTTTTCCTCATCTTAAATTCCATTTACATTGTATGAGCAAATGCACTGATACTTAACTGTAAGTCCCTGTGAGGCAACGATTATCAAGATGGTATTCTCTAATGTATGCACATCTTTTTATCAAACATGCGGTGCTTTAAATCGACCATGATGTGCTATTAACTGTAGACCAGGTTTGTTTAAGTGAAGTCGTATCATGCACTAAGAATGCAACTTAAATCACATTCCTATACAGTACTCAATTTCTAAGAGTCCCAGCTGTGAATCTTTTTGTAATGTTTAAAATGCTGGTGTTTCGACCAATTTTACTTTATATTTGCTTTCTCTGGGTAGTATTATGAGGAAAACGTCCATAATTGTTTATTTTTATGCAGATGATACCCAACTGTATGTATGATGGAAGCTTGAGGAGCCCAATCTGTAATGTAAACTAGAAGGATGCCTTGAGGACATTAGATATTATATTATAGATATTGCATATACATGAAGGCATACATACTTAATGGACAATATGTGGTGTCTTGCACATTTGAAAGATGCAATCCTGAGTGTATTAGTAGTTTGCAGGTAAAATCAAGTTGATACACATCTCAACACACAAATCAGGCCCTTTCACACTGCTCCTCACAACTACTTGGCTAACAAACCATAAAGTTTATTTGATTTAATATCCGACCTTTAGAATAGTAGTTTAGGATTTTTGATCTATGTGGACACTCAATATCCCACCACCCTCCCCCTGGGCAAACCGCTGTTTGTTTGAACAAGTAGATTGGAACACAGACATGAATTGGTCCTGTCATATCGAGTATGAAGCCATCAATATCCTTTAATTAGAGGATTTAGAAAATCACTGAGCAAAATGTTGTAAGCAATATAACCATCAGTTAAAATTGTTAAAATGTCTGCTGTAATCTGACTATCTGACTCAGATTCAAACATTCAATTTCCACCTTTAAAGTGTTACCAACAATCACAGTTCTCACCTGCAGCAGGCTCCTATTTCTCAGTATGAAGAACAATACAGTCAGCAGGAGCACGATGACACCGCCCTTCAGAAGCTTCATGTTGACTTTGTTACTTATTAATCCTGTATTCAACATGGTTAGTCCTCCTCTGGTACTGGAAGGAAAAACATGAGTATGTATATATATATATATATATATATATATATGTATATATATACGTGTATATATATATATACAGGAACGTCATTTAAAGCAGTGCAATGCCTGTTCAGAATGTGCTTGTTGGTAATGTGCTTGGTCAACATGTGGCTAGATACAATATGTAGTGTTGTGCTCAGCAAAAACAAACTTCACATGCAATATAGCACATCTTTAGTCACTGGAAAATACACCTGCCATGATATAGTGTATGTTCTAGCATTAGTAGAGGGTATGTGTCATGACAGGACAGACAAGTGGAGTTGCTAAGATTTAGGTGCAGTGATTCAAAAATATTAGAGTTGGACTGCATTGAAAATATGACATTATGGAGGATGATCTTATATACATAGGCTAACAGAAGGTTCACGATTCTGTTTAGAAAAGAAGACAGCTGTAAGGAAAACAATAAATAACAGCTAAGCTGTACTGTACAGTGTCAAATTAGCAAACAAAGTTACACAACATTGGCCGAGTGATTTCATCCCTCTTATGTTAACGATGGTTAACTAACATTAGTGGAATTTTAAAAGCTTGGCAGACCAACGTTAAATATTCAAAGTGAAAATGAGATACTTTTTACAGTCAAAGGGAAAGTCAGAGACTTTTTACTAAAGATGGCGTCTATTTAGCAAAATGAAATGGTAACGTTAAACTTACGTTATAAGTTGATGTATCGTCGATTGTGTTGTGTCCTGTCCAGTCAGCTCAGTGACGCAAAAAAAAACTGGCCGAATGTCTCGGTGAGCAAATGTTTTATAGAAATCTTTTACTGAAATGGAGCTCAGCGTAAGTTCAGACAGGAAGACTGGTGTTATTCTTTCATTCATTCACCTCTTCATTAATTCTTAAACCACACCCCCTACTACCACCTGTATCTCTCTCTGGCAAGCAGGTGATCATGGGCGTGTATCCTGGAATTAACCAACCAGACTCTGCTACTAACTTTCTCTACCAATCAATGGCTTGCTGTCAATAGTTTAAAAACTCTCTCTCTTCCAGTCATCCTGTAGCTGCAGGCATATGCCGCAACCCTCCTCCACCCCAGTCACCTCCTTCCAGCTCAGCAGAGTCCAGGCCCCGGCTGAAACCCACTCCTCTTCTCAGCCTCCATCCTTTTCACCACCACCAGTGTCTAGACTCCACAGGGGGGCATCCTATCCCGCGTCGGCCTCACTACCCCTCGGAGCTCATGAAGTCGTCATGACGGAGTCTAGCCCCCAAAAGACTTTGCACATTTCATTCTACAATTGTTGCACATTTCATTGTAATAAATAATTGTTCATTCTTAATTAAGTCTCTCCTGATTGAACTGACTGTATTGACTAGGTACACTGAAAACATTTACTTTGCCCTCCATATCCTCTCTGCATCAAAGGTGGATATCTATCAGGGAGAACAACTTTTTTAGAGCATTTCCTGAGGGGGACACCAAACTTGTCATAAAAAGTACTGTTTGTTGTGATATTCTGCATCCTTAGGAATACCATAATTAACAGAATTTTTCCAGTTAATGTTGAAAAGCATTAACTCAACCTTTTAAGTGAAAACAGATCTCAGAGAGCTCCCAAGGACTTGGAAAACTGATAACAACAGGATGTTGATTAACAAGCTTTCCTACTTTCAGTCAAAGACCAAACCAAGTTATTTATGCTTTGAAAGCTTTCCACATCCCAAACTTTGGACAACCTCTATCAATCCTCAAAAAGACAACCAGATATGCTTTGGTCCAGCAGACTGACTGTCTCTGTCTTTCTCAGTCAGGAGTTCGAGTTCACTTAAACCTGTTGATATATAACAGAATAGTTAAACCATTATCTGTCTATATGATAAATGTATATGTTCGAGTGTCTAAGATTTGAAACCATGCCTGTTGTTTGTCTAACTGTTCAAAGGAGAACAAAATTGAACTTTTCCCCTCCATCTGTCGTAAAGCCATAAAACTAGATTGACCTTTCATCAGGTCAAGATGACCATCTGGGAGTAATTAAGAGTACTACAGTCACTGTCCAGGACTTTGAAAAACTCCAATGTTGAAATCTGTATTAACGAAACGCAGATACATCTTTTTATATAGATATTCGAAAATGTCATTTAAAAGCAATTAAAATTATTCTTTTTTTTTGGTCGAAATCCGATGTGTAATAAAGGAATTATGCATAATTATTTTTTTAATAGGAATTGGACGTGGAATAACATTGCCATCAAGTGGACAAAAACCATTGTGGAATTGTGTAAGCTGTGTAATGCATAATTATAGATTGTGTTACAGAAGACGTTATTTAAAGACACTAAGTCTTCACATGTTTCATCCTTTAACAATCTGCGTTGTTAAAGGTTTTCTTATATAAATATTATTTTTCCAAACTTCAGGATGAAATGTATCGACCGATGATAACCACTCCTTTAAACCTGATATATGAACCTAAAATATATGATGTAACCTATATTGATGTGAATTTGAAAACAACTGATCCGAGTCCAAATTAAATCCCAGATTCTTTAATCCAGTTTATTCTTTATTCGGTTGCCGTCTAAAATACTTCAAACAATATTGCGTTGTATCTCGTTACTAAACAAATAATTTCACCATACAAGTCAAGTTATATATATAGTGTTCAGTATTACTTTTCCCTGCCATAACAATATATTATTTTTATTTTGTTTTATATTTGTTTTGTTTTGTTTCATTATTATCATTTATTAAAATTAACATAAAATTCAGTACTGTGTTCTGTGTCTCTCTTGATACAAAACTGCTCTAGAATTCACACTTATGATATGAGATTGATTTAATTAATAACTAATTAATTATTCATAATTAATATAGTTATTCCTGGAAAAGCCAGGTGGTGCCCTATCAATGAGGAACGTATTAGACTTATGTTTAATACACTTATTAGACTTTTACATATTTCTGAAGCATCCTATGTGAGGCTAGGAAATATTGTCTAATCAATTAAAATACGCAACATGTTTATCACGAAAGGCCGAACAAAGTGGTATTAAATGTATAAAGAGGAAATGCTGATTTATACTTTTAAACTATACTGAATAATTAATATCTACTTAAACTATCAGCTGGTCGTCTGTTTCAGAAAACTTAAACAATGTCCAATAAGATGGAAAACAAATAATGGGAGGGGAAATGTAATTATTGTAATATGCAAATTAAGTTTTTTGGAGCATTTTTCCTCCACTTTATTCTGTCGGACTGAATATAGTTGTAGCAATAGTGAACTGTAATCTCTGCAGACAGAAGAACAAACTGTGGTCTGTGTCTCTGACCAGTCTTATTTCAACAGTAGTTTGTGTGGCTTAATGTTTTTAAGAGTATTTTAACACGTTCTGAATCTGCAGAGTGTCAGCTTTCTAAAGAATTTCCTTCCCAGTCCTCATGCTGGGAAGGAAACTTATAGTCACAGAATGGAAGACGACAACATTACCACCGGTCAGGGTGTGGTTCTCACAGTTGGGCATTGTGGCAGCTCATGAGCGTCTCTCTTTTAGATTACTAAACCAAGTTGAGAGATTTGGAGCCAAGTGGGAGGATTGCATCTCATTTATCAAGGGACCCTGACATTAATGTAGGCTTGATATCGTTTTTTCTTTCTTTTTTATTAATTCTCATACTATCTGCCATTTTTGTGTTTTATGTAATTTGGCTTTCTTGATGTGCGTGAATAGGCGCAGGTACATCGGTATGCCTATGTGTGAGCACTTGTATGTATTGTACATGCGCAGGTGTTTATGTATTTGAAAACTTTGTCATTTTACTTTCAGGTATGTTTGTCTTGTTGTATTGTTCATTGTTGGAAAAAATTGGAAAATGAATAAAAACTTTTAATCACAGAAATAGTTCATTAACATGGGCATGGACACAATCTCATAACATAGTGTATGTAGTGCATACATAGCACAATGGATCTGAACAGTAAAGCCAAGTGAAAATGTCTTGCTAACACATAACAGTAAAGTAATTCATGTTTGAATGGAACGCATGTAGGCTACCCATGGGTTATAATAATTACAGGCAGGAACCAGCCTTCATTCATTATTATTGCAGAGACTGTGGGACTGTTTCTGCAGGATACAGTGCACAATGCACCACGAGAGAATCTTATCTTCATTCTCTTTAAAACACAAGTAACGAACACAATTATTGTTTCTTGCTATTTCCAAATGTGACTTTTATTGTCATCATGATTTAGCCTATGTTTTGGTTTAGGTGATATTACTGCAGCTTCTATCTCAGCAATCTAACATGGTGACACTTTGAATCCTATTTTAACATTCATGTGGACATGAATTTACTGCTCCAGTGTGTTGCAGTATGTAGGCTGTACTCGAGATGAAAGAGTTTAAGTAGTTAGGCTGACATTGTTTGCCCTTTGTCTGTGACTCGAAGACACACAATGTTCAGATCCGTTGTGGTATTCAGTTAGCACAGACATAATTAGATGATATCCTTACACACACACACACACACACACACACACACACACCTCCTGAACAGAGCGGCAAACATCGTAATGGACAGCTGTCATCTGATCGACACGTTGCCCTATGACAGAGCTCAGACAAACAGGTTCAAGGACAGCTGACAGCTTCTTCCTATCTTGAAGAGTTAATTGTACCGTACTATCCGACAAGAACATTACGTTCCCAGAATGCAGGCCTGCTCGTGGTGCCTATAGTCTCTAAAAGTACTATGGAAGGTAGAGCCTTTAGTTATCAGGCACCGCTCCTTTGGAATCGTCTACCAGTCGGGGTGCGGGAGGCAGACACACTAGGTACTTTTAAGAATAGACTTAAAACTTTTCTTTTTGATAAATCTTATAGTAAGGGCTGGCTTAGGACCAGCTCATAGTTATGCTGCTATAGGCCTAGACTACCGGGGGAACTGGCACCAGGATCTCTAATCTCTCCCTCCCTCTTTCTCTCCCAGCTTTCATATCTTATTACTGCTTGTCACTATCTATATATTCTAACCTCTCCTTTTTCTGGGAGCTCCTGAGCTCTCTTAGGTTCCTTGCAATCTGGCAAGACACTTTTTTTATGCTATACCTCCAACCTAAGTAAATGCTGTACACATATGCAAATACACCTGAAGGAGAGTTTTTGGTGATTTTGTGGATGACCTTTTTGAATTTCCTTGTACAAATACATAATGACAATAAAGACAGTCTTTTCTACCTAGAAGAGTAACTCCCATATGTGGGAGACAGATTTAAAATGTTATATCCACAAAAATGACCAAGATAGATGAATACATGAAAATACACACTAACGTGTGCAGCATCAGAGGTCGGATAACTGCTTTTTAGTTGTTTCACATAAACCATGATTTATGCAAAAATCTATTTTGAATCCTTTACCTATGGTGATATGGAATGGATAAGCCTGGTACACCTGCTATAGCTCAAAATAAACTTTTTAGATCTGCTGCCAGCAAGTCGCCTTTGGAGCTGTGAGGTCTGGTAAAGTTTATCATGTCTTGAACCAAAAAACATAACTAACCTGTTTGTGTGGTTGGCTGTGTGACCATTTATGCAAATCTTCATGTTGATAGTTATGCATTTACAGTGTGTTTATGAATAGGCATTGAAATGCAGTCCAGCAGGATCCAATCTGCTTCTCAAGCGTTTCTATTGAGGTTCAAGTTTAGGCATTGTATGGGACAGTGATCCTCCCACAGCCACAGGTGAAGTTCACTACGAACAAAAGATAGAAACATTTCCAGCTGCTGAATGCTGAATGTTATTTTGTGCTTCCATCTTGCCAAGCGAGCCAGGGTTGCCAGCTATGGGTCAAAACCACAGACAAAACAAACCCAACGGTATAACAATTGGCTATAATCCAAAGGTAACTTTACTAATGTAATATGTATTTTACTCATATCAACCAACTTTTTTTTTAAAGCACTTTTTATACAGATAAAATGTAATACAAAGTGCTCAACATTAAAATCAATGTAGTGAGAGACACGAATTAAACAGTCATTGTGTTAGCATGTCCAAACTTATGATTATAACAGGTATCTGTTCGAGTCAATACTAAGTATGAAATAACAAATAAAAACGAATTGAACGGATTGAATATTGATGCCTCTCACATGTTCTTGCCGTAAACTTTACTGACAGATCCGTGACGTCCTAATCAGTCTGTTACTCATATCAACCAACTTTATTTTTATAGCACTTTTTATACAGATAAAATGTAATACAAAGTGCTTAACATCAAAATCAATGTAGTGAGAGACACTTATTAAACAAGGTGTACTTAAACAAAATGTAAAAATGGAAAGGGCTACATTTGGGGGCCGTCCACAATGGCAGATCCGTGACGTCCTCATCATTGAAACCAACAGTTTTATTTGGGCTATAGGATACGTGCGCATGTAGTGAGCTGTTTTCAATAAGTAACGTCCTGTATGACAAAGTAGTCTGTAGCTGTGCATGTGTGTGAGGGTGCCGGATCGGGTGCGTAAGCTAACCAAGAAAACAGGGTTGTAGACGCCAGACAGTTCCTGAAAAAGGACAAACTAAATATCCTGTTTGTGTTTCCAATCAGTAGAAGTTCATACAGGGAGAGAAGCAAGTCCAAATAAGCAACTACACATAAGAAAACAAGACCAAAAACCTGCAACCTGCGACTGAAGATATTTTCAAGCTACTTTACAAAAAACTAGAACAAAGTAGCTTAAAACAAGCGACTTGGCAACACTGGTTTAATAAATAGCAATAATCTTAGTTGATCACCTGCAAAACGCCCACAAACCAAACCATCATTTTTTTTGGAGTGAACACGTACTTTAGTACTCTTTAGTTGTGGATACATCTTTTAACTGTGTCAACCATGTTGGACCATGTGAAGCTGTATTACATACATGTGTAAGAGATGTCAAAACCGTAGCAGAGTTTTCTTTGGTTTATAGCCAACTGTCTGTTGTCTGAGAGGTTTTGCTTCACATAGATGTTTGACATTTGAATCAAGGAGATGAGTTCTTCATGCCTCACACAGAGTCAAGTATTTGTGGGCTTTCTTTCTATCAGAATATAAGAAACACTGTGAAGAAGTATACTTTGCCAGTGACTGCAGAGTCCTGGTCCAGAAGGCCAGTGACTGCAGAGTCCTGGTCCAGAAGGCCAGTGACTGCAGAGTCCTGGTCCAGAAGGCCAGTGACTGCAGAGTCCTGGTCCAGCATGCCAGTGACTGCAGGGTCCTGGTCCAGAAGGCCAGTGACTGCAGGGTCCTGGTCCAGAAGGCCAGTGACTGCAGAGTCCTGGTTCAGAATGCCAGTGACTGCAGATTGCTGGTTCAGCATGCCAGTGACTGCAGAGTCCTGGTCCAGAAGGCCAGTGACTGCAGAGTCCTGGTCCAGAAGGCCAGTGACTGCAGGGTCCTGGTCCAGAAGGCCAGTGACTGCAGAGTCCTGGTCCAGCATGCCAGTGACTGCAGAGTGCTGGTTCAGCTTGCCAGTGACTGCAGAGTCCTGGTCCAGCATGCCAGTGACTGCAGGGTCCTGGTCCAGAAGGCCAGTGACTGCAGGGTCCTGGTCCAGAAGGCCAGTGACTGCAGAGTCCTGGTCCAGCATGCCAGTGACTGCAGAGTGCTGGTTCAGCTTGCCAGTGACTGCAGAGTCCTGGTCCAGCATGCCAGTGACTGCAGGGTCCTGGTCCAGAAGGCCAGTGACTGCAGGGTCCTGGTCCAGAAGGCCAGTGACTGCAGAGTCCTGGTTCAGCATGCCAGTGACTGCAGATTGCTGGTTCAGCATGCCAGTGACTGCAGAGTCCTGGTCCAGCATGCCAGTGACTGCAGAGTCCTGGTCCAGAAGGCCAGTGACTGCAGGGTCCTGGTCCAGAGACCAGTGACGGCAAGGTTCTGGTCATCAAGCATGTTTGAGCTATTGTCTGTGATGTAGTTATGTTATTTGACTATGGCTTAATAAGTCTAAGATGATCCACAGGTCTGTTTGACAATGTTCTCCTCATTCATTCAACACAGATATAGAAACCCACCTTACAGTAAATCAGGTCCAATCAGTCTTAAACCCAGTCTTGTCTTGACATCGCCTCTGTCTGTCTGTCTGTCTGTCTGTCTGTCTGTCTGTCTGTCTGTCTCTCTCTCTATATATATATATACAATACACTTAATAATTATATTAGTATTTAATTAATTAATTTGAGACTGATATTTTAATATTCGGTGGTATCCAGATTTCAGGGTGGTGTCCCTATAGGTTTGTTAAACTCAGCTTTTATATATAATTGTGTATGTATATGTCTGTGTTAACTATATAATTACATCCAAACAAAATAATGAATATTATGACTTACCTTTTGTCGGTAGAGATTACTTTGAAGTTCACAGTGGTGAAGTCTTGATTGGATGTGGTGGGAATCCAAAAAATAAAACTTTTGTAGAAAAATAAAATAACTCACAAACATTCGACAGACAACCTAATTAAACATGATCTACAAGGTTGGCTCTGACAAGAATAAAGCCCCCCTGCAGTGATGGTTCAACTTGTACTACTTCTCCCCCTCCTTCTTTTCTGGGTTTTTTTCTTTTTTTTCTGCTGCAGGCGTGTGATTAGCAGGTTGTGAAGCCGGTTTCTCCTGTTGTGGAAGACCCCTCTCTGACACGGTGAGGAGAGAAAGAGGCCCTGAGAAAAGGCAAACTCGAAAACTTATACATTTCCATCACATTACACAGATCACTCCCCCATCACGCCACATAGAGCCACTGCCCACCTGGCAGGGCACCATCCATCCCCTAGTGTGAGAAAAGACACTACATGGCTATTTACCATCTCCCAAGGCTGAGAAGGAGATGGAGTCCAGTGAGACAGAGTCTGGGTGACTCTTCCCACATGTACAGAGTGTGAGAAACAGAATAAAGGGAACGAAATGATGGGAAACAAAACACCCGATAGGCTGTGCATGTAGTATTATAAGACATTTCAGATACATTTTATATGACAGATTCTATGAGACCTTCGTAGTACAAATGGAGTAACATTTTACCTCATAGACCTCTGAGGTATCTGAGTTTGGAACAACTACATGTTTAAATCTGAACTCATTGAGGACAAAGGCTGACGTGTTGCTCCTTGAGTTACATGAAATATATTTATTTTTATATTTGAATAGGTTGCCTTGGAAGAGAACACATCATAACTCTGAAAGACAAGCCATTTTGTACTGTGTGTTCAGGTCATTTCCTGATTGCCACAGGAGGTGGTGTATTGGACAGCAGTAATGTGGAAAGGGGATAAGTAGAAGAAGAGGTAATTGTTCCTCAGGTGTGCTGCTTACCGGGGAGAAGCAGACAGTTTTATTGAACTAAAACTGTGTGCTTCTGAAGGCTAATAATTGAACCTTTTTTTTTTTCCGTTTCATCAAAGTTAGTAATGGAAGTGCGTGTAAACAGTGTCTTTATTGGTGGTGGTAAATAAATACATCTTGAACAAGTGCGCAGATGTTTGATTTACAACTTGGAGCTGCCGAAGGACGACGTGTCAGTTACAAATATCCCGGGAGCAGCAGCTCACTGTGGCCTAGGTTTCTTTTCTTTTTTTAGTTTCGGCAAAATCAAGTCACAACAGACAACACTGGCATTAATTGCCCAAACCACAGGGAGGATTTGGACGCTTTTTTAAAAAAAATTTTTAGGAGTTTTGCTCAGCAAAAGCTCAACAATGTTCTTCTCCTACGGTTTTTTTTCTTTCCACAAGTATATTTATTGAAGTTTTTAGTGTGTGACAGGTGACGTAATAATGTTAACATTTAGAAAGTCCTGCACATCCCATTACAACCAGGATGCGTGTCCTCCCTATATGGTTTGTTTGTCCTGTGAAAGCGGATATTGATTTTAGTGGTGCAGGTAAGTTTAGAAAAAAAAGCCCTTATATGAGGTATTCTGGGAAGATGCATTGATGGTTTCATGATAAAACACAAACAAGATTCTTATTTTGTGTTTAATAATACGTAGCTTTCAAGAGGAAACACTTCATCCACCATCCTATCTCCATGTTACTTTTGACTGCAACAGAATTTTTACATATATTTGTGTAATTGAAACTCAACTTCACGGTCACAACAGACGATTCTCTCCTCCCGGTGCAAACCCCAAATAGAAAATATGAGACCGCTCAAACAACCTGTCAATCTTAATGTCATGCATAGTAAACCAGTGCCATATAATAGAGAGGACACTAGATTAAATTCATACCACAAATTAAACGAAAGCCAGCCTAACGCTTCATGACTACGACTCCCACAATCCTCTGCGGTGCCTCCATTCAGCACGTCACAACGTCAGCTGATGATGTTTAGAATGAGTTTCTCCGGTGAAACATGGAGGTGACAGCAGCTCGCAGGTCGTTTCTGTGTGATATTGGTGAGCTCTGTTAACCATTTTCACAACAGCAACTTTCATGTTAGCAATTGTCGCTCATTTTATAGGCTCGTGCTCGCGCTTTGCTCGTGACACTGGCTAAAACGGATGTAAACACCAAAACAACATCAGCTCTCAGAGCCGTATCTGTCCGCTGTCACCGGGACCAACAGGCTCATAAACGAGGTGAAGTGGGCTGCGTGATAATCATCATTCATTTGATTTAAGTCCTCGGAAAACACATTGAGGGAGAAAACCTCATTTGCAATGGTGCCGAGGTCCAAGATCCCGATAAAACAAGCAACGGCAGGAAATGAAACAAGAAAAACAACTGAAAGTGCAGTCAGTTTTAAAAATAGCAAGAAAATACAATAGCCTATATGTTAAAAAAAATTGAGTAAAAGTAATAGGTAACTATTTGTATAATGTTAAGAGCAAAAACAGCTAAAATCAATGAAATGATAAATGAAACGTTTGTGAGTCAGTGTTATTAATGAGTTGATCTTAAAATGTCTCTGAAGGTGTTTGGTGCACAGTAACTAAAAGCAGAGCGTCCTTACTCTGTGTGGATTCTTGGAACCTGCTACCCCCTCATGTGTTCATGTAATGACACGATTACTAATTATATGGTTTATATCCCAAGTTACAAAATTCACTTCAACAGTCAAGATGACTTTATCGCCTCATAAAGTCATAAATGTGTCTTTAGCCATGCTGCAGCCATAAAAAGACAATGATCACCATCATTCACTTTAAACATTTAACGATAAAATGATTAAGAAATATCCAAACAAAAACTAAGGACACCAATAACATCCTATCTGTCTTATTTGTCACTATTTAAAAGCCAGGGATAAATGACTTTTTGAACCTGTTCAGTCTACGACGGGGCGCTCTGAACGTCGTACCAGAGGAGCTCGTACTGTTTGTGTAGAACATGACACGGCTCACTGACAGTCTTATCAGCAACTCTTTTATGGTACACATGAAATAACATCAAAAACGACGTCTGTTCGAGGTTTCTGGGCAGACCGGACCGCGCTGCATGAAGCGGCGTCTCACGGCAGAGCGCTGCAGCTGAAACAGCTGATTGAGGGCGGCTCATCGGTCAACATGGTGACGGTGGACAACATCACGCCGCTCCACGAAGCCTGCATACAGGCTCGTCCGAACTGTGCACGTCTTCTGCTGGAGGCTGGAGCACAGGTGAGATAAACCAAGCTTGTATTGATAACCCTGAATTACATTTGGATGCCTTGCTATGGTTCAAAATGTTGCAATCGGAGAGGATTTAAGACCCTTTTACGGTGTACCAAACAAAATCCTTAGCTGCTGTCATCCAGCACACCTTGGGAATACTCAGGAACTCCCTTTAAGTCACAACATCTTGGTCTCTGTCAGAGCCCTTTGCTTCACATTGGACTTGTTGACTCAGCATTGTGGCCTTGCACCTCTCATTCTTCAAAACCAGGTCCCACCGAGATTTGAACTCGGATCGCTGGATTCAGAGTCCAGAGTGCTAACCATTACACCATGGAACCACACCTCTGCATGACGACGGAGCAGTCAAATCCCTTCTTACATGCCATCACCATGTATGGCTGCAGATAATATTACATAGAAGGCTTGAGGGGCATAGCGACAGAGGAAGGTGCTGTGCTGGCTTTCACATGTGGTCAGCTAAAAATAATAAACCCCTGCCCAGTGCAAGAACACAAAGTCACATGGTCCCAGCGTATTCAAAGGCTCCAGCTGCCCTACGACCTCTTCATAGTCTTGTCCTCACATCTCCTGACATGCAGAGGCTTAGAATAGTCCTTCCCTGCATCATGTTACAGACAACACTTTCTAGGAAAAGCACAGCGCGTTGTCAGAAGTGGGATTCGAACCCACGCCTCCAGGGGAGACTGCGACCTGAACGCAGCGCCTTAGACCGCTCGGCCATCCTGACTGCACAACCTCAAAAAGTCTTTGTGGACGTACGTTGACGTACAGCTGCCAGCTCAAAAGGAACTGCGAGAACGTTTTAGCTCCTGTTCGTCATTTAGAGCCCAAAAGTTCAGATGAACAAAAAGCTTTATGGTTTCTGTGTTTCTTCCAGGTGGACGTACGGACCGTCCATGGCAGCACTCCTCTGTGTAACGCCTGCGCTTCTGGAAGCCTGGAGTGCGTGAAGCTGCTTTTAGAGCATGGAGCCAAAGTGAATCCTTCGCTCACAGCTCTCACTGCGTCGCCGCTCCACGAGGCGTGCATACAAGGTGAACCTGCAGCAGCGTCACGAACACCACATCATACCAGGAGAGGCTCTCCAGCGCCTCCTCGTCCTCTGTGCACACAGAGCGCTGCAGAATACTTTTTACATTTAATAGACTTCGCACGATATAGACACATCGAGCTGTCTGTCTGTTTTATTTAACAATTCATGCAGCTATTGAGAATTTTCTTCCCTGAAAAACAAAACACACAACCTTTGAAGGATTTCTAACAAGCATTAAAAAATTTTTTTGCTTTGTTTTTGCACCTCGCTCCATGTCGTTTATGTTTGAAAGTTATTTTGGGGGCTTTTTGCCTTCATTGGATAGAGGGCTTGACAGAGACAGGAAAGGTTTGCAGGAGAGATAAGGGGGTTGACATACAGCAAAGGGCAGAGGTCAGATTCAAACCGACAGCCGCTGCAATGAGGACCTCAGCTGCAAGCGGCACAACTGCCTATCAGCGCCCCCTGGTGCTGATATGCATCTGTTGTGACAGATTCAATCAGATCAAATGTTTGTTTATCTGACATTAAGTTAAATTCTTTTATCTGATACCCTTGAGAACCCTGTGAGACTTTGTTCTGAATAAGTCTGTTGTTCCTCTCAGGTAATGTTGAAGTGGTGAAGTTGATAATAGCCAGCGGAGCGCTGCTGGAGGCGTATGACGTCCACTTTGGTCCCCCGCTTCACATTGCGTGTGCTAAAGGACACGTGGACTGTGTGAAGGAGCTGCTGACTGCAGGTCAGGACGTGCGTTTGAAAAAAGAATCCATGCTTAAAAAATGAGGAAAAAGAGAGAGGACGTGGTGGACGTGCTCTGTTCTCCGATTTAAGCTCTGTATGAAAAGATCCAAATGCAACACATTTGAGTTGGCATAAAAATTAAATATCCTGCAGCCTCATTTATCAACAGCGCATACATGGATCTGTGCATAATGAGTACGTTGGAATTGATCGACTTAGTTAGAAACGTGTGTAAATGTAAGCACGTGGAGTCAGTTGGCCGGAGCCAAAAAGACTCGATCAACATTTTCAGAACCTTTTTACAGCCAATCGGTCTCTTTGTCTCTAACCTTCGAAAAACCCCTGTCTGAGTGAGGGTGCTTGTGTGTGTGTGTGTGTGTGTGTGTGTGTGTGTGTGTGTGTGTGTGTGTGTGTGTGTGTGTGTGTGTGTGTGTGTGTGTGTGTGTGTGTGTGGAGGTGCATCCATGTCACCTTCAGGTTGCATGTGCCTGTGTTCAAGTGCTGCAGATGCAGGTACACTCAGGTACATTCACACCTTGATGCCACTTAAAGGTAACATACCTAAACCAAAAGCTCACCTTAAGTTCATTCATGCGTTTCCTGAGTTCAAACGACGACGTTCGACTTTTTGCATTTTATTCTAATTTTCATTTGTAAAACTGAATTTAGAAAACTTTCTTTGCACTGTTGATAAATGAGGCCCCTGTTGTTGTTTTTTGAGTTTTACATGCTTAGCTCATTTAAATAAAGGTCTGCAGCTTTGTTTTCAAATTTAGCTTTATTCTTAATATGATGAAAAATTAGACAAATAAGTTCCTTAAAGTAGCAATGAAATGCTCATCCGAACGTCCTGCAGGTGCCAAAGTGAACTCAGTGAAGTTCCATGAGACGGCTCTGCACCACGCGGCTCGGGTCAACATGGTGGACATGATCGAGCTGCTGCTGGAGTTTGGAGCTGACGTTTACGCCAGCGACAATGTGGGAAGGAAACCTGTGGACTACACAGCACCTGCGTCTCCAACTCACAACTGCCTCGCGTCTTATGAAAGTGAGTTCACGCACTCGTCTTCTTGCTTTCCAATCGATGGACCGCTTATCTTTTTCTCCTGCAGGTAATCCTCTGAGCCTGCAGCAGCTGTGCAGAATCACGGTGAGGAAGTTTCTCGGTACCAGAGCCTCAGTGGTCATACATCAGCTGGACGTATCTCACCGCATCGAGAGCTACCTGCAGTACTGCGATCAGCCCTCATCAGCTCTAAACCTATGAGGTTTATTTTCAGAATAAGGCTACTTGAAATAAACATCATGGACAAATATTAGCTTATCCATCATATGTCTTAAATGTACATACTGTGACTGAGGACTTGTAATTTTATTTTGAAGGTACAAACATGTTTAGAAGGAAGAACATGATCCTGTGAGTGGAGTTATTCTTATTGTGTACGAGAGGTCGTGTGTCGATGTTTCACTGGTTGTCCTGTGGTCCTCAGGCTGAGAGTTTGTGTGTGTGTGTGTGTGTGTGTGTGTGTGTGTGTGTGTGTGTGTGTGTGTGTGTGTGTGTGTGTGTGTGTGTGTGTGTGTGTGTGTGTGTGTGTGTGTGTGTGTGTGTGTGTTGTCTGTTCAAACACAGGGTGTGTGTGTTTAAGGGAGGTATTCCTCTCTCAGGGTCATCAGATCTAATAAAGTTGATCTTAATACAAATGTTGTTGGAGCACTTTGACCTCTTCAAGCAGTGGCGACTCGAGGCAGAGATTCACCTTTCATCTGTCATCAAGGTGCGTCTTCCCCATATTTAGGGCGAGAAAAGCATGCATTCATTTACTATTATATGAAGGAGAGCTGTCATACGTCACGTTAAACATTTTGCACTTGAAGATAAAAGTTTTGTTCGAGGCTTGAGGTGTAGTTCATGTTTGGAGATACCATGGGAGGCGAGGGGATTTTTTTTTTTTCCATTTTATTTTTGATCAGAATCCCAACGTGACATCACAAGGAGAGCACGTTTGAAACGGAGCATTTTTTCTCTGTGATGGAAGACTTACTGTATGCAAACCACAAGCAAAGGACTGGATGGATTTATTTCACATTTTGTGGGTTGGTAGACGCTCAGGTTACCCAAATGTTCAAAAACACTGTACAAATGGATTTGATCATAACATGTCCCCTTAAATCCATACCAAAATATACAAATACCATAAACAGACAAGTTATCAATACTATTACATACGTAATAATCCTCGTGACCTAGAACAAATGATTCATCGTTTCTGATCATGAAATAACCTATTTAGGTTAAAAAAAAACTACAAACCCCATCATGCGGCGCTAGGAGTTCCGGGTCTGTCGTGACGTCACGCCTTCCCCATAAAAACACGATCAGAACGCCGCTTGTTTACATACATCACATGTTTGTGTTCCTGCGTTGATGCTCGTTGTCGCGTGCGGAGATCAAACACAGATGATGACGCAGACTGACAGCGCTCAGCCGTACTTCTTCGGAGACATCGGTGAGTGTGAGAAAAAGACGACGTGTCCCGTTGAAGGGACGCTTTGCTCGGATTTTGACCCAATTTGAGGTCGGTTCAGTATCGCCTGACAGCATGTCTCACTAAGGTTGCTGTTTGTCAACAGCCGTGTTAAAAGTATTTTATTGCGTCACAACATTTCACATTGTTGCTGTTATAATTTTTGCACGCGTTTGTTTTTCTTCTTTGAATTTAAAACACGCAGTGATTTAATGTCGGGCTTTTGTGCCTTTAATTGGAGAGGAAGGACAGTAGAAAGAACCAGGGAAAGAGAGTGGAGGTTGGATTTGAACCCCGGCTGCCCACTTGGGAGGACATCAGCTCCCGTACATGGGACACGCACATTACCCGCTGTCCCACGAGCTCCCCAATCTCAGTTCATTTGAATGACCAATTGTATTGGAAAATACTGAAACTGAAATAAACCACATCTGGACACGAGCGGAGAAGGAACAAAAAATAATCCATCAAAAATTGGAAACCCACTCCTGCACACCTTCAAATAGTTTTTGCGCCCGTTAGGGGAAGTGTGCAGGAGTTAGTCTGCACCCTCGTCGAATAAAAGGATAACGCAGTGAAGATGAATATTTACTCTCCAAGTAATAAATCCATGAGTATGTAATGGTGTGATGATACACCTCCCCCCCGCAGGCTGCTGGTCAGAGAGGACGGAGGTGCACAAAGCAGCGTCGCTCGGTCAGGCGTCCCATCTGCAGCAGCTCATAGAGAGCGGGGCGTCGGTCAACATGGTGGCTGTGGACTCCATCACGCCGCTGCACGAGGCCTGCCTCCATGGACAGACCCAGTGTGCCCGACTGCTGCTGGACGCTGGAGCTCAGGTTAAAACCCAGCAGCAGCACGCAAAACGCAGGTAAAAGAAGAAGAACACGAGTTGTGATGTGTGACTTCTCCGTGTGTTCCGGGATGAATCCCTCAGGTGGATGCGAGGAACGTGGACGGGTGCACGCCGCTGTGCGAAGCCAGTTCGGCTGGTAGTTTGGACTGTGTGAGACTCCTGCTGGATCACGGTGCCAAGGCGAATTCTATCCTCACCTCCCGCACGGCCTCGCCGCTCCACGAGTCCTGCATGGGAGGTGAGCAGTCCGTTTGTTTTTTTTTTAACCTGTGCATCCACGGGGTCACGCTTTCCTCTGGATCTTTCAGGAAGCTCCGACTGCGTGAAGCTCCTGATAACCATGGGTGCTAGTCTGGAGGCGTACAACCTTTACTACGGGACCCCGCTGCACGTGGCTTGTGTCTACGAACACACAGACTGTGTCAAAGTGCTGCTCAATGCAGGTGAGCGAGGCAGGACGGGAAAACACACCTGAATGTGCCACTCTTGTTTCTTGCAGGTCATGGAGATGGATTGTGGGTATTTTGATGCTGGTGTGACTTCAGGACAGGGGAGCGTAGCTGTAACACGACCTCCTGCAACCTCAGCTGAACCTGACAACACGACATCTATATGCATGTGGCAACACCTTCACTTTAGCATGTTGCGCCCCATTTAGCTCACAGTCATCATCCAACCACACGGCTTCCTTTTTCCACCTCTCACAGGGACACTTTTTAACGGGGTTGAAACTAAAATGTGTCTTCTGGCGCCAGGTGATGACAGACTGATCATCAGAATAATAACACAACTCTTTGTTTGTCGAGTTTATTCATAAATCTTAACAAATCTTAACATAAATCTTAATTGTCTTAAACAATCTCATTTTTTTTTTTGAGGTCTGTTTTCTTTCTTTTCAAGACTATCAAATAAAAAGCGTTTTAAAAAATCTAAATTTTAACGTTTTTCTCTTATAGTGAGTTAAAAGAAGAGTGAACCCGTCTGGTTAACAATAGGCCAATGCCTTCACTCTCGGACAAAAAAGAAAAATATGTTTTTTAGATTTGTTCGATAAGTAACTTTTCCATTTCAAAATAGCCGTTTCAAAATCGATCTAATAGCCAAACATCTGGACGGCGTCGCCCCACATCCACAGACAGACCCACCGGGTTACAGCGTGTGCTGCGGTCCTGTCGTGTGAAGGACGGGAGAGAGACAGAGAGGGAGAAGTCTCAACACTCAGAATACAGAGAGACAAAGTCTTGTTTGTTTCAGGTGCCAACGTGAACGCTACCCGGCTGCACAAGACGCCGCTGCACCATGCTGCCAAAAACATGCGAGTGGAGATGATCCGGATGCTGGTGGAGTTCGGCGCCAACATCCACGCCAGGGATCAGAACGACAAGAAACCCGTGGATTACACCACGCCGGGGTCGCCGTCTGCAGCCTGCCTGAAGTTTTATGAGAGTAAGTCAGTCAGGAAAAAAAAAAACCCACTTGGGTCCAACTCTGACCATGAGCGCAGTGTCGCCTCTGAAACAGCAGAGGGTGAGCAAGGATCACGTTTCAGCTCTGACAGATGACACCTGTTGTTTGAGTTCAGGCTGATTTCTTCATATGAATGAGATGACAAAAAGTCAAGATTAATTTTTTTTTTATAATCTGCCTGATCTAAACAGTTTCATTTAACTTTTTTGTTGTTGTTGTTGTTGTCCTGCTGTGTAGCCACGCCGATGAGTCTGCAGCAGCTCAGCAGGGTGGCGGTGAGGAACAGGCTGGGCACCCGAGCTCTGAAGGTCGTACATCAACTGGAAATCCCCAAACTGCTGGTCAGCTACCTCTGCTATCAGTGAGCCGTCGGCTCTGCGGGAGGACGCACGCTTAAAGACTCACCAAGCTGCTGAGAGCAGCCCAGACGAGGTGCCGCTGTTTAAGATATCATAGAACTGTACACACTCACAGATTAGCGTTCTCTCTGGCGCTGCCTTCACACTAAAGAAACCCACTCACAGCCTTCAGACACACGAGAACACCTTCGCATTCACAACGTTACATCAGTCAGGAGTGCAAACACCTGAAGCGTCTGAAGGGAGACGCGTCATTTTGTGAACTTTTTGACCGAATGCTTTTTAGTTTTGTTGCATCAAACAGAAGAAAGAACTTTTAAAACGTGACTTTGACACCAAACGAGCAGCTGATCACGACGATGATGTGACGGCTGGTGAACACAGCTGTGCAGACGTTGGAGACAGAAACAGTCACAACAAACAGCCGTGAGATCTGTCGCTGTAAAAACAACACACGCTGCGTCTGACCGCCACGATGGACACGCTAAAACCCTGACGTTCGCCGTTTATTGATAACCTAGTTCACCTTCTCTTCTGATGCATCTGAGGACAACGACAGACAGACGTCAAGATCGGGAAAAATTATTTTTTTTACAATCGTGCATTGGGCAGGCCCTTCCTGAAACACTTCTCTAAGTGTTGATGTTTAGTTATCTTTAGCAGGGATTTAGCTTTAGGTCTGAATATATCAGACGTCTTTAATCACTGGACAAGAAGCTTCTCTTGTTACGAGTGCGTTTACATGGACTTGAGTATTTTGGTGTTGTGCATGTAAAACGCCTGCGACGACCTTATATTGTTGGAACTAAAGGAGTAACAAACATTTATGAAATAATAAGAACTGAAAGAAAAAAATATACTGTGAGAACTTTTAGGATGATTTACAATAATCAGAATATTCAAGCCCCATGTGAAAAATGTGCTGACAAAGTGAAACTAAGGAAAGAAACTTCAAGGTTCTCCCAAGGTCAAACAAGTCAGTCTGACTTACCTGAGGTCGTCTTACCTGCTAGACAAAATACTAAACTGACACAGAGAACATAACGCTTCCAACATTACAGTTATTAAACTAATGTTGCTCAGCAGGCACAACATATCCACGTGTAGCCAGCAGCCCTGCTCCAGGTTTTTAATTGGCTGATCAGCTGCAGGAGGGGAGGAGCTCTCAGGTGTGTGTCACTGTCACTATATCTCTCCCACGATCCAATCGGGTACACTGCATGTAAACGCGCTCATCGTCCGCTCTGTGGCGGTTTGGAGATTTAGGTGAGAAAGCGTAAAACGTGTGCGATTATACGACAGGTGCGTCGGCGAGGAGTTTAAACTGTGACGCTGACGGATCGCACAGACTTTATCGAAAGAACTGATTTTAATGACGGTAACCACGTGTGGGAAAAGTTTAGCTGACATGTAGCTTAACTCATAGTTTGACCCATCTCCCATTTGTTAACATGGAGGAGGCGGAGCTTATGACCTGCAGCCAGACAGTAGGAGGAAGTTCTGGCTTCACTTCTGGGGAGCCGTCAGCTCGTCCATATTTGTTACCATCCATCAGTCAGATCAGTTCTAACGAATGCTTCATTAAAAACCCGAGTTCGACGTTTTCCTCACCCTGCTGACAGGAAGTGATCCTCAAATAGAAGTCGCCTTACCGTCGGCTCTGTCCAGTAAACGCGATGAGTGATCTGTGTGAGGGTTGTTGTGTAATAAGAGACATGTTGCTGTTTAATGTTAGCCGTTCACATAAATAGAGCGTGCTTCTAATATTAGACATGATTACAGTGGAGTATTTATTTGAATAAAGTCGGCGCTCTGGGAGGACGGAGACTGGAGGCGTCTTTTTCCTGGCAACACAAAGTGGCTGTATTGAAAGCTAAACACGTCTCGGTACCGTAAACGCCAAGTTACAGTGAAATGTAAAGTTGGGCTCTGAGCCGGTGAACATATCTGAACCTAACGTGCAGAGAAATAGCGAGCAGCTCTCAGAGTGATAAACTCCAGATGCTGCTTCTCGTCGTCTCGGATGCCTGAATCACGCCCGGCGTCGACCTTTCTGTTTGATGCAGACACTGTAGTTTAGAGGAAGCTGTGATCCTATTTATAAACTGCTTGTGCACTGAGGTCGCAGTGTTTACAACAGGAAGTGTTTATGAATTCCTTAAAGTGCTCCAGTTTGCTTTATTGGCTCTTTTTCTAAGTGGACGTGAGCCGTTTTGGAAGTTGTGTAACTTTTATCTGCAGGGGTCAAACGGGGTCAAACACGAGCTTTATTTAAACTCCTTGTAATCGGAACACTGCGTCAGAACTGCGGCTGCATATTTCTTCTTCTCTTTTGCTAAATGTGGCGTCCCGATGAATGTTGTAGTTACCAAGCGAGCTCTAGTGTTTGCCGTAAACGCCTCATGCTTCAGCCGAACATCCGAACATCGTCATCCATGGAGCCGATGCTAGCGGTCATCATGGGCGAGAGGCGGGGTTACACCCTGGGCTGTCCGTCAGCCAATCACAACGCTGACATATAGAGACAGACAACCAGCCACACTCGCATTCATTCACAACTACGGACAATTCAGAGTCAGCAGGTAAGCTAACCAGCGTGTGATTGGACTGTGGGAGCACGCCAGAGAGCGCCCACGCCATGCACGGGGAGAACATGCAGAGACATGCATGACCAAGTTTATTCCTCACTAAACAGTCTTAACTCGAGCTGCTTTACTTTCACATAAGAAGACACAAGATGGACTCCCACAACCAGAGCAGAGAGTGAACAACATGCAGCAGACGTGCACGATCACTTCCAGACCACCGAAGCTCGTCTAAAGAGCGAATGAGAGGCTGAAGAGACATCATCAGAACAAATGTGCTTCTGCTCTCCGCAGTGATGGCGTAGCTGGAGGAGAGCGTGCAGAAACACTTTGTCAAGCTGTAGCTCTTAAACTGAACTGACAGTAAGATGTGCAAAGACGAGCGACCTTTTTCTCTTCTCCCTGTTTGGTATCAGCGGCGTCCACGTGCAGTTTACTGACCTGACCCTGCAGGATTTTTTTAAATACATGATTTCCAAACTTCGACTTTTGTGCTCCAGCAGCCAAGTGAGAGATCATCTATCAGCTCTGAGCGAGGCCTGCACCTGCGTCTTTAGTGTTTCTCTTTCTGGTCCTTACAAAACCATCAAAAACAACGTTTTACACTTTCGTTTTATCATCCAAATCTCTCCGTTTCTTCCCCGTCTTTGGCTCGCACCCTAAACGTGCCCGACTTGCACGATGTTGGCCCCAACACACGGCTCGTCTGCTGCACGCCATAAATATGCCAAACTGCTGCAATTTGCGTTTGCAAAATCAGTCTCTCATCGTCTGTGGAAACTTTGATGAGTTTTCATGCTACAAAAATGCACTCTTGCTCATTACAACCGTGTGCCGTAAATAACCCCGATGCTCGGATCGCTCCTTCTTCCCACAGTTTCTGACAGACTTTAAATATCTGACCCTGAAGCATATTAAGGACTGAACTTGTGTCTTAAAATAACCTCGACAAAACATGCATGTTTCAAAGCATTCTGAGACTGCAGAAGGACTGGAAAAATCCGAGGAGAGGAGCGAAGGCATGCAGGGAATGTCCCGAGTTATCTAAGATGAGAAACGCTCTGAAAATAGGAACGTCGAGCTTCAGAAGGAACAAAAGAGGCGTCTTATTTTGAAAGTTTCCTCCTCTGATTTTCATAGTTCTGGCAGTTCTTGTGGTTTCATTATTATTGTCTTATTAAAGTGAATGAAGTCCGACCTGTGGTGAATCATTGAGGAAAAATGTGTCATGAATATTTATCTGTACAGAAGTGTTGCTCTGAATGTCATTAAAATGTTGATTTGTTGAATACATTTTTCTCTCGTTTCTTGTCCTCATGTTTTTGCATGAAGCGACTTTTTAGTCGATATCATCTGCTGATGACTAACACTTTTATTTACAGTTAATGTTGTGCAGAAAACGTGTGCGCAGGGGATTGTGATTTTTTAGGGGGTTTTAGATCTGTTGGGTTTAAGAAGTTACAGCAACAAATCCAAAACGAGTTTATCGCTACGAACGTTTGAAGGTTTTCAGAAGTCATGATGCGTCTTTAAATCCGTTTTTGAAAAGAAAACTAGAAATCTGTCTTCATCTGAAAAAGTCACATTTTCTGTCTGTGTTGCTTTTCCCTCGTTCTCGTTCTGTACCTCTCCTTTAATGATCATCAGCTTCAGTAAAAACATGTTTCCAAGCTTTGAGATTCTGACACATTCATCAGTTTATAGTTTTCTCTTCTTCACTGTCAGAGCTGTCAAAAACATTTTGAGTAATTTGATCAAATTGAGCAGAACTTCGAGATCAAAAGATTCCTTTTTTTTTTAGCTGGATTTGTGCAGAGAGTCCTGGGTTGAAGTGAAGACGCTGTTTTTATGTGCACAGTTGCACTTGTTCACCACTAGGGTGTGCTGTGGTTAAAGAAATCCTTTGTAAGCAGTAAGGTGTGTTCAGGCCTCCTGACCCTCTGCTCGCTCTTCTGCCTGTTTCTGATTCTTCTGACTCTGCTCAGTCTGTTGTCATCTGTCAGGAAACACAGCTCTGTCAGGCTCATGGGAAAAAGATCTTTGTCGTTGCACAGTAAACAGACGGAGGATCACTTCTTGGCAGCGGACGTGCGCAGAGCGGAGGAGCAGATTGGGACAGGAGATCGTGGATTTGAGGCGTTAAGCGGACGGGAACTGGGAGGCTTTTGTTTGAGAATCAGAGATAAACAGAGAGCTGGATGCTGTGATGGTCCGATGCTACACCCCCCCCCCCCCCCCCAAAACCAAATCAGCAGCTGGAAATGAGCTGCAGATGTGAGACGATTCTGCAAGATGCAAAGCAAAGTAACATACAGATTTAAAAAAACAAATACTATGAAGCTCAAAAAGAAGGCCCTGAGTTTAAGGCACCTTATAAATGTAAAGAGAGTCTTTGCATTGTCATGGAGTGATTCAAAGTCATTATAGGTCGACTTCAGACCTCAGTCCAGTTTGAATTATCCCGCGCCCAGAAGAGACAGCAAGAGTTCTGGTCTCCTCTTTGCATGGACGAGTGTTAGTGATGAACTGTGCTCACAGAAAATGTCCTCTGGAAATGTTCCTGAGCTCCACTCATACACTAGATATTAACGAGTGACGCCTGAGTGACGTCCCCCGTGTGTCCCTGCAGGGGGCGCTGGAGTCCCCTGTGTGTCCCTGCAGGGGGCGCTGGAGTCCCCTGTGTGTCCCTGCAGGGGGCGCTGGAGTCCCCCGTGTGTCCCTGCAGGGGGTGCTGGAGTCCCCCGTGTGTCCCTGCAGGGGGCGCTGGAGTCCCCCGTGTGTTCCTGCAGGGGGCGCTGGAGTCCCCCGTGTGTTCCTGCAGGGGGTGCTGGAGTCCCCCGTGTGTCCCTGCAGGGGGCGCTGGAGTCCCATGGATGGCGGTCTCCGTGCTGGAAATGCTGTCTCAGGCTAACTTTGAGTCAAGCTAACGACAGGCTGAGAGCTGAGGCGGGTTTTAAACCGTTACACGGCGCCCACCTGTCAATCAGCTCAGCTACACGCCTTATTGTGAATAATTCTGATCAGACCAATGAACCAGGATCCTTCTGCAGACCCTCGACAGACTGCAGGATGTTGCACTTTCTTGGCTTTATTTTTCGGATGGCGCCCTCTTGTGTCTGATGCAGCATCATGTCTGGTTGGATGCAGCGTCCTACCAGGGCCTGAACATCTCACATAGAAAATAATAGTTTTCTCTCGTCTCTACTGCAGAATCTTGTCAAGATATTCTGCACGGTAGATGATTACTTTTTTTTTGTATCCGATGATTGTAGTTGAACTGGGAGCTGTGAAACTGCGCTTACTCGAGGCGACAGAAAAAGTGACTCTTGGGTGCGTCTGTACTGGAGGGAAATTAAATTAAATTTAGCCACAAAACAAAAGTTGCTTAGAGTGCAAAAAAGGTGAATTAATACAGAAGCAAACGTCTCACTAAACACAAGCGAGTCAGTTCTGTTGACACCCACTGCAGAGAGAAAGCAATAACTCGCTATCAGACGGGTGGGGAGCCGTTATGTGACGATTTGTATTAATGTTCTTAAAAGGAGATGTACATCCTAATCAGGCGCATGGAAGTGGAGCATCTTATCTCCCTAGCTGTCCATATCGTTGGATCCACACTGAGCTGGAAGATAAAAAGCCACATAACCAACCCCGGAGTCACAGCCTGATCCTGTGCGTCCTGACAGTCGCCCATTAGTCTTCTTTACTCCATAGGTTGTGTAACTGTTTCTTCAGGTGGTTATACAACCGACCTGGCTCGCCTTAAGCTGCTACAGGAACATTCGCTGATGATGAACTACAAAGGGGAGCTGCACAGTTCGAACCTTAAGACTGAGCAGGCATGCGGTCTGTTCACATGCTTCTCCTTTGATTTCTCAGGCTGTGTGCTGGATGCCAAAGGTCGTAAAATTTCACCTTCTTATTCCAGCTAAGATTTTCTCCGAGGGTTCTCAGACGCTCAGTGCAGTGAGTCTGGAGCCCGGTGGGGCCCGAGACATAAACAGCTTTAATCTGTAAAGTTCAAAGTTATTAGCCAAAGTTATCACTCCTCCTGTGACGTTGATTGATAAACCTGTCGGCAGTAATCCTGCACTGATTCTTGGTATTGGAAGAAGAGTGCGTGCTGTCCAACGAGGCCCCCCTTGTTGTTGCAAACTTTGCACATTTTGGGCCCCTGCTGTGATGTGAAGTCCTTCAGGCCTGCCGGCGTGGAGCCCCGAGCTTCTGGTGATGCTCAAAGTCGGACACGACATTTGCCCAGACGATTGAAAGACGTATTTTGAGTTTGTTTATTTTGAATCAATGCTGACACCTCGAACTCTCGAAGACTTTTTGATTGGGGTGCTGGACGTCACCCGTTGGAAACACGTCACCATTGTAGGGGTCTTATACCAAAAGAAGAAATGAAAAAGCATCAGTGTGTGAATTGGCTCTAATGTGAGTTTAAACATCGTGTCCGTCCTGATTTTAATAATCAGCTTTACTGTGAATCCGTCACGTCACATCTATACATGTTGTTGCTTTATTCTGATGGAGAGCTGTTCTGTGCAGCTCTCACTGTTGTCCTTTCCTGCAAGGGTTAGCATAGTCAGGATGGTTTGCTGATGGCCAAAGGCACAAGTCTGTGGTTTATTAGCATGGTTCAAATGTGGTCTAGACCAGTCTGTTTACTTTGAATACGTACAGTGGCTTCCAGAGGACAAAAACAACCTCGGAGAATCGGGGGTTTAAAACCGCTCTGAAGAAGGAAAAACCTTCGTCATTCAGTCTCCCCATAAAATCAAACGAGCAAAGTAGGAAATGATATTCCACCGAGCCGCGGCGAGGTGTCCAAATGGACGTCCGCAGGTTGTCTGGAGCTTCACTGGAAAACTGAGCGTGTCGTCCAGCGGGCTTCTGCTGAGCAGGCGTGCGTCACCGCAGCTTCAAAAACACAAAGACGGAGAGTGAAAGCGTCTGGGAAGGAAACTCTGCTGACTTCTTTTATTTTCTTTTTTTTTTATTGGAGCGGCTGTGTTCGAGGCCGGGCAACTTCAGGACAGGACGGGGGACTCCCTTCAGAAAATACAACCAGATGGCTCGCTCATATAGCTGCTTTTGATGTGTGTGTGTGTGTGTGTGAGCCCCGGGCGTTGTCATCCAGACACACGTGAATATTATTTTCTCAGACTAAACGGTCTGTTTTACAGTAAGTGTGGGAGCAGACTGGGAGGGTGGAGACCAGATTCCAGCTGGGATGAAAGCGATGAATCGAGAAGTCTTTCATTTCCCAGTGAAATCAATAAATCATTATAATTAAAGTCCGACTCTGTTTTCTCTTACGTCTCGGCTGTGTCTTCTTCAGTAAGAAGTTTTGTTTTTGGGGATTTTGTCGTCACGTTTGAGTTCTTGTCGATGCTGACGTCTTCAGAAAGTTACAGTGAAACCGGGTTTGGTCAAATCTCTGCGTCCTCCCTCAGACTGACGAGTCCTGATGAGGCTGCGAGAGGTCAGAAAGAGTCCTCGTGAATTCTTTGTGCACGTTTTAGTGAGTCAGTCTTGTAGAGTTTACACTCACAGTTTACACACTAAAAGGCTAAAAATGGACCAGAGGGGGAGAAAAGGCTGGTACAAACAAACTCTATGGAGATGGATTAGACGCATAGACTCTATTGTATTGCAGTTGATTTCATTAAAATCTTGCAGACTATTTGTCTGAGCCGGAGACAAGGCCGAGTGTTACATGCAAGAGAGACCTTAAAAAAATAGTATTCAAAATACAGAGCGATAACAACAAGATTAAAAGAAATTACTTTCCAAAGGATAAAAGATCTGAGAGCAAACTTTAATGTTAATCAAAGGAGCAGCATGTAACTCTGCCCCCTAGTGTTTAAAATGAGTACTGCAGTCTAAACTCTAATCATCACAGAGAGCTGGCTCCGCCCCCTCCTCTCACACAGGTCAGCATGTGGTGGACACTGTAGCTTCAGTGTTTAGCCAGCTCTGCATGTGGTGGACACTGTAGCTTCAGTGTTTAGCCAGCTCTGCATGTGTTGGACACTGTAGCTTCAGTGTTTAGCCAGCTCTGCATGTGGTGGACACTGTAGCTTCAGTGTTTAGCCAGCTCTGCATGTGGTGGACACTGTAGCTTCAGTGTTTAGCCAGCTCTGCATGTGGTGGACACTGTAGCTTCAGTGTTTAGCCAGCTCTGCATGTGTTGGACACTGTAGCTTCAGTGTTTAGCCAGCTCTGCATGTGTTGGACACTGTAGCTTCAGTGTTTAGCCAGCTCTGCGTGTGGTGGACACTGTAGCTTCAGTGTTTAGCCAGCTCTGCATGTGCTCGGGTACAATCACTTCTATCCGAAGCAGTTCCACTGCCCGCTTCCATCGCTGCAACACCTGTTGACCTGATAACTGCTCTCATATCTGGCAAACCCAGGGGCGTCCAAAACGGCCTTCAAAGCCCCGCCTACCTTCTCTGGTCCAATCAGATCCAGAGCATTCAGGAGCAGAATCTAAAGTTAGAAGGAGGACATACTGGCTGCTGCTTTGTTGAAGAGAAGCTTCAACACAGCAGGTTTCCTTCATGATCACACAGGAAGAGAGCAGCTCTCTGATTGGCTGTCTGATCACACAGGAAGAGAGCGTCATCGTTTCATTCTGTAGATATCAAACTGATTCATCCTTCAAAACGCAACTTAAGTACTTTTTTTTTTTTTTTTAATTCCATATTTCGCTGTTTCATAAAGTCGTACGAAACTCAAAGCATCAAACTTGACTTGAGGCCGTTGTGTTCTGTCTGTCGGGTGATGGAGGGTCACTGTCAGCCTGAACAACAACCTCCCAGTACAGAATGTGCCGCAGGTGAGCTGAGCCGTTCAGCCATTAATTAGAGCTTTATCACCTGGCTGATGACACGCTGCGACTGTAACACAGACCCAGTGTGCAGCCGCGCTGCTCTTCATTCCAGCACAGAAGTATGTGAGTAACAAGAGGAGGACATGCTCGGCTAGTAAAACCTTTGGCAAACTCACAACACGTTCATTAACTTACACAACCACTTCTTCACTGCTTACAGTGTGTCCTCATTTGAGATTGTAAAAGTTGCATGTTGAGGAAATTAAAAAAACATGATCTCACGGAGTGTTTTAAATCAGCGCTCATTCTTCACAGCGCTCGATGCAACAGCGCTAAATAAACATGTTTATGACCTCATTCTTCAGTAATAACACAGGGTTCATTTAAGTTATCTAACATGTTGGCGCCGATCACTGACGGCGTTCTCATAAGACAAATACGAAGCACAAATAAACCTGCCATCTCTAGTTCTTGTCGCCTTTCAGCTGAAAAGTTTCGATTCGACAGGCTGCTGTTTGGATCAGAAACGCTAAATGCAGGTCACACCTCCACATCTGTGAGGAGGAACTCATCCATTCACACGCCGCTGATGAAAGCAGCAAGAAATAAGAAACGGGGTCAAGTGTCTCGTCCGAGGACACGTCGAACACGTCTCTGCAGTTGAGAGACGAGTGAGCCGAGCTTTAGACAAACTTTTTATTCTGCGTTTAGACGAGCGTCTTTGGGTGGAAATCTGCGTGCACACGCTGACGCAAACGTGCACGTTGATGTCCCAGGTGAGCACACGCATGTGATGAACTTCTGCGCTTCGTAAGCGGCGCTACAAAGTAGATATCAGAGCAGCGAGGGCAACTTGAATGTCCGACTGAGGGAAATAATCCGACATGTTTGTTGTTGTTGTTTGCACATGGATGTGATGTCAACGTGCACGCCACCAGAGCCAGCGTGAGCAGCTCAGAGGACACGGTTGATTTATTTTTTTTCTTTTGCAACTTTCTCTTGTATGTGCAATAATCTCAACCAAAGTGCAATAATCACAATAATAATCATTGTCTATAGCCATTTTTTGTATATTTTTTTGCTTCTTCCATGTATATATTTTTTTCTTTTTTTAACGGAAGAGTGTTCTATTATTTATTCTGTCTTATTCTTTATATTGTTACTTTTTGTTACCTGCTACATGTTGTATTGTAAATCCTGCTGGAACCTAAATCATCCCAAAAGGATCAATAAAGTTCAGTCTAAGTCTTTTTTTTAAGCCCCAAAAACGCAGTCGGCCTTCCCAACAAAAGGCACATCTGACAGCATATTCTATTCACCCGGGGAGCCTGAGCCCCCCTAATCCTAACTCCATGTTGACATGTTTAATTTCAGGCTGAATTATACCAACTCAATAACAACCAATCACTAAATTGCACTCATGGTATTTGTCCACAGTCTCTTTCATCCCTCCCGCCTTTTTTCAAGGAACTCTCTGAATATCTGCGTTTCCACTGACTGATAGAAAGGTGGAGCGTCTCTTCTGAGAAGCCCGGGAGCCTGGAGGAGGAATGACTGCTCTTTTCTCTGTAACCGTTTGTCCCTCACTTTGGAAGCATTAATCACTTTAATCACACCTGTCACACTTCATCATCCAGTGACCGTGAAGTTGTTCCAGGTGAGACAAGTCCACGTCTGTCAGTGGACCCGGCCATGCTAGCACACTCTGCACAGTCTGACAACATGACACTGCATGACATCACAGATATTCCCAGCCTGACTGCGTCGCACTTTGACAGGATTAAGACCTGTGTGGGATTCTGCTCCGACACGGCGTGGTGAAAGGTGAGCCGAGGTGAGGAAGGGGAATGACAGCCGTACAGATGGTAAACATGTCCGTGAAGGAAACCTTCAGCGTAGCAGTGACCGACTGTGCTCACGTGTGTGTCTGTATTTACAGCACGCCACGCTAACGGTAAAATTAAGCATTACTCTATTTACTCTAGGTGTGTGTTTGGGTACATTACGTGGCAGTTAAGCAATAAAACAAAGCTTAATTCAACAGTGTCTTCAGTGCAGCATTAAATCAATCCCTCTCTTTGCTCTGTAATAATAGTTTATAGGACGGCGTGCATCAGCCTGGCGCCTGCCTGCCTGCGGCCTCACGTGCCTCCATCGCACTCTTTATTCTGGGCTGTCGAGAGACTCTGCTTAATTTGCCCGTCCGTCATCCGCGTGTTTATGTGTCAGTGATGAGCTGAAACTGGGTGATGGAGGTTTTTTTAAACGCTCACAGGTCGACTTCATCCCAGCGGTGGGATCGTGCCAGTCTGAGGCATGCGACAGTAAAAGGACATTTTACCAACACATAGATGTGTAAGGTTTTTTATGCTTCGCCTGAGAAGTTGAACATTTCTTTTACAAGACCCAAGCTGCTGAAAAAGCCTTCATTAGCTCACTCAATGATTAAACTTCATGGTGTTGTAAAAGGTTTGCAGGTTTTGTGTCGCGTCCCCGTTGCTGCATCCTGGCATTAAAGATCCAGATTGTTCTCTTTAATCTCGTGTCCACAAATGTTTCTGTGCAGACTCTCTCTTCCTCTTTCTGTCTTTGAGATGTTGCCTAGTTCCTGACCCGGGCTCCACAAATATCTCCTTCACTGTGCAGACCTTGTGCAGGGTCCTGACAGCGCTGACCTTTGACCTGCAGGGACCCTGACCTGCACCGTCTCCACCCTCAGTCCCTCGTTACCCCGCTCTACTGTGAGGAGAGTTAGACGCAGATCCCTCGTCCCGCAGTTGACGCAGCTTTTTTTTTTTTTTTCCTCCTCCTCTCATCCACACTTACAGTTTCTCCTGCTCACAGAAGCGTGCACACGGCTGCAGCGGCCAAATTACAGTGTTGAAAATCTCGTTTTCCACAGGAAACGCTTACTCACACTTTCCAGAGTGTGGCTGAGAAAACTGGAAAATCAGTGACAGATAAGAGGGGAAGAGTGGGATTCCTGGAAACTGTCCACACCACCACAACCACCCAGAGCTGACCCAGTTCCAGGACGACTCCCCTGAGATGTGTGTGTGAGGTGTGTGTGTGTGTGTGAGGTGTGTGTGGGTGAAGGTGCAAGGGCAGCAGGTTAGCGGTGTGAAGCGGAGGGAGTGAAGAGGGTCAGCCAGCTGGCTCAGACATCAGCAGAGATGGTGGGGGGTATCTGCAATCTGTCTTACATTCCTAACACACACACACACACACACACACACACACACACACACACACACACACACACACACACACACACACACACACACACACACACACACACACACACACACACACACACACACACACACACACACACACACACACACACACACACACACACACACACACACACACACACACACAGTATGCTTGTTTGCCAACATTAGCTCAAACGTGACAGCCGTCAGTTGCTGTAATTCTTCAGGCGAAGGTATGGCTGTACTCACAAATCTTTTACAACCGCTGTGATGGACGAGCGGCGTGACGAGCAACATTCAGAGAAGTCTGTTTTTAAGCCTCAGCGTTGGAAACAGAATGGATTTTTAAAGTGATTCATGAAAGCTTGACAACGTCTCCTTTGTCTCGTCGACATGTTCAGCCGGTGTGGTTTGTCTCTCTGTGTGTAACAAACTACATGAGAGAGAGAAGCAAACACACGTGAACACATGCGTGACGGTAAACATCACACAAAGGGAGGATCGCTGCGTGCAAAAGTCCAAACGTGACCAAAGAGCATCAGTGGTTTAAAGGAGTCGACTCCACAGGAGGTGTGAGGGAGGCCCGACACCACGTTCTAAAGTGATCACCTGAAGACGGGCTCGGGTCCAAACCACGTGATGTGAGCGACACTTTAAGCTGCATGTTTGAGTTTGTGTGCGTCTTCCTCACAGAAGGCCGAGAAACACTCGTTGAATGGATGACGTCTTTGTGGTGGTGGTGCAGGAGCCCGCTGCACACGAGGAGTTTTGGTCGTTGTCTTGCTTTGCCTCGTTCGTGGTCTTGTCTTGGTGCACTCTGGTCTCGAGCCGGTCTTGGTCTCAGTTAGTCTGGACTTGCTTCTTATATTCTATTTGATGTAAGTTCTCGCTATTTTAGTCCCACGTTAACTTTTTCTGCACCAACACACCAAGACAAGTTTCTCGTACATGTCGATGTACTTAATAAAAAGCAGCTCTGATTCTGACAACAACACAACAGCATCATGACAAAGATACAGACGACAGAGATGATCCGATGAAGTCGAAGCAGGACACAGTCTCAGATTTTTCCCTGGAATAAGACGGAAGGATTTTCTTTTCTTTTTTTTATTAAACCCTGTTCACCAATTCCACATGATTACATTTCAGAGTGGTGGAAAATAGAAGCAGAATGAATATAATTCAGGACTTCAACCTGACTGCTTCTCTTGTTTTCGGAGCTCGGAGACTTTATTATAACATCTAATCACCGATGAGTTCCAGTCACGCAGCGACAGCCACAGACGTAATAACTGTGAGCGAGCACATGTGGAGTTTCGTCTCTTCAGGACAAATGTGGACATGTCTTTCTCTGTCATTCGTGTCCCGTCTGATAAATCTCCCGTGTGGATTCACACCGCAGACCTGTTAGCTGCTCGCGCCGCGTGCTGGCAGCTCTGCTAATGAGCAGCGGGGATCCCTGCGGACCCTCGCAGGATATTGGGTAATGTCTGGATTCCTCTGCATCGTGGCCGTGCAGCGGCCGTCTGTTAAAGCAATCGTCACGGCGGTGAAAGATATTGGGACCCGAGCAGCCAAAGTATGGACTAACGATGTGAATGAGTGCAGTTTTCCATCAGAGGCGACGTGCTGAATGTCTGCAGAGAGGCTGCGAGCGCAGACGTGTAATAAGAGCTGCACAGTGTGTGTGTGTGTGTGTGTGTGTGTGTGTGTGTGTGTGTGTGTGTGTGTGTGTGTGTGTGTGTGTGTGTGTGTGTGTGTGTGTGTGTGTGTGTAAGTGAAGAGAAGAGTGTGAACAACTCTGGTGTTATTGTATGAAAGCAGAGCTCCAGCAGACCTGCACTGAGTGCTCGTCTGTGTTTTTGTGTTCAATTATGAGAGCGAGCATCTTCAGGTCGGCGGAGTGAGGGAGCGCCGTGCTCAGTCTCTGAATCCATCGCGTCTCTTAGCATAACTGCCAAACGTCAGTAGACACAGACGTGCTAACACTGACGTGGGAGAGCACAGACTAAAAGGACAACACAAGGTCGTTTTCATCATGGCGATTAAGTCATCAAACGTTACTCCAGGAAAATAAACGAATACGGAGGACAATTGGTGTTAGCATGTTGGCTAACTTTCTGCCATCTCTTTATTGTAATAAATATTAAAAAGCCCCTTAGTGGCCAAATCTACATATTGTATCTTTAAATTAGCCAGAAAAAAAAAAGTCGAGCCCTGTCAGGCCGTCGAGAAGAGAAGAACACAACTTTTAAAATGTGTGAACGGAAGTCGGGATTGATCCTCAATGGTGCGTTTAAGGAAGTCAGGAGATCTTAACGCTGATTGGCTCAGCTTGTCAGCTGCTCTTTTATGCACGTTTCTGTTAAAGGAGACAAATCATACGACCCGTTGTGTCTTTAACGCTCCACTTGATGTTTTAGACTTTTTTTTCCTGCACATGCTGAAGCCTGCTGATACCTGATTGGTCGATACAGCTGGGACTACAAACGGAAACCTTCATACTTTCCATGCCGAGTCTACATTTCTACGTAAATAGAGATTAAACCCCGTGTGTGGCAGAAGGTCAGCCGCCTTACACACACGGCTATGAGGCAGCGTCTCATCAACGTGGTGAATTCTTCACAATCATGAGTGTTTGTGTTTGTTGACGTTGAAGTTCTCCTGTGACCTTCCGTCAAATAACCGGCCCGTTTCTTTTTCCTGGCCTCACGTCTCTCACAGGACTGCGGGACGTGTTTGGAGCTAAGCACCAATGTGGAAATTCAAGGGCGCACCAAAGTGTTTAGCAGTTTGTGGCCTTTTGTACAAAATGTCACGAGAGGTTAAGACCTCAGACGGGATTTTAGAAGTGGTGTGTGCATGTGGTTTTGATAAGAGACTAGATCCAGTTCTGCAAACCTCTGTTTTGTTTCGACGAAATGTCAGCGCAAACAAAGTTAGAGTCACTGTAAATATTTCCTCTCACATCATGTATTGTGTTGCAGATGAAAGACTTGTGTTGAATACACACACACACACACAGCTGGCAGCATTAAACATGGCTGCAGTTTATTAGCGAGTGTCGACTTTCTGAAGGAAAAGGCTCCATGAACGTTTTACAGCACTGTTAAAATTCTTCAGGCTCTTTCAAGCAGATCGGTTTCAGGGGAATGCGTTTGCACGCTCAGACTCCGTCGGCAGAGATATTTCTGAGTCGGAGAGTGTGCGTGTCGTAAAGGAAGGTGTGTGGCAGGCAGGTGCGCTGGTTGTCCCTCAGGCTGTTAGGACCTGCAGCAAGAGGTCAAAGGTCAAACCCTTACAAAGCAGGCTGGTCGCAGGGGGGTTGACAGCTTGTCAGAAAGTTGCAAACGTAGCACAGCTGACATCCGCTGCAGACGGGAATAGACGGAGGATGTTAAAAAGGAGGATCTGACCAAAGCAGAGGAAAGCTCCTCTCATACTAATCTTTTAAACACAAAACTTCCTCCGTCCACCGTTTATACTTCACCCCGAGCGAGAGAGTGAGCGAGCGGGCGAGCGGGAGGAAGCGGCGATGCTTATTCCCTGCAAACAAAGCGAGACCATAAACTACATGCGACCGGCCGTTATGATGCCGTGTGTGTAGCTCAACAAAATCAGTGTGAACAAAAGAGAACAGGAAACAGAAGGCAGCATGTTCAGATCGGAGCGGGGGAGTTTATGGTCGTGCACCGATCGCAGGGAACAAACAATCTCTCCACCTCGTATTAAAATACTTCATTTAGCATCGGTGAGTTCTGCACAACTGATTGAGGAAAGTATTTGTTGTGCGTTTCCTCGAACCTCAGCGTAACTTTGAGTCAGCCGAACGACAAAACCGAAGGCTCGCCTGTCAATCAGGTCAGCGACACGCCTTACTGTGAACAGCTCGTATTGTTCATGAATTCAAAACAGTGGATTTAAAAAATAAAAAAAACCTCACCTCCGTACAGTGATGACAATAACTCATCAGACCTGTTCATGTCTGGCACCAGGCTGTAAACATGATTATTTATGCTGTAAAAACGGCCTGTTTGCTCTGAGCTCGAAGACGCATGACGCCGCCTGCGACGTAGAAACTCAATGATGATTGGAGGATTTTGCACTTGACACTTTTTAAAACTGGAGGTTGCAGCTTGATCAGAACAAGAGGAGGATATTTAGCCACGAGTCCAAAGAAAAACCTTTCAAATCTGTACATTTTGGATCATTTGTGATCATCTGTGTGGCCAAACGTCGACATGATAACTCCACAGCTCTTCTTGAATTAGGCCAAAGGAAACCGACATGACGCACGTAAAACCACAGGCTCATGATGTTTAACATTTTAAACGGATCTACAGTTTTATTTTAATTAAGTGACATACATGTAAGTGACACGTTAAGAAATCTGCTCCCGTTCTCGGAGAGCCATCTTTCTTTTTCTTTTTTTTTTCCACGTGTGGTTGACTTTATGTAACAAACCCAGCTGGGATCCGATGTGTCACGCCTGCAGCGAGAGGTCCTGCTCTCTGCTTGGTGCTCGTAATAGTTTTTTAAGGAGATGGGATCGGATTACGCCCGACGATGGAATGATGGACTTTGTGTTTTTGTGCCAACCGCATCCATCTTTTGTTACTTTGGTTATATAATCTCTGTGCAGACAGTCTGAATCACACTCGTGTGTGTGTGTGTGTAACAGGGTGTGTGTGTATTATGGATTACCAGCTTCGAGTTAAATCACCGTCTGTGTTTACACGGACGGCTTTATTTGGACATCAGCTCTGTCTCCCAATAAGAAACGCACGTAAACAGACTTTTTGGGTGACTGTGACAGACCGAGTGTGAGCGCAACAAAAAGTTTCGCTATTCCAAAAATGCAGAGATGTACACACGTTGTTACAAATGTGACTCTGAGTAATCCAACGTTTCATAACTTTATAACAGTTGAGAGAGGAAACACAGAGGTGTTGTCTAGATGAAGCCGGATTCGTGGATTTCTTCACACAAAGCTTCTTCTGAATGTCACGTTAGCTTAATAAATCTTTAAGATTAGCCTGACGTTTTACATCCTGCCAGTAGACCATGAGCTGGCGTCCTTTCATTTGCGGTAAACGCAGAAGAAATCGATCATTTTGTAGTCGGAACAGAGGCAGCCGCCGTAACGACAGACACCACATGCGTTTCGTTGCCATGGAAACATCGGATGTTAACGCCAAAGAGCGCTGCGTAAGGTGAGCGCTAGCTGCCGCTGAGATAAAAAACGTCACGTAAAATGATGCTCGGGATGCATCAGTTCGTCGGGTTCGGTTTTCGCCGTTCATCTTGACCACGGTAAACGCGGGTGTTCGTTGTCATCGGGGGTGAGGGCGGAGTCGAAGAGGGAATAACTCCCATGATTCCCCGCCAGCACAGACGTCATCTTTCCATTTTTTTGCCTTCAAACGATCAAAATGGACGAGTTTTAAATGTTTTATTTTATTTGATGTACCAGACTTCTTAACATGGTGGGAGCCCTTTTGTTTTTGCAGCTAGCCTCTGGTGGACACTCAAGGGAACTGCACTCATTTTTCAAAACCAGAGGTTACCGCCCTGACAGCCTCTGCCTAAAGTAAGCTGGCTAGAAAATGCTAAGTGGCTAGTTTACCACATGTGTTTGTATTGTTCATTGTGCTGAGGGGAGTTTAAATAACTGCATAGTTTGTCTATTACTTACATTACATCACCAAAACACCAACGCAGCAGGGGCTTAGCAGAAAGCCTGTTGACTAATGAAGCTAAGCACTTCCATATCTTCACTCCCAGTCACTTCTTATGCAAGTAGATACCAGAACTCAAGGTTTATCAATCAGCTATTGTTCACCTCGGTTCTCCACCTGCATCTGATGCATTTAACTTATTACAGATGGATGAGGAAAGATAGTTAGCGTAACAAGTCTGTTTTTTTAACACAGCGGATAGGAAGAAGGTGGCCCAACACATCCAGATGTTTAACTCAAGCCGTACTTTTGTTCCGCTCCACCTCCACGCTAAATATTTTATACATTAGAGGGGCACGAAACGGGCTTCGTTACAATCCGTCAGCGACAGGACGGCACGTTTCAGGGTAGAGAATCAGATTTCCTGTCCGTGTAAACTCTAAATCAGAATTTGAAGGAGGTTCAGGGAGGATGAGAACTGTGTGTTTGTGGGGGCAGAATCATGCCTGCAGGGGAAACCCAGAGTCTGTAATGAGCTGCTGCTTCATAAATCAACCAGTAATTACAGGCAGGGTTTGAGTGCAAATCGATGAATGAGTCGCTGCACATTTTCTCTGAACTTTGTGTGGAGCTACTGGAAACCTGGTTAAGGCTAATCTAAACTTCTCTGCAGTACATTATGCACCAATGGCACAATCAGTTAATTCACTGCATGAACAAACTGAACCAAACGTTTTCTAATAGGTCACATGGTAGGATGAAGAGAGAGAGACTGTTTCAGTTTGTAAACTGGTTTTTCTTCTGGTTTTTAAATCTGAAAGTATGGCCTTCAAAATCCTCACTGCCGTGCGATGTCGGATGTCGTCCCCTTCCCCGAGGCTTTTTTCTCTTAAGTCTCATTTCAGCACATCAGGAACAAAGAACAATTTCATGACCACAAACACATCCCTGTTTCCTCGTAACAAACACTTTTCTGCTGCTTCTTTTCTC
Organism: Symphodus melops; assembly: GCF_947650265.1. Taxonomy (NCBI): domain Eukaryota; kingdom Metazoa; phylum Chordata; class Actinopteri; order Labriformes; family Labridae; genus Symphodus; species Symphodus melops. Next base: position 18,506,264 of record NC_136712.1, read on the forward strand.
TGAAGCCGTTTTGCACCCCTGAATATGTCCAGATCCTTTCAGGAGGACTGCTGTCAGTCGTTCCGCTTTGATCTCGGATATGTCCCGCCCCTTTTACCATATTGGGAATTCTACAGCCAGTCCGAGGGAGCTTGTGCTTGCTAC